>NC_134854.1:41911115-42224387 GCF_049852395.1 Peromyscus maniculatus bairdii | reverse complement strand
AGAACTTGAAACTGAATGTGAATCAATTCCGTTTAGGAAGTTGTATTGAACGCCAGTCGGCCTTACAAGAAAAATACTCTGCTTTTGAGAAACAGGCACTCTTGCACTCTACTGTGTTTTCTATAGGGCCAGTACAGTGAGCTAGCTCAGAACAAGAGAACTGTGCTTCCTACACAAAAGGGGCATATCTGGTTCAACTCAGTATTGGAAACTAAGTAAAACAGGAGCTTCTCTTCAGTCCAATACACTGTATTTGCTGGGAACAGTCGCGAGTGCTATTTGCACTGTTTATGGCCAGAATAGCACAATAGTGGTGTTCTTACCCTGAATTAACACTTAATGCTAGAACTTGAAACTGAATGTGAATCAACTCCGTTTAGAAAGTTGTATTGAACCCCAGTCAGCCTTACAAGAAAAATCCTCCGCTTTTGAGAAACAGGCACTCTTGCACTCTACTGTGTTTTCTATAGGGCCAGTACAGTGAGCTAGCTCAGAACAAGAGAACTGTGCTTCCTACACAAACGGGGCATATCTAGTTCAACTCAGTATTGGAAACTAAGTAAAACAGGAGCTTATCTTCAGTCCAATACACTGTATTTGCTGGGAACAGACGCGAGTGCTATTTGTACTGTTTATGGCCAGAATAGCACAATAGTGGTGTTCTTACCCTGAATTAACACTTAATGCTTGAACTTGAAACTGAATGTGAATCAACTCCATTTAAGAAGTTGTATTGAACCCCAGTCAGCCTTACAAGTAAAACACTCTCCTTTTGAGAAACAGGCACTCTTGAACTCTACTGTGTTTCCTATAGGGCCAGTACAGTGAGCTAGCTCAGATCAAGATAACTGTGCTTCCTACACAAACGGGGCATATCTAGTTCAACTGAGTATTGGAAACTAAGTAAAAGAGGAGCTTCTCTTCAGTTTGATACACTGTATTTGGTGGGAACAGACACGAGTGCTATTTGCACTGTTTAGGCCCAGAATAGCACAATTATAGTGTTCTTACCCTGAATTAACACTTAATGCTAGACCTTGAAACTGAATGTGAATCAACTCCGTTTAGGAAGTTGTATTGAACCCCAGTCTGCCTTACAAGAAAAAAATCTCTGTTTTGAGAAACAGGCACTTTTGCACTCTACTGTGTTTTCTATAGGGCCAGTACAGTGAGCTAGCTAAGAACAAGAGAACTGTGCTTCCTACACAAACGGGGCATATCTAGTTCAACTCAGTATTGGAAACTAAGTAAAACGGGAGTTTCTCTTCAGTCCAATACACTGTATTTGCTGGGAACAGACGCGAGTGGTATTTGCACTGTTTATGGCCAGAATAGCACAATAGTGGTGTTCTTATCCTGAATTAACACTTAATGCTAAAACTTGAAATTGAATGTGAATCAACTCCATTTAAGAAGTTGTAATGAACCCCAGTCGGCCTTACAAGTAAAACACTCTGCTTTTGAGAAACAGGCACTCTTGCACTCTACTGTGTTTCCTATAGGGCCACTACAGTGAGCTAGCTCAGATCAAGAGAACTGTGCTTCCTACACAAACGGGGCATATCTAGTTCAACTCAGTATTGGAAACTAAGTAAAACAGGAGCTTCTCTTCAGTTTGATACACTGTATTTGCTGGGAACAGACTCGAGTGCTATTTGCACTGTTTATGGCCAGAATAGCAAAAATAGTGGTGTTCTTATCCTGAATTAACACTTAATGCTAAAACTTGAAACTGAATGTGAATCAACTCCATTTAAGAAGTTGTACTGAACCCCAGTCGTCCTTACAAGTAAAACACTCTGCTTTTGAGAAACAGGCACTCTTGCACTCTACTGTGTTTCCTATATGGCCAGTACAGTTTGCTAGCTCAGATGAAGAGAACTGTGCTTCCTACACAAACGGGGCATATCTAGTTCAACTCAGTATTGGAAACTCGGTAAAACAAGAGCTTCTCTTCAGTCCGATACACTGTATTTTCTGGGAACAGAGGCGAGTCCTATTTGCACTGTTTATGGCCAGAATAGCACAATAGTGGTGTTCTTACCCTGAATTAACACTTAATGCTAGAACTTGAAACTGAATGTGAATCAATTCCGTTTAGGAAGTTGTATTGAATGCCAGTCGGCCTTACAAGAGAAATACTCTGCTTTTGAGAAACAGGCACTCTTGCACTCTACCGTGTTTTCTATAAGGCCAGTACAGTTAGCTAGCTCAGAACAAGAGAACTGTGCTTCCTACACAAACGGGGCATATCTGGTTCAACTCAGTATTGGAAACTAAATAAAACAGAAGCTTCTCTTCAGTCCAATACACTGTATTTGCTGGGAACAGTCGCGAGTGCTATTTGCACTGTTTATGGCCAGAATAGCACAATAGTGGTGTTCTTATCCTGAATTAACACTTAATGCTAAAACTTGAAACTGAATGTGAATCAACTCCATTTAAGAAGTTGTATTGAACCCCAGTCGGCCTTACAAGTAAAACACTCTGCTTTTGAGAAACAGGCACTCTTGCACTCTACTGTGTTTCCCATAGGGCCAGTACAGTGAGCTAGCTCAGATCAAGAGAACTGTGCTTCCTACACAAACGGGGCATATCTAGTTCAACTCAGTATTGGAAACTCGGTAAAACAAGAGCTTCTCTTCAGTCAGATACACTATATTTTCTGGGAACAGACGAGAGTGCTATTTGCACTGTTTATGCCCAGAATAGCACAATTATGGTGTTCTTACGCTGAATTAACACTTAAGGCTAGACCTTGAAACTGAATGTGATTCAACTCCGTTTAGGAAGTTGTATTGAACCCCAGTCGGCCTTACAAGAAAAACACTCTGCTTTTGAGAAACAGACACTCTTGCATTCTACTGTGTTTCCTATAGGGCCAGTACAGTGAACTAGCTCAGAACAAGAGAACTTTGCTTCCTACAAAACGGGGCATATCTAGTTCAACTCAGTATTGGAAACTAAGTAAAACAGGAGCTTCTCTTCAGTCCAATACACTGTATTTGCTGGGAACAGACGCAAGTGCTATTTGCACTGTTTATGGCCAGAATAGCACAATAGTGGTGTTCTTACCCTGAAGTAACACTTAATGCTTGAACTTGAAACTGAATGTGAATCAACTCCATTTAAGAAGTTGTATTGAACTCCAGTCAGCCTTACAAGTAAAACACTCTGCTTTTGAGAAACAGGCACTCTTGCACTCTACTGTGTTTCCTATAGGGCCAGTACAGTGAGATAGCTCAGATCAAGAGAACTGTGCTTCCTACACAAACGGGGCATATCTAGTTCAACTCAGTATTGGAAACTAAGTAAAACAGGAGCTTCTCTTCAGTTTGATACACTGTATTTGCTGGGAACAGACGCGAGTGCTATTTGCACTGTTTAGGCCCAGAATAGTGCAATTATGGTGTTCTTACCCTGAATTAACACTTAATGCTAGAACTTTAAACTGAATGTGAATCAACTCCGTTTAGGAAGTTGTATTGAACCCCAGTCGGCCTTACAAGAAAAACACTCTGCTTTTGAGAAACAGGCACTCTTGCACTCTACTGTGTTTTCTATAGGGCCAGTACAGTGAGCTAGCTCAGAACAAGAGAACTGTGCTTCCTACACAAAAGGGGCATATCTGGTTCAACTCAGTATTGGAAACTAAGTAAAACAGGAGCTTCTCTTCAGTCCATACACTGTATTTGCTGTGAACAGTCGCGAGTGCTATTTGCACTGTTTATGGCCAGAATAGCACAATAGTGGTGTTCTTACCCTGAATTAACACTTAATGCTAGAACTTGAAACTGAATGTGAATCCACTCCGTTTAGAAAGTTGTATTGAACCCCAGTCAGCCTTACAAGAAAAATCCTCCACTTTGAGAAACAGGCACTCTTGCACTCTACTGTGTTTTCTATACGGCCAGTACAGTGAGCTAGCTCAGAACAAGAGAAATGTGCTTCCTACACAAACAGGGCATATCTAGTTCAACTCAGTATTGGAAACTAAGTAAAACAGGAGCTTCTCTTCAGTCCAATACACTTTATTTGCTGGGAACAGACGTGAGTGCTATTTGTACTGTTTATGGCCAGAATAGCACAATAGTGGTGTTCTTACCCTGAATTAACACTTAATGCTTGAACTTGAAACTGAATGTGAATCAACTCCATTTTAGAAGTTGTATTGAACCCCAGGCAGCCTTACAAGTAAAACACTCTGCTTTTGAGAAACAGGCACTCTTGAACTCTACTGTGTTTCCTATAGGGCCAGTACAGTGAGCTAGCTCAGATCAAGATAACTGTGCTTCCTACACAAACGGGGCATATCTAGTTCAACTCAGTATTGGAAACTAAGTAAAACAGGAGCTTCTCTTCAGTTTGATACACTGTATTTGCTGGGAACAGACGCGAGTGCTATTTGCACTGTTTATGCCCAGAATAGCACAATTATGGTGTTCTTACCCTGAATTAACACTTAATGCTAGACCTTGAAACTGATTGTGAATCAACTCCGTTTAGGAAGTTGTATTGAACTCCAGTCGGCCTTACAAGAAAAACACTCTGCTTTTGAGAAACAGGCACTCTTGTACTCTACTGTGTTTCCTATAGGGCCAGTACAGTGAACTAGCTCAGAACAAGAGAACTTTGCTTCCTACAAAACGGGGCATATCTGGTTCAACTCAGTATTGGAAACTAAGTAAAACAGGAGCTTCTCTTCAGTCCAATACACTGTATTTGCTGGGAACAGACGCGAGTGCTATTTGCACTGTTTATGGCAAGAATAGCACAATAGTGGTGTTCTTACCCTGAATTAACACTTAATGCTAGAACTTGAAACTGAATGTGAATCAATTCCGTTTAGGAAGTTGTATTGAACGCCAGTCGGCCTTACAAGAAAAATACTCTGCTTTTGAGAAACAGGCACTCTTGCACTCTACTGTGTTTTCTATAGGGCCAGTACAGTGAGCTAGCTCAGAACAAGAGAACTGTGCTTCCTACACAAAAGGGGCATATCTGTTTCAACTCAGTATTGGAAACTAAGTAAAACAGGAGCTTCTCTTCAGTCCAATACACTGTATTTGCTGGGAACAGTCGCGAGTGCTATTTGCACTGTTTATGGCCAGAATAGCACAATAGTGGTGTTCTTACCCTGAATTAACACTTAATGCTAGAACTTGAAACTGAATGTGAATCAACTCCGTTTAGAAAGTTGTATTGAACCCCAGTCAGCCTTACCAGAAAAATCCTCCGCTTTTGAGAAACAGGCACTCTTGCACTCTACTGTGTTTTCTATAGGGCCAGTACAGTGAGCTAGCTCAGAACAAGAGAACTGTGCTTCCTACACAAACGGGGCATATCTAGTTCAACTCAGTATTGGAAACTAAGTAAAACAGGAGCTTCTCTTCAGTCCAATACACTGTATTTGCTGGGAACAGACGCGAGTGCTATTTGTACTGTTTATGGCCAGAATAGCACAATAGTGGTGTTCTTACCCTGAATTAACACTTAATGCTTGAACTTGAAACTGAATGTGAATCAACTCCATTTAAGAAGTTGTATTGAACCCCAGTCAGCCTTACAAGTAAAACACTCTGCTTTTGAGAAACAGGCACTCTTGCACTCTACTGTGTTTCCTATAGGGCCAGTACAGTGAGCTAGCTCAGATCAAGAGAACTGTGCTTCCTACACAAACGGGGCATATCTAGTTCAACTCAGTATTGGAAACTCGGTAAAACAAGAGCTTCTCTTCAGTCAGATACACTGTATTTTCTGGGAACAGACGAGAGTGCTATTTGCACTGTTTATGCCCAGAATAGCACAATTATGGTGTTCTTACCCTGAATTAACACTTAATGCTAGACCTTGAAACTGAATGTGAATCAACTTCGTTTAGGAAGTTGTATTGAACCCCAGTCGGCCTTACATGAAAAACACTCTGCTTTTGAGAAACAGGCACTCTTGCACTCTACTGTGTTTCCTATATGGCCAGTACAGTGAACTAGCTCAGAACAAGAGAACTTTGCTTCCTACAAAACGGGGCATATCTAGTTCAACTCAGTATTGGAAACTAAGTAAAACAGGAGCTTCTCTTCAGTCCAATACACTGTATTTGCTGGGAACAGACGCAAGTGCTATTTGCACTGTTTATGGCCAGAATAGCACAATAGTGATGATCTTACCCTGAATTAACACTTAATGCTAGAACTTGAAACTGAATGTGTATCAATTCCATTTAGGAAGTTGTATTGAATGCCAGTCGGCCTTACAAGAAAAATACTCTGCTTTTGAGAAACAGGTACTCTTGCACTCTACTGTGTTTTCTATAGGGCCAGTACAGTGAGCTAGCGCAGAACAAGAGAACTGTGCTTCCTACACAAACGGGGCATATCTAGTTCAACTCAGTATTGGAAACTAAGTAAAACAGTAGCTTCTCTTCAGTTTGATACACTGTATTTGCTGGGAACAGACGCGAGTGCTATTTGCACTGTTTAGGCCCAGAATAGCGCAATTATGGTGTTCTTACCCTGAATTAACACTTAATGCTAGAACTTGAAACTGAATGTGAATCAACTCCGTTTAGAAAGTTGTATTGAACCCCAGTCAGCCTTACAAGAAAAATCCTCCACTTTGAGAAACAGGCACTCTTGCACTCTACTGTTTTTTCTATAGGGCCAGTACAGTG
This sequence comes from Peromyscus maniculatus bairdii, assembly GCF_049852395.1. Lineage (NCBI taxonomy): Eukaryota > Metazoa > Chordata > Mammalia > Rodentia > Cricetidae > Peromyscus > Peromyscus maniculatus. Next base: position 42,217,717 of record NC_134854.1, on the reverse strand, counting down.
AGCTAGCTCAGAACAAGAGAACTGTGCTTCCTACACAAACGGGGCATATCTAGTTCAACTCAGTATTGGAAACTAAGTAAAACAGGAGCTTCTCTTCAGTCCAATACACTGTATTTGCTGGGAACAGACACGAGTGCTATTTGTACTGTTTATGGCCAGAATAGCACAATAGGGGTGTTCTTACCCTGAATTAACACTTAATGCTTGAACTTGAAACTGAATGTGAATCAACTCCATTTTAGAAGTTGTATTGAACCCCAGTCAGCCTTACAAGTAAAACACTCTGCTTTTGAGAAACAGGCACTCTTGAACTCTACTGTGTTTCCTATAGGGCCAGTACAGTGATCTAGCTCAGATCAAGAGAACTGTGCTTCCTACACAAACGGGGCATATCTAGTTCAACTCAGTATTGGAAACTATGTAAAACGGGAGCTTCTCTTCAGTTTGATACACTGTATTTGGTGGGAACAGACGCGAGTGCTATTTGAACTGTTTATGCCCAGAATAGCACAATTATGGTGTTCGTACCCTGAATTAACACTTAATGCTAGACCTTGAAACTGATTGTGAATCAACTCAGTTTAGGAAGTTGTATTGAACTCCAGTCGGCCTTACAAGAAAAACACTCTGCTTTTGAGAAACAGGCACTCTTGCACTCTACTGTGTTTTCTATAGGGCCAGTACAGTGAGCTAGCTCAGAACAAGAGAACTGTGCTTCCTACACAAACGGGGCATATCTAGTTCAACTCAGTATTGGAAACTAAGTAAAACAGGAGCTTCTCTTCAGTCCAATACACTGTATTTGCTGGGAACAGACGCGAGTGCTATTTGTACTGTTTATGGCCAGAATAGCACAATAGTGGTGTTCTTACCCTGAATTAACACTTAATGCTTGAACTTGAAACTGAATGTGAATCAACTCCATTTAAGAAGTTGTATTGAACCCCAGTCAGCCTTACAAGTAAAACACTCTGCTTTTGAGAAACAGGCACTCTTGCACTCTACTGTGTTTCCTATAGGGCCAGTACAGTGAGCTAGCTCAGATCAAGAGAACTGTGCTTCCTACACAAACGGGGCATATCTAGTTCAACTCAGTATTGGAAACTCGGTAAAACAAGAGCTTCTCTTCAGTCAGATACACTGTATTTTCTGGGAACAGACGAGAGTGCTATTTGCACTGTTTATGCCCAGAATAGCACAATTATGGTGTTCTTACCCTGAATTAACACTTAATGCTAGACATTGAAACTGATTGTGAATCAACTCAGTTTAGGAAGTTGTATTGAACTCCAGTCGGCCTTACAAGAAAAACACTCTGCTTTTGAGAAACAGGCACTCTTGTACTCTACTGTGTTTCCTATAGGGCCAGTACAGTGAACTAGCTCAGAACAAGAGAACTTTGCTTCCTACAAAACGGGGCATATCTGGTTCAACTCAGTATTGGAAACTAAGTAAAACAGGAGCTTCTCTTCAGTCCAATACACTGTATTTGCTGGGAACAGACGCGAGTGCTATTTGCACTGTTTATGGCCAGAATAGCACAATAGTGGTGTTCGTACCCTGAATTAACACTTAATGCTAGAACTTGAAACTGAATGTGAATCAATTCCGTTTAGGAAGTTGTATTGAACGCCAGTCGGCCTTACAAGAAAAATACTCTGCTTTTGAGAAACAGGCACTCTTGCACTCTACTGTGTTTCCTATAGGGCCAGTACAGTGAGCTAGCTCAGATCAAGAGAACTGTGCTTCCTACACAAACGGGGCATATCTAGTTCAACTCAGTATTGGAAACTCGGTAAAACAAGAGCTTCTCTTCAGTCAGATACACTGTATTTTCTGGGAACAGACGAGAGTGCTATTTGCACTGTTTATGCCCAGAATAGCACAATTATGGTGTTCTTACCCTGAATTAACACTTAATGCTAGACCTTGAAACTGAATGTGAATCAACTTCGTTTAGGAAGTTGTATTGAACCCCAGTCGGCCTTACATGAAAAACACTCTGCTTTTGAGAAACAGGCACTCTTGCACTCTACTGTGTTTCCTATAGGGCCAGTACAGTGAACTAGCTCAGAACAAGAGAACTTTGCTTCCTACAAAACGGGGCATATCTAGTTCAACTCAGTATTGGAAACTAAGTAAAACAGGAGCTTCTCTTCAGTCCAATACACTGTATTTGCTGGGAACAGACGCAAGTGCTATTTGCACTGTTTATGGCCAGAATAGCACAATAGTGATGATCTTACCCTGAATTAACACTTAATGCTAGAACTTGAAACTGAATGTGTATCAATTCCATTTAGGAAGTTGTATTGAATGCCAGTCGGCCTTACAAGAAAAATACTCTGCTTTTGAGAAACAGGTACTCTTGCACTCTACTGTGTTTTCTATAGGGCCAGTACAGTGAGCTAGCGCAGAACAAGAGAACTGTGCTTCCTACACAAACGGGGCATATCTAGTTCAACTCAGTATTGGAAACTAAGTAAAACAGTAGCTTCTCTTCAGTTTGATACACTGTATTTGCTGGGAACAGACGCGAGTGCTATTTGCACTGTTTAGGCCCAGAATAGCGCAATTATGGTGTTCTTACCCTGAATTAACACTTAATGCTAGAACATGAAACTGAATGTGAATCAACTCCGTTTAGAAAGTTGTATTGAACCCCAGTCAGCCTTACAAGAAAAATCCTCCACTTTGAGAAACAGGCACTCTTGCACTCTACTGTGTTTTCTATAGGGCCAGTACAGTGAGCTAGCTCAGAACAAGAGAACTGTGCTTCCTACACAAACGGGGCATATCTAGTTCAACTCAGTATTGGAAACTAAGTAAAACAGGAGCTTCTCTTCAGTCCAATACACTGTATTTGCTGGGAACAGACGCGAGTGCTATTTGTACTGTTTATGGCCAGAATAGCACAATAGTGGTGTTCTTACCCTGAATTAACACTTAATGCTTGAACTTGAAACTGAATGTGAATCAACTCCATTTTAGAAGTTGTATTGAACCCCAGTCAGCCTTACAAGTAAAACACTCTGCTTTTGAGAAACAGGCACTCTTGAACTCTACTGTGTTTCCTATAGGGCCAGTACAGTGATCTAGCTCAGATCAAGAGAACTGTGCTTCCTACACAAACGGGGCATATCTAGTTCAACTCAGTATTGGAAACTATGTAAAACAGGAGCTTCTCTTCAGTTTGATACACTGTATTTGGTGGGAACAGACGCGAGTGCTATTTGAACTGTTTATGCCCAGAATAGCACAATTATGGTGTTCGTACCCTGAATTAACACTTAATGCTAGACCTTGAAACTGATTGTGAATCAACTCAGTTTAGGAAGTTGTATTGAACTCCAGTCGGCCTTACAAGAAAAACAATCTGCTTTTGAGAAACAGGCACTCTTGCACTCTACTGTGTTTTCTATAGGGCCAGTACAGTGACCTAGCTCAGAACAAGAGAACTGTGCTTCCTACACAAAAGGGCCATATCTGGTTCAACTCAGTATTGGAAACTAAGTAAAACAGGAGCTTCTCTTCAGTCCAATACACTGTATTTGCTGGGAACAGTCGCGAGTGCTATTTGCACTGTTTATGGCCAGAATAGCACAATAGTGGTGTTCTTACCCTGAATTAACACTTAATGCTAGAACTTGAATCTGAATGTGAATCAACTCCGTTTAGAAAGTTGTATTGAACCCCAGTCAGCCTTACCAGAAAAATCCTCCGCTTTTGAGAAACAGGCACTCTTGCACTCTACTGTGTTTTCTATAGGGCCAGTACAGTGAGCTAGCTCAGAACAAGAGAACTGTGCTTCCTACACAAACGGGGCATATCTAGTTCAACTCAGTATTGGAAACTAAGTAAAACAGGAGCTTCTCTTCAGTCCAATACACTGTATTTGCTGGGAACAGACGCGAGTGCTATTTGTACTGTTTATGGCCAGAATAGCACAATAGTGGTGTTCTTACCCTGAATTAACACTTAATGCTTGAACTTGAAACTGAATGTGAATCAACTCCATTTAAGAAGTTGTATTGAACCCCAGTCAGCCTTACAAGTAAAACACTCTGCTTTTGAGAAACAGGCACTCTTGCACTCTACTGTGTTTCCTATAGGGCCAGTACAGTGAGCTAGCTCAGATCAAGAGAACTGTGCTTCCTACACAAACGGGGCATATCTAGTTCAACTCAGTATTGGAAACTCGGTAAAACAAGAGCTTCTCTTCAGTCAGATACACTGTATTTTCTGGGAACAGACGAGAGTGCTATTTGCACTGTTTATGCCCAGAATAGCACAATTATGGTGTTCTTACCCTGAATTAACACTTAATGCTAGACCTTGAATCTGATTGTGAATCAACTCAGTTTAGGAAGTTGTATTGAACTCCAGTCGGCCTTACAAGAAAAACACTCTGCTTTTGAGAAACAGGCACTCTTGTACTCTACTGTGTTTCCTATAGGGCCAGTACAGTGAACTACCTCAGAACAAGAGAACTTTGCTTCCTACAAAACGGGGCATATCTGGTTCAACTCAGTATTGGAAACTAAGTAAAACAGGAGCTTCTCTTCAGTCCAATACACTGTATTTGCTGGGAACAGACGCGAGTGCTATTTGCACTGTTTATGGCCAGAATAGCACAATAGTGGTGTTCGTACCCTGAATTAACACTTAATGCTAGAACTTGAAACTGAATGTGAATCAATTCCGTTTAGGAAGTTGTATTGAACGCCAGTCGGCCTTACAAGAAAAATACTCTGCTTTTGAGAAACAGGCACTCTTGCACTCTACTGTGTTTTCTATAGGGCCAGTACAGTGAGCTAGCTCAGAACAAGAGAACTGTGCTTCCTACACAAAAGGGGCATATCTGGTTCAACTCAGTATTGGAAACTAAGTAAAACAGGAGCTTCTCTTCAGTCCAATACACTGTATTTGCTGGGAACAGTCGCGAGTGCTATTTGCACTGTTTATGGCCAGAATAGCACAATAGTGGTGTTCTTACCCTGAATTAACACTTAATGCTAGAACTTGAAACTGAATGTGAATCAACTCCGTTTAGAAAGTTGTATTGAACCCCAGTCAGCCTTACAAGAAAAATCCTCCGCTTTTGAGAAACAGGCACTCTTGCACTCTACTGTGTTTTCTATAGGGCCAGTACAGTGAGCTAGCTCAGAACAAGAGAACTGTGCTTCCTACACAAACGGGGCATATCTAGTTCAACTCAGTATTGGAAACTAAGTAAAACAGGAGCTTCTCTTCAGTCCAATACACTGTATTTGCTGGGAACAGACACGAGTGCTATTTGTACTGTTTATGGCCAGAATAGCACAATAGTGGTGTTCTTACCCTGAATTAACACTTAATGCTTGAACTTGAAACTGAATGTGAATCAACTCCATTTAAGAAGTTGTATTGAACCCCAGTCAGCCTTACAAGTAAAACACTCTCCTTTTGAGAAACAGGCACTCTTGAACTCTACTGTGTTTCCTATAGGGCCAGTACAGTGAGCTAGCTCAGATCAAGATAACTGTGCTTCCTACACAAACGGGGCATATCTAGTTCAACTGAGTATTGGAAACTAAGTAAAAGAGGAGCTTCTCTTCAGTTTGATACACTGTATTTTCTGGGAACAGACGAGAGTGCTATTTGTACTGTTTATGCCCAGAATAGCACAATTATGGTGTTCTTACCCTGAATTAACACTTAATGCTAGACCTTGAAACTGAATGTGAATCAACTCCGTTTAGAAAGTTGTATTGAACCCCAGTCAGCCTTCCAAGAAAAATCCTCCGCTTTTGAGAAACAGGCACTCTTTCACTCTACTGTGTTTTCCATAGGGCCAGTACAGTGAGCTAGCTCAGAACAAGAGAACTGTGCTTCCTACACAAACGGGGCATATCTAGGTCAACTCAGTATTGGAAACTAAGTAAAACAGGAGCTTCTCTTCAGTTTGATACACTGTATTTGCTGGGAACAGACGCGAGTGCTATTTGTACTGTTTATGGCCAGAATAGCACAATAGTGGTGTTCTTACCCTGAATTAACACTTAATGCTTGAACTTGAAACTGAATGTGAATCAACTCCATTTAAGAAGTTGTTTTGAACCCCAGTCAGCCTTACAAGTAAAACACTCTGCTTTTGAGAATCAGGCACTCTTGCACTCTACTGTGTTTCCTATAGGGCCAGTATAGTGAGCTAGCTCAGATCAAGAGAACTGTGCTTCCTACACAAACGGGGCATATCTAGTTAAACTCAGTATTGGAAACTAAGTAAAACAGGAGCTGCTCTTCAGTTTGATACACTGTATTTGCTGGGAACAGACGCGAGTGCTATTTGCACTGTTTATGGCCAGAATAGCACAATAGTGGTGTTCTTACCCTGAATTAACACTTAATGCTAGAACTTGAACCTGAATGTGTATCAATTCCGTTTAGGAAGTTGTATTGAATGCCAGTCGGCCTTACAAGAAAAATACTCTGCTTTTGAGAAACAGGCACTCTTGCACTCTACTGTGTTTTCTATAGGGCCAGTACAGTGAGCTAGCTCAGAACAAGAGAACTGTGCTTCCTACACAAAAGGGGCATATCTGGTTCAACTCAGTATTGGAAACTAAGTAAAACAGGAGCTTCTCTTCAGTCCAATACACTGTATTTGCTGGGAACAGTGGCGAGTGCTATTTGTACTGTTTATGGCCAGAATAGCACAATAGTGGTGTTCTTACCCTGAACTAACACTTAATGCTTGAACTTGAAACTGAATGTGAATCAACTATATATAAGAAGTTGTATTGAACCCCAGTCAGCCTTACAAGTAAAACACTCTGCTTTTGAGAAACAGGCACTCTTGAACTCTACTGTGTTTCCTATAGGGGCAGTACAGTGAACTAGCTCAGATCAAGAGAACTGTGCTTCCTACACAAACGGAGCATATCTAGTTCAACTCAGTATTGGAAACTAAGTAAAACAGGAGCTTCTCTTCAGTCCAATACACTGTATTTGCTGGGAACAGACGCGAGTGCAATTTGCACTGTTTATTGCCAGAATAGCACAATAGTGGTGTTCTTACCCTGAATCAACACTTAATGCTAGAACTTGAAACTGAATGTGAATCAATTCGGTTTAGGAAGTTGTATTGAACTCCAGTCGGCCTTACAAGAAAAATACTCTGCTTTTGAGAAACAGGCACTCTTGCTCTCTACTGTGTTTTCTATAGGGCCAGTACAGTGAGCTAGCTCAGAACAAGAGAACTGTGCTTCCTACACAAAAGGGGCATATCTGGTTCAACTCAGTATTGGAAACTAAGTAAAACAGGAGCTTCTCTTCAGTCCAATACACTGTATTTGCTGGGAACAGACGCGAGTGCTATTTGTACTATTTATGGCCAGCAGAGCACAATAGTGGTGTTCTTACCCTGAATTAACACTTAATGCTTGAACTTGAAACTGAATGTGAATCAACTCCATTTAAGAAGTTGTATTGAACCCCAGTCAGCCTTACAAGTATACACTCTGCTTTTGAGAAACAGGCACTCATGCACTCTACTGTGTTTCCTATAGGGCCAGTATAGTGAGCTAGCTCAGATCAAGAGAACTGTGCTTCCTACACAAACGGGGCATATCTAGTTAAACTCAGTATTGGAAACTAAGTAAAACAGGAGCTTCTCTTCAGTTTGATACACTGTATTTGCTGAGAACAGACGTGAGTGCTATTTGCACTGTTTATGCCCAGAATAGCACAATTATGGTGATCTTACCCTGAATTAACACTTAATGCTAGACCTTGAAACTGAATGTGAATCAACTCCGTTTAGGAAGTTGTATTGAACCCCAGTCGTCCTTACAAGAAAAACACTCTGCTTTTGAGAAACAGGCACTCTTGCACTCTACTGTGTTTTCTATAGGGCCAGTACAGTGAGCTAGCTCAGAACAAGAGGACTGTGCTTCCTACACAAACGGGGCATATCTAGTTCAACTCAGTATTGGAAACTAAGTAAAATAGGAGCTTCTCTTCAGTCCAATACACTGTATTTGCTGGGAACAGATGCGAGTGCTATTTGCAGTGTTTATGTCCAGAATAGCACAATAGTGGTGTTCTTACCCTGAATTAACACTTAATGCTAGAACTTGAAACTGAAAGTGAATCAACTCCGTTTAGGAAGTTGTATTGTACCCCAGTCGGCCTTACAAGAAAAACACTCTGCTTTTGACAAACAGGCACTCTTGCACTCTACTGTGTTTCCTATAGGGCCAGGACAGAGAACTAGCTCAGAACAAGAGAACTGTGCTTCGTACACAAACGGGGCATATCTAGTTCAACTCAGTATTTGAAACTAATTAAACAGGAGCTTCTCTTCAGTCCAATACACTGTATTTGCTGGGAAGAGATGTGAGTGCTATTTGCACTGTTTATGGCCAGAATAGCACAATAGTGGTGTTCTTACCCTGAATTAACACTTAATGCTAGAACTTGAAACTGAATGTGAATCAACTCCATTTAGGAAGTTGTATTGAAACCCATACGGCCTTACAAGAAAAACACTCTGCTTTTGAGAAACAGGCACTCTTGCACTCTACTGTGTTTCCTATAGGGCCAGTACAGTGAGCTAGCTCAGAACAAGAGAACTGTGCTTCCTACACAAACGGGGCATAGCTAGTTCAACTCACTATTGGAAACTAAGTAAAACAGGAGCTTCTCTTCAGTTCAATACACTGTATTTGCTGGGAACAGACGCGAGTGCTATTTGCACTGTTTATGGCCAGAATAGCACAATAGTGGTGTTCTTATCCTGAATTAACACTTAATGCTAAAACTTGAAACTGAATGTGAATCAACTCCATTTAAGAAATTGTATTGTACCCCAGTCGGCCTTACAAGTAAAACACTCTGCTTTTGAGAAACAGGCACTCTTGCACTCTACTGTGTTTCCAATAGGGCCAGTACAGTGAGCTAGCTCAGATCAAGAGAACTGTGCTTTCTACACAAACGAGGCATATCTAGTTCAACTCAGTATTGGAAACTCGGTAAAACAAGAGCTTCTCTTCAGTCCGATACACTGTATTTTCTGGGAACAGACGCGAGTGCTATTTGCACTGTTTATGCCCAGAATAGCACAATTATGGTGTTCTTACCCTGAATAGACACTTAATGCTAGACCTTGAAACTGATTGTGAATCAACTCCGTTTAGGAAGTTGTATTGAACCCCAGTCGGCCTTACAAGAAAAACACTCTGCTTTTGAGAAACAGGCACTCTTGCACTCTACTGTGTTTCCTATAGGGCCAGTACAGTGAACTAGCTCAGAACAAGAGAACTTCGCTTCCTAAAAAAAGGGGCATATCTAGTTCAACTCAGTATTGGAAACTAAGCAAAACAGGAGCTTCTCTTCAGTCCAATACACTGTATTTGCTGGGAACAGTCGCGAGTGCTATTTGCACTGTTTAGGACCAGAGTAGCACAATTATGGTGTTCTTACCCTGAATTAACACTTAATGCTAGACATTGAAACTGAATGTGAATCAACTCCGTTTAGGAAGTTGTATTGAACCCCAGTCAGCCTTACAAGAAAAATACTCCGCTTTTGAGAAACAGGCACTCTTGCACTCTACTGTGTTTTCTATAGGGCCAGTACAGTGAGCTATCTCAGAACAAAAGAACTGTGCTTCCTACACAAACGGGGCATATCTAGTTCAACTCAGTATTGGAAACTAAGTAAAGCAGGAGCTTCTCTTCAGTCCAATACACTGCAATTGCTGGGAAAAGAAGCGAGTGCAATTTGCACTGTTTATGGCCAGAATAGCACAATAGTGGTGTTCTTACCCTGAATCAACACTTAATGCTAGAACTTGAAACTGAATGTGAATCAACTCCGTTTAGGAAGTTGTATTGAACCCCAGTCAGCCTTACACTAAAAATCCTCCGCTTTTAGAAACAGGCACTCTTGCACTCTACCGTGTTTTCTATAGGGCCAGTATAGTGAGCTAGCTCAGAACAAGAGAACTGTGCTTCCTACAGAAACGGGGCATATCTAGTTCAACTCAGTATTGGAAACTAAGTAAAACAGGAGCTTCTCTTCAGTTCAATACACTGTATTTGCTGGGAACAGACGCGAGTGCTATTTGCACTGTTTATGGCCAGAATAGCACAATAGTGGTGTTCTTATCCTGAATTAACACTTAATGCTAAAACTTGAAACTGAATGTGAATCAACTCCATTTAAGAAATTGTATTGTACCCCAGTCGGCCTTACAAGTAAAACACTCTGCTTTTGAGAAACAGGCACTCTTGCACTCTACTGTGTTTCCAATAGGGCCAGTACAGTGAGCTAGCTCAGATCAAGAGAACTGTGCTTTCTACACAAACGAGGCATATCTAGTTCAACTCAGTATTGGAAACTCGGTAAAACAAGAGCTTCTCTTCAGTCCGATACACTGTATTTTCTGGGAACAGACGCGAGTGCTATTTGCACTGTTTATGCCCAGAATAGCACAATTATGGTGTTCTTACCCTGAATAGACACTTAATGCTAGACCTTGAAACTGATTGTGAATCAACTCCGTTTAGGAAGTTGTATTGAACCCCAGTCGGCCTTACAAGAAAAACACTCTGCTTTTGAGAAACAGGCACTCTTGCACTCTACTGTGTTTCCTATAGGGCCAGTACAGTGAACTAGCTCAGAACAAGAGAACTTCGCTTCCTAAAAAAAGGGGCATATCTAGTTCAACTCAGTATTGGAAACTAAGCAAAACAGGAGCTTCTCTTCAGTCCAATACACTGTATTTGCTGGGAACAGTCGCGAGTGCTATTTGCACTGTTTAGGACCAGAGTAGCACAATTATGGTGTTCTTACCCTGAATTAACACTTAATGCTAGACATTGAAACTGAATGTGAATCAACTCCGTTTAGGAAGTTGTATTGAACCCCAGTCAGCCTTACAAGAAAAATACTCCGCTTTTGAGAAACAGGCACTCTTGCACTCTACTGTGTTTTCTATAGGGCCAGTACAGTGAGCTATCTCAGAACAAAAGAACTGTGCTTCCTACACAAACGGGGCATATCTAGTTCAACTCAGTATTGGAAACTAAGTAAAGCAGGAGCTTCTCTTCAGTCCAATACACTGCAATTGCTGGGAAAAGAAGCGAGTGCAATTTGCACTGTTTATGGCCAGAATAGCACAATAGTGGTGTTCTTACCCTGAATCAACACTTAATACTAGAACTTGAAACTGAATGTGAATCAACTCCGTTTAGGAAGTTGTATTGAACCCCAGTCAGCCTTACACTAAAAATCCTCCGCTTTTAGAAACAGGCACTCTTGCACTCTACCGTGTTTTCTATAGGGCCAGTATAGTGAGCTAGCTCAGAACAAGAGAACTGTGCTTCCTACAGAAACGGGGCATATCTAGTTCAACTCAGTATTGGAAACTAAGTAAAACAGGAGCTTCTCTTCAGTTTGATACACTGTATTTGCTGGGAACAGACGAGAGTGCTATTTGCACTGTTTATGGCCAGAATAGCACAATAGTGGTGTTCTTATCCTGAATTAACACTTAATGCTAAAACTTGAAACTGAATGTGAATCAACTCCATTTAAGAAGTTGTATTGAACCCCAGTCGGCCTTACAAGTAAAACACTCTGATTTTGAGAAACAGGCACTCTTGCACTCTACTGTGTTTCCTATAGTGCCAGTATAGTGAGCTAGCTCAGATCAAGAGAACTGTGCTTCCTACACAAACGGGGCATATCTAGTTCAACTCAGTATTGGAAACTAAGTAAAACAGGAGCTTCTCTTCAGTTTGATACACTGTATTTGCTGGGAACAGACGCGAGTGCTATTTGCACTGTTTATGCCCAGAATAGCACAATTATGGTGATCTTACCCTGAATTAACACTTAATGCTAGACCTTGAAACTGAATGTGAATCAACTCCGTTTAGGAAGTTGTATTGAACCCCAGTCAGCCTTACAAGAAAAATACTCCGCTTTTGAGAAACAGGCACTCTTGCACTCTACTGTGTTTTCTATAGGGCCAGTACAGTGAGCTATCTCAGAACAAAAGAACTGTGCTTCCTACACAAACGGGGCATATCTAGTTCAACTCAGTATTGGAAACTAAGTAAAACAGGAGCTTCTCTTCAGTCCAATACACTGTATTTGCTGGGAACAGACGCGAGTGCTATTTGCACTGTTTATGGCCAGAATAGCACAATAGTGGTGTTCTTATTGTGAATTAACACTTATGCTAGAAGTTAAAACTGAATGTGATTCAACTCCATTTAGGAAGTTGTATTGAACCCCAGTCGGCCTTATAAGAAAAACTCTCTGCTTTTGAGAAACAGGCACTCTTGCTCTCTACTGTGTTTCCTATAGGGCCAGTACAGTGAACTAGCTCAGAACAAGAGAACTTTTCTTCCTATAAAACGGGGCATATCTAGTTCAACTCAGTATTGGAAACTAAGTAAAGCAGGAGCTTCTCTTCAGTACAATACACTGTATTTGCTGGGAACAGACACGAGTGCAATTTGCACTGTTTATGGCCAGAATAGCACAATAGTGGTGTTCTAACCCTGAATCAACACTTAATGCTAGAACTTGAAACTGAATGTGAATCAATTCCGTTTAGGAAGTTGTATTGAACTCCAGTCGGCCTTACAAGAAAAATACTTTGCTTTTGAGAAACAGGCACTCTTGCACTCTACTGTGTTTTCTATAGGGCCAGTACAGTGAGGTAGATCAGAACAAGACAACTGTGCTTCCTACACAAACGGGTCATATCTAGTTCAACTCAGTATTGGAAACTAAGCAAAACAGGAGCTTCTCTTCAGTCCAATACACTGTATTTGCTGGGAACAGACGCGAGTGCTATTTGTACTGTTTATGGCCAGAATAGCACAATAGTGGTGTTCTTACCCTGAATTAACACTTAATGCTTGAACTTGAAACTGAATGTGAATCAACTCCATTTAAGAAGTTGTATTGAACCCCAGTCAGCCTTACAAGTAAAACACTCTGCTTTTGAGAAACAGGCACTCTTGCACTCTACAGTGTTTCCTATAGGGCCAGTATAGTGAGCTAGCTCAGATCAAGAGAACTGTGCTTCCTACACAAACGGGGCATATCTAGTTCAACTCAGTATTGGAAACTAAGTAAAACAGGAGCTTCTCTTCAGTTTGATACACTGTATTTGCTGGGAACAGACGTGAGTGCTATTTGCACTGTTTATGCCCAGAATAGCACAATTATGGTGATCTTACCCTGAATTAACACTTAATGCTAAAACTTGAAACTGAATGTGAATCAACTCCGTTTAGGAAGTTGTATTGAACCCCAGTCGGCCTTACAAGAAAAACACTCTGCTTTTGAGAAACAGGCACTCTTGCACTCTACTGTGTTTTCTATAGGGCCAGTACAGTGAGCTAGCTCATAACAAGAGAACTGTGCTTCCTACACAAACGGGTCATATCTAGTTCAACTCAGTATTGGAAACTAAGTAAAACAGGAGCTTCTCTTCAGTCCAATATACTGTATTTGCTGGGAACAGACGCCAGTGCTATTTGTACTGTTTATGGCCAGAATAGCACAATAGTGGTGTTCTTACCCTGAATTAACACTTAATGCTAGAACTTGAAACTGAATGTGAATCAACTCCGATTAGGAAGTTGTATTGAACCCCAGTCAGCCTTACACTAAAAATCCTCCGCTTTTGAGAAACAGGCACTCTTGCACTCTACCGTGTTTTCTATAGGGCCAGTACAGTGAGCTAGCTCAGAATAAGAGAACTGTGCTTCCTACACAAACGGGGCATATCTAGTTCAACTCAGTATTGGAAGCTAAGTAAAACAGGAGCTTCTCTTCAGTCCAATACACTGTATTTGCTGGGAACAGACGTGAGTGCTATTTGCACTGTTTATGGCCAGAATAGCACAATAGTGGTGTTCTTACCCTGAATTAACACTTAATGCTAGACCTTGAAACTGAATGTGAATCAACTCCGTTTAGGAAGTTGTATTGAACCCCAGTCGGCCTTACAAGAAAAACACTCTGCTTTTGCTAAACAGGCACTGTATTTGCTGAGAACAGACGCGAGTGCTATTTGCACTGTTTATGGCCAGAATAGCACAATAGTGGTGTTCTTACCCTGATTTAACACTTAATGCTTGAACTTGAAACTGAATGTGAATCAACTCCGTTTAGAAAGTTGTATTGAACCCCAGTCAGCCTTACACTAAAAATCCTCCGCTTTTGAGAAACAGGCACTCTTGCACTCTACTGTGTTTTCTATAGGGCCAGTACAGTGAGCTAGCTCAGAACAAGAGAACTGTGCTTCCTACACAAACGGGTCATATCTAGTTCAACTCAGTATTGGAAACTAAGTAAAACAGGAGCTTCTCTTCAGTCCAATACACTGTATTTCCTGGGAACATACGCGAGTGCTATTTGTACTGTTTATGGCCAGAATAGCACAATAGTGGTGTTCTTACCCTGAATTAACACTTAATGCTTGAACTTGAAACTGAATGTGAATCAACACCATTTAAGAAGTTGTATTGAACCCCAGTCAGCCTTACAAGTAAAACACTCTGCTTTTGAGAAACAGGGACTCTTGCACTCTACTGTGTTTCCTATAGGGCCAGTATAGTGAGCTAGCTCAGATCAAGAGAACTGTGCTTCCTACACAAACGGGGCATATCTAGTTCAACTCAGTATAGGAAAATAAGTAAAACAGGAGCTTCTATTCAGTCCAATACACTGTATATGCTGGGAACAGTCGCGAGTGCTATTTGCACAATTTATGGCCAGAATAGCACAAAAGTGGTGTTCTTACACTGAATTAACACTTAATGCTAGAACTTGAAACTAAATGTGAATCAACTCCGTTTAAGAAGTTGTATTTTACCCCAGTTGGCCTTACAAGAAAAATACTCTGCTTTTGAGAAACAGGCACTCTTGCACTCTACTGTGTTTTCTATAGTGCCAGTACAGTGTGTTAGCTCAGAACAAGAGAACTGTGCTTCCTACACAAACGGGGCATATCTAGTTCAACTCATTATAGGAAGCTAAGTAAAACAGGAGCTTCTCTTCAGTCCAATACACTGTATTTGCTGGGAACAGACGCGAGTGCTATTTGCACTGTTTATGGCCAGAATAGCACAATAGTGGTGTTCTTACCCTGAATTAACACTTAATGCTAGAACTTGAACCTGAATGTGAATCAACTCCGTTTAGGAAGTTGTATTGAACCCCAGTTGGCCTTACAAGAAAAATACTCTGCTTTTGAGAAACAGGCACTCTTGCACTCTACTGTGTTTTCTATAGGGCCAGTACAGTGAGCTAGCTCAGAACAAGAGAACTGTGCTTCCTACACAAACGGGGCATATCTAGTTCAACTCAGTATTGGAAACTAAGTAAAACAGGAGCTTCTCTTCAGTCCAATACACTGTATTTGCTGGGAACAGACGCGAGTGCTATTTGCAATGTTTATGGCCAGAATAGCACAATAGTGGTGTTCTTACTGTGAATTAACACTTATGCTAGGACTTGAAACTGAATGTGAATCAATTCCTTTTAGGAGGTTGTATTGAACGCCAGTCGGCCTTACAAGAAAAATACTCTGCTTTTGAGAAACAGGCACTCTTGCACTCTACTGTGTTTTCTATAGGGCCAGTGCAGTGAGCTAGCTCAGAACATGAGAACTGTGCTTCCTACACAAAAGGGGCATATCTGGTTCAACTCAGTATTGGAAACTAAGTAAAAAGGAGCTTCTCTTCAGTCCAATACACTGTATTTGCTGGGAACAGTCGCGTGTGCTATTTGCACTGTTTATGGCCAGAATAGCACAATACTGGTGTTCTTACCCTGAATTAACACTTAATGCTAGAACTTGAAACTGAATGTGAATCAACTCCGTTCAGAAAGTTGTATTGAACCCCAGTCAGCCTTACGCTAAAAATCCTCCGCTTTTGAGAAACTGAATGTGAATCAACTCCATTTAAGAAGTTGTATTGAACCCCAGTCAGCTTTACAAGTAAAACTAAGTAAAACAGGAGCTTCTCTTCAGTCCAATACACTGTATTTGCTGGGAACAGACGTGAATGCTATTTGCACTGTGTATGGCCAGAATAGCACAAGAGTGCTGTTCTTAGCCTGAATGAACACTTGCTGCTAGCACTTGAATCTGAACGTGTTTCAAATCCGTTTAGTAAGTTTCATTGATCCTTAGTGTGCCATGCAAGAAAAACACTCTGCTTTTGAGAAACGGGCATTCTTGAACTCTACTGTGTTTCCTAAATTGCCAGAACAGTGAGCTAGCTCAGAACAAAAGAACTGTGCCTCCTACACAAACGGGGCATATCTAGTTCAACTCAGTATTGGAAACTAAGTAAAAAGGAGCTTCTCTTCAGTCCAATACATTGTAATGGCTGGGAACAGACGCGAATGCTATTTGCACTCTGTATGGCCAGAATAGCACAAGAGGGCTGTTCTTAGCCTGAATGAACACTTGCTGCTAGAACTCGAAACTGAACGTGATTGAACTCCGTTTAGGAAGTTTCATTGAACCCTAGTGTGCCATGCAAGAAAAACACTCTGCTTTTGAGAAACGGGCATTCTTGCACTCTACTGTGTTTCCTATTGGGCCAGTACAATGAGCGAACTCAGAACAAAAGAACTGTGCTTCCTACACAAACGGGGCATATCTAGATCAACTCACTATTGAAAACTAATTAAAACATTAGCTTCTCTTCAGTCCAATACCCAATACTGGCTGGGAACAGTCGCAAATGCTATTTGCACTGTGTATGGCCAGAATAGAACAAGAGTGCTATTCTTAGCCTCAATGAACACTTGTTGCTAGAACTTGAAACTGAACGTGATTCAACTCCGTTTAGGAAGTTTTATTGATCCTTAGTGTGTCATGCAGGAAAAACACTCTGCTTTTGAGAAACGGGCATTCTTGCACACTACTGTGTTTCCTATATGGCCAGTACAGTGAGCTAGCTCAGAACAAAAGAACTGTGCCTCCTACACAAACGGGGCATATCTAGTTCAACTCAGTATTGGATTCTAAGTAAAACAGGAGCTCCTCTTCAGTCCAATACACTGTACTGGCTTGGAACTGACGCGAATGCTATTTGCACTGTGTATGGCCAAAATAGCACAAGTGTGCTGTTCTTAGCCTGAATGATAACTTGCTGCTAGAACTTGAAACTGAACGTGATTCAACTCCGTTTAGGAAGTTTCATTGAATCCTAGTGTGCCATGCAAGAAAAACAGTCTGCTTTTGAGAAACGGGCATTCTTGAACTCTACTGTGTTTCCTAAAGGGCCAGAACAGTGAGGTAGCTCAGAACAAAAGAACTGTGCTTCCTACACAAACGGGGCATATCTATTTCAACTCAGTATTGGATACTAAGTAAGACAGGAGCTTCTCTTCAGTCCAGTATACTGTACTGGCTGGGAACTGACGCGAATTCTATTTGCACTGTGTATGGCCAGAATAGCACAAGTGTGCTGTTCTTAGCCTGAATGATAACTTGCTGCTAGAACTTGAAACTGATCGTGATTCATCTCTGTTTAGGAAGTTTCATAAACCCTATTGTGCCTTCAAGAACAACACTCTGCTTTTGAGAAATGGGCATTACTGCACTCTACTGTGTTTCCTATAGGGCCAGTACAGTGAGCAAGCTCAGAACAAAAAAAACTGTGCTTTTTACACCAACGGGGCATATCTAGTTCAACTCAGTATTGTAAACTAAGTGAAACAGGAGCTTCTCTTCAGTCCAATACACTGTACTGGCTGGGAACAGATGCGAATGCTGTTTGCACTGTGTATAGCCAGAATAGCACAGGAGTGCTGTTCTTAGCCTGAATGAACACTTGCTGCTAGAACTTGAAACTGAATGTTATTCAACTCTCTTTAGGAAGTTGAATTGAACCCTATTGTGCCATGTAAGAAAAACACTCTGCTTTTGAAAAACGGGCCTTTTTTCACTCTAGTGTGTTTCCTATATGGCCAGTACAGTGAGCAAGCTCAGATCAAAGAACTGTGCTCCTACACAAACGAGGCATATCTAGTTCAACTCAGTATTGGAAACTAAGTAAAACAGGAGCTTCTCTTCAGTCCAATACACTGTACTGGCTGGGAACAGACACGAATGCTATTTGCACTGTGTATGGCCAGAATAGCACAAGAGTGCTGTTCCTCGCCTGAATGAACACTTGCTGCTAGAACTTGATACTGAACGTGTATCAACTCTGTTTTTTGAAGTTTCATTGACCCTTAGTGTGCCATGCAAGAAAAAAACTCTGGTTTTGAGAAATGGGTAACCTTGCACTCTACTGTGTTTCCTATAGAGCCAGTACAGTGTGCTAGCTCAGAACAAAAGAACTGTGCTTCCTACACAAACGGGGCATAACTAGTTCATCTCAGTATTGGAAACTAAGTAAAACAGGAGCTTATCTTCAGTCTAATACACTGTACTGGCTGGGAACAGACGCGAATGCTATTTGCACTGTGTATGGCCAGAATAGTACAAGAGTGCTGTTCTTAGCCTGAATGAACGCTTGCTGCTAGAACTTGAAACTGAACGTGATTCAACTCCGTTTAGGAAATTTCAATGAACCCTAGTGTGCCATGCAAGAAAAACACTCTGCTTTTGAGAAATGGGCATTCTTGCAATATACAATGTTTCCTATAGGGCCAGTAGAGTGAGCGAGCCCTGAACAAAAGATGTGCGTCCTACATAAATGGGGCATACCTAGTTCAACTCAGTATTTGAAACTAAGTAAAACAGGAGCTTCTCTTCAGTCCAATACACTGTACTGACTGGGAACACACGCGAAACCTATTTGTACTGTGTATGGCCAGAATAGCACAAGAGTGCTGTTCTTAGTCTGAATGAACACTTGCTGCTAGAACTTGAAACTGATCGTGATTCAACTCCGTTTAAGATGTTTCATAGAACCCTAGTGTTGCATTCACGAAAAACACTCTTCTTTTGAGAAACAGGAATTCTTGCACTCTACTGTGTTTCCTAGTGGACCTTTACAGTGAGCTGGCTCAGAACAAAAGAACTGTGCTTCCTACACAAACGGGGCATTTCTAGTTCAACTCAGTATTGGAAACTAAGAAAAACAGGAGCTTCTCTTCAGTCCAATACACAGTACTGGTTGGGAACAGACCTGATTGCTATTTGCACTGTTTATGGCCAGAATAGCACAAGAGTGCTGTTCTTAGCCTGAATGAACATTTGCTGGCAGAACTTGAATCTGATCGTGATTCAAGTCCGTTTAGGAAGATTCATTGAACCCTCGTGTGCTATGCTAGAAAAACACTCTGCTTTTGAGAAACGGACATTCTTGCACTGTACTATGTTTCCTATAGGGCCAGTACAGTGAGCTAGCTCAGAACAAAAGAACTGTGCTTCCTACACAAACGGGGCATATCTAGTTCAACTCAGTATTGGAAATAAGTAAAACAGGAGCTTCTCTTCAGTCCAATACAGTGTACCTGCTGGGAACAGACGCGAATGTTATTTGTACTTTGTATGGCCAGAATAGTACAAGAGTGCTGTTCTTAGCCTGAATAAACACTTGCTGCTAGAACTTGAAACTGAACGTGATTCAACTCCGTTTAGGAAGTTTCATTGAACCCTAGTGTGCCATGCAAGAAAAACACCCTGCTTTTGAGAAACGGGCATTCACGCACTCTACTGTGTTTCATATAGAGCCAGTACAGTGAGCTAGCTCAGAACAAAAGAACTGTGCTTTCTACAAAAACGGGTCATATCTAGTTAAACTCAGTATTGGAAACTAAGTAAAAGAGGAGCTTCTATTCAGTCCAATACACTGTACTGGCTGGGAACAGACGGGAATGCTATTTTCACTGTGTATGGCCAGAATAGCAAAAGAGTTCTGTTCTTATCCAAAAAAACACTTGCTGCTAAAACTTGAAACTGATCGTGATTCAACTCTGTTTAGGAAGTTTCATAAACCCTAGTGTGCCATGCAAGAACAACACTCTGCTTTTGAGAAACGGGCATTCCTGCACTCTACTGTGTTTCCTATAGGGCCAGTACAGTGAGCTAGCTCAGAACAAAAGAACTGTGCTTCCCACACAAACGGGGCATATCTAGTTCAACTCAGTATTGGAAACTAAGTAAAACAGGAGCTTTTCTTCAGTCCAATACACTGTACTGGCTGGGAACAGTAGCAATTGCTATTTGCACAGTGTATGGCCAGAATAGCACAAGAGTGCTGTTCTTACCCTGAATGAACACTTGCTGCTAGAACTTGAAACTGAACGTGATTCAACTCCATTTAGGAAGTTTCATTGAACCCTAGTGTGCCATGAAAGAAAAACACTCTGATTTTGAGAAACGAGCTTTCTTGCACTCTACTGTGTTTCCTATAGGGCCAGAACAGTGAGCTAGCTCTGAACAAAAGAACTGTGCTTCCTACACAAACGGGGCCTATCTAGTTCAACTCAGTATTGGAAACTAAGTAAAGCGGGAGCTTCTCTTCAGTCCAATACACTGTACTGGCTGGGAACAGATGCGAAAGCTATTTGCACTGTATAAGGCCAGAATAGCACAAGAGTGCTGTTCTTAGCCTGAAAGAACACTTGCTGCTAGAACTTGAAACTGAAGGTGATTCAACTTCGTTTAGGAAGTGTCATTGACCCATAGTGTGCCATGTAAGGAAAACACTCTGCTTTTGAGAAACGGGCATTCTTGCCCTCTAATGTGTTTCTATAGGGCCTGTAAAGTCAGCTAGCTCAGAACAAAAGAACTGTGCCTCCTACACAAACGGGGCATATCTAGTTCAACTCAGTATTGGAAACAAAGTAAAACAGGAGCTTCTCTTCAGTTCAATATACTGTACTGACTGGGAACAGACGTGAATGCTATTTGCACAATGTATGGCCAGAATAGCAAGAGTGCTGTTCTTAGACTGAATGAACACTTGCTGATAGAACTTGAAACTGAACGGGATTCAACTCCATTTAGGAAGTTTCATTGAACCCTAGTGTGCCATGCAAAAAAACACTCTACTTTTGAGAAACGGGCATTCTTGCACTCTACTGTGTTTCCTATAGGGCCAGTACAGAGAGCTAGCTCAGAACAAAAGAACTGTGATTCCTACACAAACGGGGCATATCTAGTTCAACTCAGTATTTGAAACTAAGTAAAACAGGAGCTTCTCTTCAGTGCATTACACTGTACTGACTGGGAACAGACGCGAATGCTATTTGAACTGTGTATGGCCAGAATAGCACAAGAGTGCTGTTCTTAGCCTGAATGAACACTTGCTGCTAGAACTTGAAACTGAAAGTGATTCAACTCCGTTTAGGAAGTTTCAGTGAACCCTAGTGTGCCATGCAAGAAAAACACTCTGCTTTTGTGAAACAGGCATTCTTGCCCTCTAATGTGTTTCCTATGGGGCCAGTACAGTGAGCGAGCTCAGAACAAAATAACTGTGCTTAGTACACAAACGGGGCATATCTAGTTCAACTCAGTATTGGAAACTAAGTAAAACAGGAGCTTCTCTTCAGTCGAATACACTGTACTGGCTGGGAACAGACTCGAATGCTATTTCAACTGTGTATGGCCGGAATAGCACAAGAGTGCTGTTCTTATCCTGAATAAAAACCTGCTGCAGGAACTTGAAACTGAACGTGATTCAACTCCGTTTAGTAAGTTTCATGAACCCTAGTGTGCGATGCAAGAAAAACACTCTGCTTTTGAGAAAAGTCATGGTTGCACTCTACTGTGTTTCCTATAGGGCCAGTAGAGTGACCTAGTTCAGAACAAAAGAACTGTGCTTCCTACACAAACGGGGCATATGTAGTTAAACTCAGTATTGGAAACTATGTAAAACAGGAGCTTCTCTTCATTCCAGTGCATTGTACTGGCTGGGAACAGAGACGAATGCTATTTGCACTGTGTATGGCCAGAATAGCACAAGAGTGCTGTTGTTAGCCTGAATGAACACTTGCTGCTAGAAATTGAAACTGAACGTGATTCTACTCCCTTTAGGAAGTTTCATTGAAACAAAGTGTGCCATGTGAGAAAAACACTCTGCTTTTGAGAAACGGGCATTCTTGCACTATACTGTGTTTCCTATACGGCCCGAACAGTGAGCTAGCTCAGAAAAATGAACTGTGCTTACTACACAAACGGGGCATATCTAGTTCAAATCAGTATTGGAAACTAAGTAAAACAGGAGGTTCTCTTCAGTCCAATACACTGTACTGGCTGGGAACAGACACAAATGCCATTTGCACTGTGTATGGCCAGAATAGTACAACAGTGCTGTTTTTATCCTGAATGAACACTTCCTGCTTGAACTTGAAACTGAACGTGATTCAACTCCGTTTAGGAAGTTTCATTGAACCCTAGTGTGCCATGCAAGAAGAACACTCTGCTTTTGAGAAACGGGCATTCTTGCACTTTACTGTGTTTCTTATAGGGCCAGTACAGTGAAGTAGCTCAGAACAAAAGAACTGTGCTTCCTACACAAACGGGGCATATCTAGTTCAACTCAGTATTGGAAACTAAGTAAATCAGGAGTGTCTATTCAGTGCATTACACTGTACTGGCTGGAACAGACGCGAATGCTATTTGCACTGTGTAGCGCCAGAATAGCACAAGAGTGCTGTTCTTAGCCTGAATGAACACTTGCTGCTAGAACTTGAAACTGAACGTGATTGAACTCCGTTTAGGAAGTTTCATTGAACCTTATTGTGCCATGCAAGAAAAACACTCTGCTTTTGAGAAACGGGCATTCTTGCAATATACTGTGTTTCCTATAGGGCCAGAACAGTGAGCTAGCTCAGAACAAAAGAACTGTGCTTCCTATACAAACGGGGCAAATCTAGTTCAACTCAGTATTGGAAACTAAGTAAAGCAGGAGCTTCTCTTCAGTCCAATACACTGTACTGGCTGGGAACAGACGCGAATGCTATTTGCACTGTGTAGCACCAGAATAGCACAAGAGTGCTGTTCTAAGCCTGAATGAACAATTGCTGCTAGAACTTGAAACTGAACGGGATTGAACTCCGTTTAGGAAGTTTCATTGAACCCTAGTGTGCCATGCAAGAAAAACACTCTGCTTTTGAGAAACAGGCATTCTTGATCTCTACTGTGTTTCCTATAGTGCCAGAACAGTGAGCTAGCTCAGAACAAAAGAACTGTGCTTCCTACACAAATGGGGCATATCTAGGTTAACTCAGTATTGGAAACTAAGTAAAGCAGGAGCTTCTCTTCAGTCCAATACACTGTACTGGCTGGGAACAGACGCGAATGCTATTTGCACTGTGTAGCATCAGAATAGCACAAGAGTGCTATTCTAAGCCTGAATGAACACTTGCTGATAGAACTTGAAACTGAACGTGATTCAACTCCAATCAGGAAGTTTCATTGAACCCTAGTGTTCCATGCAAGAAAAGCACTCTACTTTTGAAAAACGGGCATTCTTGCACTCTACTGTGTTTCCTATAGGGCCAGTACAGTGAGCTAGCTCAGAACAAAAGATCTGTGCTTCCTACACAAACGGGGAATATCTAGTTCAACTCAGTATTGGAAACAAAGTAAAACAGCAGCTTCTTTTCAGTCCAATACACTGTACTTCCTGGGAACAGATGCTAATGCTATTTGCACTGTGTATGGCCAGAAGAGCACCAGAGTGCTGTTCTTAGCCTGAATGAACACTTCCTGCCAGAACATGAAACTGCACCTGATTCAACTCCGTTTAGGAAGTTTCATTGTATCCTATTGTGCCATGCAAGAAAAACATTCTGCTTTTGAAAAACGGGAGTGCTTGCACTCTACTGTGTTTCCTATATGGCCAGAACTGTGCGCTAGCTCAGAACAAAAGAACTGTGCTTCCTACACAAACGGGGCATATCTAGTTCAACTAAGTATTGGAAACTACGTAAAACAGGAGCTTCTATTCAGTCCAATACAGTGTACAGGCTGGGAACAGACACGAATGCTATTTGCACTGTGTATGGCCAGAATAGCTCAAGAGTGCTGTTCTTAACCTGAATGAACAATTGCTGCTAGAACTTGAAACTGTACGTGATTCAGCTCCGTTTAGGTCGTTTCATTGAACCCTAGTGTGCCATGCAAGAAAAACACTCTGCTTTTGAGAAACGGGCATTCTTGCACTCTAATGTGTTCCCTGTAGTGCCAGAGGAGTGAGCTAGCTCAGAACAAAAGATTTATGCTTCCTACACAAATGGGGCATATCTAGTTCAACTCATTATTGGACACTAAGTAAAGCAGTAGCTTCTCTTCAGTTGCATACACTGTACTGGCTGGGAACAGACGTGAATGCTATTTGCACTGGGTATGGCCAGAATAGAACAAGAGTGCTGTCTTAGCCTGAATGAACACTTGCTGCTAGAACATGAAACTGAACGTGATTCAAATCCGTTTAGGAAGTTTAATTGAACAGTAGTGTGCCATCCAAGAAAAAAACTCTTCTTTTGAGAAACGGGCATTGTTGCACTCTACTGTGTTTCCTATTGGGCCAGTACAGTGAGCTAGCTCAGAACAAAAGAACTGTGCTTCCTACACAAACGGGGAATATCTAGTTCAACTCAGTATTGGAAACTAAGTAAAACGGGAGCGTCTCTTCACTCCATTAAACTGTACTGGCTGGGAACAGACGTGAATGCTATTTGCACTGTGTGCGGCCAGAATAGCACAAGAGTGCTGTTCTTATCCTGAATGAACACTTGCTGCTAGAACTTGAAACTGAACGTGATTCAACTCCTTTTCTTAAGATTCATGAACCCTAGTGTGTGATGCAAGAAAAAAAACTCTGCTTTTGAAAAACGGACATTCTTGTACTCTACTGTGTTTCCTATAGGGCTAGTACAGTGAGCTAGCTCAGAACAAAAGAACTGTGCTTCCTACACAAACGGGGCATATCTAGTTCAACTCAGTATTGGAAACTACGTAAAATAGGAGCTTCTCTTCAGTCCACTACACTGTACTGCCTGGGAACAGACGCGAATGCTATTTGCAATGTGTATGGCCAGAATAGCACAAGAGTGCTGTTCTTAGCCTGAATGAACACTTGCTGCTAGATCTTGAACTGATCGTGAATCAGCTCCATTTAGGAAGTTTCATTGAACCCTAGTTGCCATGAAAGAAAACCACTCTGCTTTAGAGAAACAGGCATTCTTGCACTCTACTGTGTTTCCTAGAGGGCCAGTACAGTGAGCGAGCTCAGAACAAAAGAACTGTGCTTCCTATACAAACGGGGCATATCTAGTTCAACCCTTATTGGAAAATAAGTAAAAGAGGAGCTTCTCTTCAGTCCATTATACTGTACTGACTGGGAACAGACGCGAATGCTAATTGTACTGTGTATGGACAGAATAGCACAAGAGTGCTGTTCTTATCCTGAATGAACACTTGCTGCTAGAACTTGAAACTGAACGGGATTCAACTCTGTTTAGGAAGTTTCAGTGACCCTTAGTGTGCCATGCAAGAAAAACACTCCTCTTTTGAGAAACGGGCATTCTTGCACTCTACTGTGTTTCCTATAGGGCCAGTAGTGAGCTAGCTCAGAACAAAAGAACTGTGCTTCCTACACAAACAGGGCATATATAGTTCAACTCATTATTGGACACTTAATAAAGCAGGAGCTTCTCTTCAGTCCAATACACTGTACTGGCTGGGAACAGACGCAAATGCTATTTGCACTGTGTATGGCCAGAATAGCACAAGAGTGCTGTTCTTAGCCTGAATGAACACTTGCTGCTAGAACTTGAAACTGAACGTGATTCAACTCCGTTTAGGAAGTTTCATTGAACCCTAGTGTGCCATGCCAGAAAAACACTCTGCTTTTGAAAAACGGGCATTCTTGCACTCTACTATGTTTCCTAAAGGGCCAGTAGAGTGAGCTAGCTCAGAGCAAAAGAACTGTGCTTCCTACACAAACGGGGCATATATAGTTCAACTCAGTATTGGAAACTAAGTAAAACAGGAGCTTCTCTTCAGTCCAATACACTGTACTGGCTGGGACCAGACACCAATGCTATTTGCACTGTGTATGGCCAGAATAGCACAAGAGTGCTGTTCTTTGCCTGAATGAACACTTGTTGCTAGAACTTGAAACTGATGGTGCTTCAACTCCGTCTAGGAAGATTCATATAAGCCTTGTGTGCCATGCAAGAAAAGCACTCTGTTTTGAGAAACGGGCATTCTTGAACTCTACTGTGTTTCCTATAGGGCCAGTACTGTGAGAGAGTTCAGAACAAAAGAACTGTGCTTCCTACACAAAAGGGTCATATCTAGTTCAACCATTATTAAAAATTAAGTAAAACAGGAGCTTCTCTACAGTCCATTACACTGTACTGACTGGGAACAGGCGCGAATGCTATTCGCACTCTGTATGGCGAGAATAGCACAAGAGTTCTGTTCTTAGCATGAATGAACACTTGCTGCTAGAGCTTGAAACTGAACGTGACTGAACTCCGTTTAGGAAGTTTCATTGAACCCTAGTGTGCCATGCAAGAAAAACACTCTGCTTCTGAGAAACGGGCATTCTTGCAATCTACTGTGTTACCTATAGGGCCAGAAGAGTGAGCTAGCTCAGAACAAAAGAACTGTGCTTCCTACACACACGGGGCATATCTAGTTCAACTCAGTATTGAATACTAAGTAAAGCAGGAGCTTCTCTTCCTTCCAATACACTATATTGGCCTGGAACAGACGCGAATGCTATTTTCACTGTGTATGGCCAGAATAGCACAAGAATGCTGTTCTTAGCCAGAATGAACACTTGCTGCTAGGACTTGAAACTGAACGGGATTCAACTCCGTTTAGGAAGTTTCATTGAACCTTAGTGTGCCATGCAAGAAAAACACTCTGCTTTTGAGAAATGGGCATTCTTGCACTCTACTGTGTTTCCTATAGGGCCAGTACAGTGAGCTAGCTCAGAACAAGGAACTGTGATTCCTACACAAAGGGGGCTTATCTAGTTCAACTCAGTATTGAAAACTAAGTAAAAAAGGAGTGTCTCTTCTGTGCATTACACTGTACTGGCTGGGAACAGACGCGAATGATATTTGCACTGTGTAGGGCCAGAATAGGACAAGAGTGCTGATCTTAGCCTGAATGAACATTTGCTGCAGGAACTTGAAGCTGAACGTGATTCAACTCCGTTTAGGAAGTTTCATTGAACCTTAGTGTGCCATGCAAGAAAAACACTCTGCTTTTGAGAAACGGGCATTCTTGCACACTACTGTGTTTCCTATAGGGCCAGTACAGTGAGCTAGCTCAGAACAAAAGAACTGTGGTTTCTACACAAACGGGCATATCTAGTTCAACTCAGTATTGGAAACTGAGTAAAACAGGAGCTTCTCTTCAGTTCAATATACTGTACTGACTGGGAACAGACGTGAATGCTATTTGCACAATGTTTGGCCAGAATATCAAAAGAGTGCTGTTCTTAGCCTGAATGAACAGTTGCTGATAGAACTTGAAACTGAACGGGATTCAACTCCATTTAGGAAGTTTCATTGAACCCTAGTGTGCCATGAAAAAAAACACTCTGCTTTTGAGAAACGGGCATTCTTGCACTATACTGTTTTTCCTATAGGGTCAGAACAGTGAGCTAGGTCAGAACAAAAGAACTGTGCTTCCTACACAAACGGGGCATATCGAGTTCAACTCAGTATTCGAAACTATGTAAAACAGGAGCTTTTCTTCAGTCCAATACACTGTACTGGCTGGGAACAGATGCGATTTCCATTTGCACTGTGTATGGCCAGAATAGTACAAGAGTGCTGTTTTAGCCTGAATGAACACTTGCTGCTAGAACTTGAAACTGAACGGGATTCAACTCCGTTTAGGAAGTTCCAGTGAACTCTAGTGTGCCATGCAAGAAAAACACTCTGCTTTTGTGAAACAGGCATTCTTGCCCTCTAATGTGTTTCCTATGGGGCCAGTACAGTGAGCTAGTCAGAACAAAATAACTGTGCTTAGTACACAAACGGGGCATATCTAGTTCAACTCAGTATTGGAAACTAAGTAAAACAGGAGCTTCTCTTCAGTCCAATACTCTGTACTGTGTGGGAACAGACGCGAATGCTATTTGCAGTGTGTATGTCCAGAATCGCACAAGAGTGCTGTTCTTAGCCTGAATGAACACTTCCTTCTAGAACTTGAAACTTAACATGATTCAACTCCGTTTAGGAATTTTCATTGAACCTTAGTGTGCCATGCAAGAAAAACACTCTGCTTTTGAGAAACGGGCATTCTTGCACTCTACTGTGTTTCTATAGGGCCAGTAAAGTGAGCTAGCTCAGAACAAAAGAACTTTGCTTCCTACACAAACGGGGCATATCTACTTCAACTCAGTATTGGAAACAAAGTAAAACAAGAGCTTCTCTTCAGTCCAATACACTGTACTGGCTGGTACAGACGCGAATGCTATTTTCACTGTATATGGCCAGCATAGCACAAGAGTGCTGTTCATAGCCTGAATGAACACTTGCTGCTAGAACTTGAAACTGAACGTGATTCAACTCCGTTTAGGAATTTTCATTGAACCTTAGTGTGCCATGCAAGAAAAACACTCTGCTTTTGAGAAACGGGCATTCTTGCACTCTACTGTATTTCCTATAGTGCCAGTACAGTAATCTAGTTCAGAACAAAAGAACTGTGCTTCCTACACAAACGGGGCATATCTAGTTCAACTCAGTATTGGAAACTAAGTAAAACAGGAGACACTCTTCAGTCCATTACTCTGTACTGGCTGGGAACAGACGCAAATGTTATTTGAACTGTGTATGGCCAGAATAGCACAAGAGTGCTGTTCTTAGCCTGAATGAACACTTGCTGCTAGAACTTGAAACTGAACGTGGTTCAACCCCCTTTAGGAAGTTTCAGTCAACTCTAGTGTGCCATGCAAGAAAAACACTCTGCTTTTGTGAAACAGGTATTCTTGCACACTACTGTGTTTCCTATGGGGCCAGTTTGGTGAGCGAGCTCAGAACAAAAGAACTGTGCTTCCTACACAAACGGGGCATATCTAGTTCAACTCAGTATTGGAAACTGAGTAAAACATGAGCTTCTCTTCAGTCCAATACACTGTACTGGCTGGGAACTGACGTGAATGCTATTTGCAGTGTGTATGTCTAGAATCGCACAAGAGTGCTGTTCTTAGCCTGAATGAACACTTGCTGCTAGAACTTGAAACTGAACGGGATTAAACTCCGTTTAGGAAATTTCATTGAACCCTAGTGTGCCATGCAAGAAAAACACTCTGCTTTTGTGAAACAAGCATTCTTGCACTCTACTGTGTTTCCTATGGTTCCAGTACAGTGAGCGAGCTAGAACAAAAGAACTGTGCTTCCTACACAAACGGGGCATATCTAGTTCAACTCAGTATTGGAAACTAAGTAAAACAGGAGCTTCCCTTTAGTCCAATACTTTGTACTGGCTGGGAACACACGCGAATGTTATTGCACGGTGTATGGCCAGAATAGCCTAAGAGTGCTGTTCTTAGCCTGAATGAACACTTGCTGCTAGAACTTGAAACTGAACGTGAATCAACTTCATTTAGTAAGTTTCATGAACCCTAGTGTGCGATGCAAGAAAAACACTCTGCTTTTGAGAAATGGGATGTGTTGCACTCTACTGTGTTTCCTATAGGGCCAGTACAGTGAGCTAGCTTAGAACAAAAGAACTGTGCTTCCTACACAAACGGGGCATATCTAGTTCAACTCATTATTGGAAACAAAGTAAAACAGGAGCTTCTCTTCAGTCCAATACACTGTACTGGCTGGGAACAGAGGCAAATGCTATTTGCACTGTGTATGGCCAGAATAGTACAATAGTGCTGTTCTTATCCTGAATAAACACTTGCTGCTTGAACTTGAAACTGAACGTGATTCAACTCCGTTTAGGAAGTTTCATTGAACCCTAGTGTACCATGCAAGAAAAACACTCTGCTTTTGAGAAACGGGCATTCTTGCATTCTACTGTGTTTCCTATAGGGCCAGTACAGTGAAGTAGCTCAGAACAAAAGAACTGTGCTTCCTACACAAACGGGGCATATCTAGTTCAACTCAGTATTGGAAACTAAGTAAATCAGGAGTGTCTATTCAGTGCATTACACTGTACTGGCTGGAACAGACGCGAATGCTATTTGCACTGTGTAGCGCCAGAATAGCACAAGAGTGCTGTTCTTAGCCTGAATGAACACTTGCTGCTAGAACTTGAAACTGAACGTGATTGAACTCCGTTTAGGAAGTTTCATTGAACCTTATTGTGCCATGCAAGAAAAACACTCTGCTTTTTAGAAACAGGCATTCTTGCAATATACTGTGTTTCCTATAGGGCCAGAACAGTGAGCTAGCTCAGAACAAAAGAACTGTGCTTCCTACACAAACGGGGCATATCTAGTTCAACTCAGCATTGGAAACTAAGTAAAGCAGGAGCTTCTCTTCAGTCCAATACACTGTACTGCCTGAGAACAGAGGCTAATGCTATTTGCACTGTGTATGGCAAGAATAGTACAAGAGTGCTGTTCTTAGCCTGAATGAACATTTTCTGCTAGAACTTGAAACTGAACGTGATTCAACTCCGTTTAGAAAGTTTCATTGAACCCTAGTGTGCCTTGCAAGAAAAACACTCTGCTTTTGACAAACGGGCATTCTTGCACTCTACTGTGTTTCCTATAGGGCCAGTACAGTGAGCAAGCTCAGAACAAAAGACATGTGGTTCCTACACAATTGGGGCATATCTAGTTCAAGTCAGTATTGGAAACTAAGTAAAACAGGAGCTTCCATTCAGTCCAATACACTGTACTGGCTGGGAACAGACGCGAATGCTATTTGCAGTGTGTAGGGCCAGAATAGCACAAGAGTGCTGTTTTTTGCCTGAATGAACACTTGCTGCTAGTACTTGAAACTGAACGTGATTCAACTCCGTTTAGGAAGTTTCATTGAACCCTTGTGTGCCATGCAATAAAAACACTCTCCTTTTGAGAAACGGGCATTCTTGCACTATACTGTGTTTCTTATTGGGCCAGAACCGTGAGCTAGCTCAGAACAAAAGAACTGTGGTTCCCACACAAACGGGGCATATCTAGTTCAAATCAGTATTGGAAACTAATTAAAGCAGGAGCTTCTCTTCAGTCCAATACACTGTACTGGCTGGGAACAGACGCGAATGCTATTTGCACTGTGTTTGGCCAGTTTAGCACAAGAGTGCTGTTCTTAGCCTGAATGAACACTTGATGCTAGAACTTGAAACTGAACGTGATTCAACTCCATTTAGGAAGTTTCATTGAACCCTAGTTTGCCATGCAAGAAAAACACTCTACTTTTGACAAACGGGCATTCTTGCTCTATACTGTGTTTCCTATAGGGCCAGAACAGTGAGCTAGCTCGAAAAAAAGAACTGTGCTTCCTACACAAACGGGGCATATCTAGTTCAACTCAGTATTGGAAAATAAGTAAAGCAGGAGCGTCTCTTCAGTCCAATACACTGTACTAGCTGGGAACTGACACGAATGCTATTTGCACTGTGTAGCGCCAGAATAGCACAAGAGTGCTGTTCTTAGCCTGAATGAACACTTGCTGCTAGAACTTGAAACTGAACGTGATTCAACTCCGTTTAGGAAGATTCATTGAACCGAAATGTGTGCCATGCAAGAAAAACACTCTGCTTTTGAGAAACGGGCATTCTGGCACTCTACTGTGTTTCTTATTGGGCCAGAACCGTGTGCTAGCTCAGAACAAAAGAACTGTGCTTCCAACACAAACAGGGCATATCTAGTTCAAATCAGTATTGGAAACTAAGTAAAGCAGGAGCTTCTCTTCAGTTGAATACACTGTACTGGCTGCTACAGACAAGAATGCTATTTGAACTGTGTATGGAAAGAATAGCACAAGAGTGTGTTCTTATCCTGAATGAACACTTGCTGCTAGAACTTTAAACTGAACGTGATTCAACTCCGTTTAGGTAGTTTCATTGAACCCTAGTGTGCCATGCAAGAAAAACACTCTGCTGTTGAGAAACGGGCAATCTTGCACTCTAATGTGTTTTCTATAGGGCCAGTACAGTGAGCTAGCTTAGAACAAAAGAACTGTGCTTCCTACACAAACGGGGCATATCTAGTTCAATTCAGTATTGGTAACTAAGTAAAACAGGAGCTTCACTTCAGTCCAATACACTGTACTGGCTGGGAATAGACGCGAAGGCTATTTGCACTGTGTATGGCCAGAATAACACAAGAGTGCTGTTCTTAGCCTGAATGAACACTTGCTGCTAGAACTTTAAACTGAAAGTGATTCAACTCCGTTTAGGAAGTTTCATTGAACCCTAGTGTGCCATGCAGGAAAAACACTCTACTTTTGAGGAACGGGCATTCTTGCACTCTATTGTGTTTCCTATAGGGCCAGTACAGTTAGCTAGCTCAGAACAAAAGAACTGTGCTTCCTACACAAACGGGGCATATCTAGTTCAAAAGAGTATTGGAAACAAAGTAAAGCAGGAGCTACTCTTCAGTCCAATACACTGTACTGGCTGGGAACAGATGAGAATGCTATTTGCACTGTGTAAGGCCAGAAGAGCACCAGAGTGCTGTTCTTAGCCTGAATGAACAATTGCTGCTAGAACATGAAACTGCAGCTGATTCAACTCTGTTTAGGAAGTTTCATTGTATCCTATTGTGCCATGCAAGAAAAACACTCTGCTTTTGAGAAACGGGAATTCTTGCACTCTACTGTGTTTCCTATAGGGCCAGAAATGTGCGCTAGCTCACAACAAAAGATCTGTGGTTCCTACACAAACGGGGCATATCTAGTTCAACTCAGTATTGGACACAAAGTAAAACAGGAGCTTCTCTTCAGTACAATACACTGTACAGGCTGGGAACAGACGTGAATGCTATTTGCACTCTGTATGGCCAGAAGAGCACAAGAGGGCTGTTCTTAGCCTGAATGAACACTTGCTGCTAGAACTCGAAACTGAACGTGATTGAACTCCGTTTAGGAAGTTTCATTGAACCCTAGTGTGCCATGCAAGAAAAACACTCTGCTTTTGAGAAACGGGCATTCTTGCACTCTACTATGTTTACTATAGAGCCAGTACAGTGAGCGAGCTCAGAACAAAAGAACTGTGCTTCCTACAGAAACGGGGCATATCTAGTTCAACTCAGTATTGGAAACTAAGTAAAACAGGAGCTTCTCTTCAGTCCAATACACTGTACTGGCTGGGAACAGACACCAATGCTATTTGCACTGTGTATGGCCAGAATAGCACAAGAGTGCTGTTTTTTGCCTGAATGTACACTTGTTGCTAGAACTTGAAACTGAACGTGATTCAACTCACTTAAGGAAGTTTCATTGAACCCTAGTGTGCCAAGCAAGAAAAACACTCTGCTTTTGAAAAACGGGCATTCTTGCACTCTACTGTGTTTCCTATAGGGCCAGAAGAGTGAGCCAGCTCAGAACAAAAGAACTGTGCTTCCTACACAAACGGGGCATATCTAGTTCAACTCATTATTGAACACTAAGTAAAGCAGGAGCTACCCTTCATTCCAATACCCTGTACTGGCTGGGAACAGACGCAAATGCTATTTGCACTGTATATGGCCAGAATAGCAAAAGAGTGCTGTTCTTAGACTAATGAGCACTTATGCTAGAACTTGAAACTGAACGTGATTCAACTCCGTTTAGGAAGTTTCATTGAACCCTAGTGTGCCATGCAAGAAAAATACTCTGCTTTTGAGAAAAGGTCATTCTTGCACTCTACTGTGTTTCCTATAGGGCCAGTACAGTGAGCTAGCTCAGAACAAAAGAACTGTGCTTCCTACACAAACGTGGCATATCTAGTTCAAAAGAGTATTGGAAACAATGTAAAGCAGGACCTTCTCTTCAGTCAAATACACTGTACTGGATGGGAACAGACGAGAATCCTATTTGCACTGTGTATGGCCAGAATAGCACAAGAGTGCTGCTCTTAGCCTGAAAGAACACTTGCTGCTAGAACTTGAAACTGAACGTGATTCAACTCCGTTTAGGAAGTTTCATTGAACCCTAGTGTACAATGCAAGAAAAACACTCTGCTTTTGAGAAACGGGCATTCTTGCACTCTACTGTGTTTCCTGTAGGGCCAGTACAGTGAGCCAGCTCAGAACAAAAGAACTGTGGTTCCTAAACAAACGGGGCATATCTATTTCTACTCATTATTGGACACTAAGTAAAGCAGGAGCTACTCTTCAGTCCAAAACCCTGTACTGGCTGGGAACAGACCCGAATGCTTTTTGCAATGTGTATGGCCAGAATAGCACAAGAGTGCAGTTCTTAGCCTGAATGAACACTTGCTGCTAGAACTTGAAACTGAAAGTGATTCAACTCCGTTTAGGAAGATTCATATAACCCTAGTGTGCCATGCAAGAAAAACAATCTGCTTTTGAGAAACGGGCATACTTGAACTCTACTGTGTTTCCTATAGACCAGCTCTGTGAGCAAGTTCAGAACAAAAGAACTGTGCTTCCTAAACAAAAGGGGCATATCTAGTTCAACCATTATTGGAAATTAAGTAAAACAGGAGCTTCTCTACAGTCCATTACACTGTACTGACTGGGAACAGGCGCGAATGCTATTTGCACTCTGTATGGCCAGAATAGCACAAAAGTGCTGCTCTTAGCCTGAATGAACACTTGCTGCTAGAACTTGAAACTGAACGTGAATCAGCTCTGTTTAGGAAGTTTCATAGAACCCTAGTTGCCATGAAACAAAACCACTCTGCTTTAGAGAAACAGGCATTCTTGCACTCTACTGTGTTTCCTAGAGTGCCAGTAGAGTGAGCGAGCTCCGAACAAAAGAACTGTGCTTCCTATAAAAACGGGGCACATCTAGTTCAACCCTTATTGGAAAATAAGTAAAACAGGAGGTTCTCTTCAGTCCATTATACTGTACTGACTGGGAACAGACGCGAATGCTATTTGTACTGCGTATGGCCATCATAGCACAAGAGTGCTGTTCTTAGCCTGAATGAACACTTGCTGCTAGAACTTGAAACTGAACGGGATTCAACACCAATTAGGAAGTTTCATAGAACCCTAGTGTGCCATGCAAGAAAAGCACTCCTCTTTTGATAAACGGGCATTCTTGCACTCTACTGTGTTTCCTATAGGGCCAGTACAGTGAGCTAGCTCAGAACAAAAGAACTGTGCTTCCTACACAAACGGGGCATATCTAGTTCAACTCAGTATTGGAAACTAAGTAAAACAGGAGCTTCTCTTCAGTCCAATACATTGTACTGGTTGGGAACATACGCGAATGCTATTTGCACTGTGTATGGACAGAATAGCACAAGAGTGCTGTTCTTAGCCTGAATGAACACTTGCTGCTAGAACTTGAAACTGAACGTGATTCAACTCCAATTAGGAAGTTTCATTGAACCCTAGTGTACATTGCAAGAAAATCACTCTACTTTTGAGAAAGGGCCATTCTTGTACTCTACTGTGTTTCCTATAGGGCCAGTACAGTGAGCTAGCTCAGAACAAAAGAACTGGGCTTCCTACACAAACGGGGAATATCTAGTTCAACTCAGTATTGGAAACAAAGTAAAACAGCAGCTTCTTTTCAGTCCAATACACTGTACTTGCTGGGAACATACGCTAATGCTATTTGCGCTGTGTATGGCCAGAAAAGCACCAGAGTGCTCTTCTTAGCCTGAATGAACACTTGCTTCTAGAACATGAAACTGAAGCTGATTCAACTCCGTTTTGGAAGTTTCATTGTACCCTAATGTGCCATGCAAGAAAAACACTCTGCTTTTGAGAAACGGGAATGTTGCACTCTAATGTGTTTCCTATAGGGCCAGAACTGTGCGCTAGCTCAGAACAAAAGAACTGTGCTTCCTACACAAACGGGTCATATCTAGTTCAACTCAGTATTAGAAACTGAGTAAAACAGGAGCTTCTCTTCATTCCAATACACTGTACTGGCTGGGAACAGACGCGAATGCTATTTGCACTCTCTATGGCCAGTATAGCACAAGAGTGCTGTTCTGAGCCTGAATGAACACTTGCTGCTAGAACTTGAACCTGAACGTGATTCAACTCCGATTAGGAAGTATCATTGTACCCTAGTGTGCCATGCAAGAAAAACACTCTGCTTTTGAGAAACGGGCATTCTTGAACTCTACTGTGTTCCCTATACGGCCAGTACTGTGAGCGAGTTCAGAACAAAAGAACTGTGCTTCCTGCACAAAAGGGGCATATCTAGTTCAACCCTTATTGGAAACTAAGTAAAACAGGAGCTTCTCTTCAGTCCATTACACTGTACTGACTGGGAACAGCACGATTGCTCTTTGCACTCTGTATGGCCAGAATAGCACAAGAGTGCTGTTCTTTTCCTGCATGAACACTTGCTGCTAGAACTTGAATCTGAACGTGATTCAACTCCGATTAGGAAGTTTCATTGAACCCTAGTGTGCCATGCAAGAAAAATGCTCTGCTTTTGATAAACGGGAATTGTTGCACTCTAATGAGTTTCCTATAGGGTCAGTACAGTGAGCTAGCTCAGACCAAAGAACTGTGGTTCCCATACATACGGGGCATATGTAGTTCAACTCATTATTGGAAACTAAGTAAAACAGGAGCTTCTCTTCAGTCCAATACACTGTACTGGCTGGGACCAGACACCAATGATATTTGCACTGTGTATGGCCAGAATAGCACAAGAGTGCTGTTTTTTGCCTGAATGTACACTTGTTGCTAGAACTTGAAACTGAACGTGATTCAACTCACTTAAGGAAGTTTCATTGAACCCTAGTGTGCCAAGCAAGAAAAACACTCTGCTTTTGAAAAACGGGCATTCTTGCACTCTACTGTGTTTCCTATAGGGCCAGAAGAGTGAGCCAGCTCAGAACAAAAGAACTGTGCTTCCTACACAAACGGGGCATATCTAGTTCAACTCATTATTGAACACTAAGTAAAGCAGGAGCTACCCTTCATTCCAATACCCTGTACTGGCTGGGAACAGACACAAATGCTATTTGCACTGTATATGGCCAGAATAGCAAAAGAGTGCTGTTCTTAGACTAATGAGCACTTATGCTAGAACTTGAAACTGAACGTGATTCAACTCCGTTTAGGAAGTTTCATTGAACCCTAGTGTGCCATGCAAGAAAAATACTCTGCTTTTGAGAAAAGGTCATTCTTGCACTCTACTGTGTTTCCTATAGGGCCAGTACAGTGAGCTAGCTCAGAACAAAAGAACTGTGCTTCCTACACAAACGTGGCATATCTAGTTCAAAAGAGTATTGGAAACAATGTAAAGCAGGACCTTCTCTTCAGTCAAATACACTGTACTGGATGGGAACAGACAAGAATCCTATTTGTACTGTGTATGGCCAGAATAGCACAAGAGTGCTGCTCTTAGCCTGAAAGAACACTTGCTGCTAGAACTTGAAACTGAACGTGATTCAACTCCGTTTAGGAAGTTTCATTGAACCCTAGTATACAATGCAAGAAAAACACTCTGCTTTTGAGAAACGGGCATTCTTGCACTCTACTGTGTTTCCTGTAGGGCCAGTACAGTGAGCCAGCTCAGAACAAAAGAACTGTGGTTCCTAAACAAACGGGGCATATCTATTTCAACTCATTATTGGACACTAAGTAAAGCAGGAGCTACTCTTCAGTCCAAAACCCTGTACTGGCTGGGAACAGACCCGAATGCTTTTTGCAATGTGTATGGCCAGAATAGCACAAGAGTGCAGTTCTTAGCCTGAATGAACACTTGCTGCTAGAACTTGAAACTGAAAGTGATTCAACTCCGTTTAGGAAGATTCATATAACCCTAGTGTGCCATGCAAGAAAAACAATCTGCTTTTGAGAAACGGGCATACTTGAACTCTACTGTGTTTCCTATAGACCAGCTCTGTGAGCAAGTTCAGAACAAAAGAACTGTGCTTCCTAAACAAAAGGGGCATATCTAGTTCAACCATTATTGGAAATTAAGTAAAACAGGAGCTTCTCTACAGTCCATTACACTGTACTGACTGGGAACAGGCGCGAATGCTATTTGCACTCTGTATGGCCAGAATAGCACAAAAGTGCTGCTCTTAGCCTGAATGAACACTTGCTGCTAGAACTTGAAACTGAACGTGAATCAGCTCTGTTTAGGAAGTTTCATAGAACCCTAGTTGCCATGAAACAAAACCACTCTGCTTTAGAGAAACAGGCATTCTTGCACTCTACTGTGTTTCCTAGAGTGCCAGTAGAGTGAGCGAGCTCCGAACAAAAGAACTGTGCTTCCTATAAAAACGGGGCACATCTAGTTCAACCCTTATTGGAAAATAAGTAAAACAGGAGGTTCTCTTCAGTCCATTATACTGTACTGACTGGGAACAGACGCGAATGGTATTTGTACTGCGTATGGCCATCATAGCACAAGAGTGCTGTTCTTAGCCTGAATGAACACTTGCTGCTAGAACTTGAAACTGAACGGGATTCAACACCAATTAGGAAGTTTCATAGAACCCTAGTGTGCCATGCAAGAAAAGCACTCCTCTTTTGATAAACGGGCATTCTTGCACTCTACTGTGTTTCCTATAGGGCCAGTACAGTGAGCTAGCTCAGAACAAAAGAACTGTGCTTCCTACACAAACGGGGCATATCTAGTTCAACTCAGTATTGGAAACTAAGTAAAACAGGAGCTTCTCTTCAGTCCAATACATTGTACTGGTTGGGAACATACGCGAATGCTATTTGCACTGTGTATGGACAGAATAGCACAAGAGTGCTGTTCTTAGCCTGAATGAACACTTGCTGCTAGAACTTGAAACTGAACGTGATTCAACTCCAATTAGGAAGTTTCATTGAACCCTAGTGTACATTGCAAGAAAATCACTCTACTTTTGAGAAAGGGCCATTCTTGTACTCTACTGTGTTTCCTATAGGGCCAGTACAGTGAGCTAGCTCAGAACAAAAGAACTGGGCTTCCTACACAAACGGGGAATATCTAGTTCAACTCAGTATTGGAAACAAAGTAAAACAGCAGCTTCTTTTCAGTCCAATACACTGTACTTGCTGGGAACATACGCTAATGCTATTTGCGCTGTGTATGGCCAGAAAAGCACCAGAGTGCTCTTCTTAGCCTGAATGAACACTTGCTTCTAGAACATGAAACTGAAGCTGATTCAACTCCGTTTTGGAAGTTTCATTGTACCCTAATGTGCCATGCAAGAAAAACACTCTGCTTTTGAGAAACGGGAATGTTGCACTCTAATGTGTTTCCTATAGGGCCACAACTGTGCGCTAGCTCAGAACAAAAGAACTGTGCTTCCTACACAAACGGGGCATATCTAGTTCAACTCAGTATTAGAAACTGAGTAAAACAGGAGCTTCTCTTCATTCCAATACACTGTACTGGCTGGGAACAGACGCGAATGCTATTTGCACTCTCTATGGCCAGTATAGCACAAGAGTGCTGTTCTGAGCCTGAATGAACACTTGCTGCTAGAACTTGAACCTGAACGTGATTCAACTCCGATTAGGAAGTATCATTGTACCCTAGTGTGCCATGCAAGAAAAACACTCTGCTTTTGAGAAACGGGCATTCTTGAACTCTACTGTGTTCCCTATACGGCCAGTACTGTGAGCGAGTTCAGAACAAAAGAACTGTGCTTCCTGCACAAAAGGGGCATATCTAGTTCAACCCTTATTGGAAACTAAGTAAAACAGGAGCTTCTCTTCAGTCCATTACACTGTACTGACTGGGAACAGCACGATTGCTCTTTGCACTCTGTATGGCCAGAATAGCACAAGAGTGCTGTTCTTTTCCTGCATGAACACTTGCTGCTAGAACTTGAATCTGAACGTGATTCAACTCCGATTAGGAAGTTTCATTGAACCCTAGTGTGCCATGCAAGAAAAATGCTCTGCTTTTGATAAACGGGAATTGTTGCAATCTAATGAGTTTCCTATAGGGTCAGTACAGTGAGCTAGCTCAGACCAAAGAACTGTGGTTCCCATACATACGGGGCATATGTAGTTCAACTCATTATTGGAAACTAAGTAAAACAGGAGCTTCTCTTCAGTCCAATACACTGTACTGGCTGGGACCAGACACCAATGATATTTGCACTGTGTATGGCCAGAATAGCACAAGAGTGCTGTTTTTTGCCTGAATGTACACTTGTTGCTAGAACTTGAAACTGAACGTGATTCAACTCCGTTTAGGAAGTTTCATTGAACCCTAGTGTGCCAAGCAAGAAAAACACTCTGCTTTTGAAAAACGGGCATTCTTGCACTCTACTGTGTTTCCTATAGGGCCAGAAGAGTGAGCCAGCTCAGAACAAAAGAACTGTGCTTCCTACCCAAACGGGGCATATCTAGTTCAACTCATTATTGAACACTAAGTAAAGCAGAAGCTACTCTTCATTCCAATACCCTGTACTGGCTGGGAACAGACGCAAATGCTATTTGCAATATATATGGCCAGAATAGCACAAGAGTGCTGTTCTTAGACTAATGAGCACTTATGCTACAACTTGAAACCGAACGTGATTCAACTCCGTTTAGGAAGTTTCATTGAACCCTAGTGTGCCATGCAAGAAAAATACTCTGCTTTTGAGAAACGGTCATTCTTGCACTCTACTGTGTTTCCTATAGGGCCAGTACAGTGAGCTAGCTCAGAACAAAAGAACTGTGCTTCCTACACAAACGGGGCATATCTAGTTCAAAAGAGTATTGGAAACAATGTAAAGCAGGACCTTCTCTTCAGTCAAATACACTGTACTGGATGGGAACAGACGAGAATCCTATTTGCACTGTGTATGGCCAGAATAGCACAAGAGTTCTGCTCTTAGCCTGAAAGAACACTTGCTGCTAGAACTTGAAACTGAACGTGATTAAACTCCGTTTAGGAAGTTTCATTGAACCCTAGTGTACAATGCAAGAAAAACACTCTGCTTTTGAGAAACGGGCATTCTTGCACTCTACTGTGTTTCCTATAGGGCCAGTACAGTGAGCTAGCTCAGAACAAAAGAACTGTGGTTCCTAAACAAACGGGGCATATCTAGTTCAACTCATTATTGGACACTAGGTAAAGCAGGAGCTACTCTTCAGTCCAAAACCCTGTACTGGCTGGGAACAGACCCGAATGCTTTTTGCAATGTGTATGGCCAGAATAGCACAAGAGTGCAGTTCTTAGCCTGAATGAACACTTGCTGCTAGAACTTGAAACTGAACGTGATTCAACTCCGTTTAGGAAGTTTCATTGAACCCTAGTGTGCCATACAAGAAAAACACTCTGCTTTTGAGAAACGGTCATTTTTGCACTCTACTGTGTTTCCTATAGGGCCATAACAGTTAGCTAGCTCAGAACAAAAGAACTGTGCTTCCTACACAAACTGGGCATATCTAGTTCAAAAGAGTATTGGAAACAAAGTAAAGCAGGAGCTACTCTTCAGTCCAATACACTGTACTGGCTGGGAACAGATGAGAAGGCTATTTGCACTGTGTATGGCCAGAATAGCACAAGAGTGCTGCTCTTAGCCTGAATGAAAACTTGCTGCTAGAACTTGAAACTGAACGTGATTGAACTCCGTTTAGGAAGTTTCATTGAACTCTAGTGTGCCATGCAAGAAAAACACTCTGCTTTTGAGAAACGGGCATTGTTGCACTCTACTGTGTTTCCTATAGGGCCAGTACAGTGAGCGAACTCAGAACAAAGAACTGTGCTTCCTACACAAACGGGGAATATCTAGTTCAAATCCGTATTGGAAACTAAGTAAAACGGGAGCGTCGCTTCAGTCCATTACACTGTACATGCTGGGAACAGACGCGAATGCTATTTGCACTGTGTGTGGCCTAAATAGCACAAGAGTGCTGTTGTTATCCTAAATGAACAGTTGCTGCTAGAACTTGAAACTGAACGTGATTAAACTCCTTTTATTAAGTTTCATGAACTCTAGTGTGCGATGCAAGAAAAAAAACTCTGCTTCGAAAAACGGGCATTCTTGTACTCTACTGTGTTTCCTATAGGGCCAGTACAGTGAGCTTGCTCAGAACAAAAGAACTGTGCTTCCTACACAAACGGGGCATATCTAGTTCAACTCAGTATTGGAAACTAAGTAAAACAGGAGCTTCTCTTCAGTCCAATACACTGTACTGGCTGGGAACAGACGCGAATGCTATTTGCAATGTGTATGGCCAGAATAGCACAAGAGTGCTGTTCTTAGCCTGAATGAACACTTGCTGCTAGAACTTGAAACTGAACGTGAATCATCTCTGTTTAGGAAGTTTCATTGAACCCTAGTTGCCATGAAAGAAAACCACTCTGCTTTAGAGAAACAGGCATTCTTGCACTCTACTGTGTTTCCTAGAGGGCCAGTACAGTGTGCGAGCTCCGAACAAAAGAACTGTGCTTCCTATACAAACGGGGCACATCTAGTTCAACCCTTATTGGAAAATAAGTAAAACAGGAGGTTCTCTTCAGTCCATTATACTGTACTGACTGGGAACAGACGCGAATGCTATTTGTACTGCGTATGGCCATCATAGCACAAGAGTGCTGTTCTTAGCCTGAATGAACACTTGCTGCTAGAACTTGAAACTGAACGGGATTCCACACCAATTAGGAAGTTTCATAGAACCCTAGTGTGCCATGCAAGAAAAGCACTCCTCTTTTGATAAACGGGCATTCTTGCACTCTACTGTGTTTCCTATAGGGCCAGTACAGTGAGCTAGCTCAGAACAAAAGAACTGGGCTTCCTACACAAACGGGGAATATCTAGTTCAACTCAGTATTGGAAACAAAGTAAAACAGCAGCTTCTTTTCAGTCCAATACACTGTACTTGTTCGGAACAGACGCTAATGCTATTTGCGCTGTGTATGGCCAGAAAAGCACCAGAGTGCTCTTCTTAGCCTGAATGAACACTTGCTTCTAGAACATGAAACTGAAGCTGATTCAACTCCGTTTTGGAAGTTTCATTGTACCCTAATGTGCCATGCAAGAAAAACACTCTGCTTTTGAGAAACGGGAATGTTGCACTCTAATGTGTTTCCTATAGGGCCAGAACTGTGCGCTAGCTCAGAACAAAAGAACTGTGCTTCCTACACAAACGGGGCATATCTAGTTCAACTCAGTATTAGAAACTGAGTAAAACAGGAGCTTCTCTTCATTCCAATACACTGTACTGGCTGGGAACAGACGCGAATGCTATTTGCACTCTCTATGGCCAGTATAGCACAAGAGTGCTTTTCTTAGCCTGAATGAACACTTGCTGCTAGAACTTGAACCTGAACGTGATTCAACTCCGATTAGGAAGTATCATTGTACCCTAGTGTGCCATGCAAGAAAAACACTCTGCTTTTGAGAAACGGGCATTCTTGAACTCTACTGTGTTCCCTATAGGGCCAGTACTGTGAGCGAGTTCAGAACAAAAGAACTGTGCTTCCTGCACAAAAGGGGCATATCTAGTTCAACCCTTATTGGAAACTAAGTAAAACAGGAGCTTCTCTTCAGTCCATTACACTGTACTGACTGGGAACAGCACGATTGCTCTTTGCACTCTGTATGGCCAGAATAGCACAAGAGTGCTGTTCTTTTCCTGCATGAACACTTGCTGCTAGAACTTGAAACTGATCGTGATTCAACTCCGATTAGGAAGTTTCATTGAACCCTAGTGTGCCATGCAAGAAAAATGCTCTGCTTTTGATAAACGGGAATTGTTGCACTCTAATGTGTTTCCTATAGGGTCAGTACAGTGAGCTAGCTCAGAACAAAGAACTGTGGTTCCCATACATACGGGGCATATGTAGTTCAACTCATTATTGGAAACTAAGTAAAACAGGAGCTTCTCTTCAGTCCAATACACTGTACTGGCTGGGAACAGTCGCGAATTCTATTTGTACTGTGTATGGCCAGAATAGTACAAGATTGGTGTTCTTAGCCTGAATGAACACTTGCTGCTAGAACTTGAAACTGAACGTGATTAAACTCCATTTAGGAAGTTTCATTGAACCCTAGTGTGCCATGCAAGAAAAACACTCTGCTTTTGAGAAACGGGCATTGTTGCACTCTACTGTGTTTCCGATAGGCCCAGTACAATGAGCTAGCTCAGAACAAGAGAACTGTGCTTCCTACACAAACGGGGCATATCTAATTCAACTCATTATTGGAAACTAAGTAAAACAGGAGCTTCTCTTCAGTCCATTACACTGTACTTGCTGGGAACAGACGCGAATGCTATTTGCACTGTGTGTGGCCAGAATAGGACAAGAGTGCTGTTCTTTTCCTAAATGAACACTTGCTGCTAGTACTTGAAACTGAACGTGAATCAGCTGCGTTTGGGAAGTTTCATTGAACCCTAGTTGCCATGAAAGAAAACCACTCTGCTTTAGAGAAACAGGCATTCTTGAACTCTACTGTGTTTCCTAGAGGGACAGTACAGTGAGCGAGCTCAGAACAAAAGAACTGTGCTTCCTATACAAACGGGGCATATCTAGTTCAACCCTTATTGGAAAATAAGTAAAACAGGAGCTTCTTTTCAGTCCATTATACTGTACCTACTGGGAACAGACGCGAATGCTATTTGTACTGTGTATGGCCAGAATAGCACAAGAGTGCTGTTCTTAGCCTGAATGAACACTTGATGCTAGAACTTGAAACTGAACGTGATTGAACTCCGTTTAGGAAGTTTCATTGAACTCTAGTGTGCCATGCAAGAAAAACACTCTGCTTTTGAGAAACGGGCATTGTTGCACTCTACTGTGTTTCCTATAG
This sequence comes from Peromyscus maniculatus bairdii, assembly GCF_049852395.1. Classification (NCBI taxonomy): domain Eukaryota; kingdom Metazoa; phylum Chordata; class Mammalia; order Rodentia; family Cricetidae; genus Peromyscus; species Peromyscus maniculatus. The sequence goes on along the minus strand of NC_134854.1, from coordinate 42,172,953 downwards.
GGCCAGTACAGTGAGCGAACTCAGAACAAAGAACTGTGCTTCCTACACAAACGGGACATATCTAGTTCAACTCAGTATTGGAAACTAAGTAAAACAGGAGCTTCTCTTCAGTCCAATACACTGTACTGGCTGGGAACAGACGCGAATGCTATTTGAACTGTGTATGGCCAGAATAGCACAAGAGTGCTGTTCTTAGCCTGAATGAACACCTGCTGTTAGAACATGAAAATGAACGTGATTCAACTCCGTTTAGGAAATTTAATTGAACCGTAGTGTGCCATGCAAGAAAAAAACTCTTCTTTTGAGAAACGGGCATTGTTGCACTCTACAGTGTTTCCTATACGGCCAGTACAGTGAGCTAACTCAGAACAAAAGAACTGTGCTTCCTACACAAACGGGGAATATCTAGTTCAAATCCATATTTGAAACTAAGTAAAACGGGAGCGTCGCTTCAGTCCATTACACTGTACATGCTGGAAACAGACGCGAATGCTATTTGCACTGTGTGTGGCCCGAATAGCACAAGAGTGCTGTTGTTATCCTAAATGAACACTTGCTGCTAGAACTTGAAACTGAACGTGATTCAACTCCTTCTATTAAGTTTCATGAACCCTAGTGTGCGATGCAAGAAAAAAACTCTGCTTCGAAAAACGGGCATTCTTGTACTCTACTGTGTTTCCTATAGGGCCAGTACAGTGAGCTTGCTCAGAACAAAAGAACTGTGCTTCCTACACAAACGGGGCATATCTAGTTCAACTCAGTATTGGAAACTAAGTAAAACAGGAGCTTCTCTTCAGTCCAATACACTGTACTGGGTGGGAACAGACGCGAATGCTATTTGAAATGTGTATGGCCAGAATAGCACAAGAGTGCTGTTCTTAGCCTGAATGAACACTTGCTGCTAGAACTTGAAACTGAACGTGAATCAGCTCTGTTTAGGAAGTTTCATTGAACCCTAGTTGCCATGAAAGAAAACCACTCTGCTTTAGAGAAACAGGCATTCTTGCACTCTACTGTGTTTCCTAGAGGGCCAGTACAGTGAGCGAGCTCCGAACAAAAGAACTGTGCTTCCTATACAAACGGGGCACATCTAGTTGAACACTTATTGGAAAATAAGTAAAACAGGAGGTTCTCTTCAGTCCATTATACTTTACTGACTGGGAACAGACGCGAATGCTATTTTTACTGTGTATGGCCATCATAGCACAAGAGTGCTGTTCTTAGCCTGAATGAACACTTGCTGCTAGAACTTGAAACTGAACGGGATTCAACACCAATTAGGAAGTTTCATAGAACCCTAGTGTGCCATGCAAGAAAAGCACTCCTCTTTTGATAAACGGGCATTCTTGCACTCTACTGTGTTTCCTATAGGGCCAGTACAGTGAGCTAGCTCAGAACAAAAGAACTGTGCTTCCTACACAATCGGGGCATATCTAGTTCAACTCAGTATTGGAAACTAAGTAAAACAGGAGCTTCTCTTCAGTCCAATACATTGTACTGGTTGGGAACATACGCGAATGCTATTTGCACTGTGTATGGACAGAATAGCACAAGAGTGCTGTTCTTAGCCTGAATGAACACTTGCTGCTAGAACTTGAAACTGAACGTGATTCAACTCCAATTAGGAAGTTTCATTGAACCCTAGTGTACATTGCAAGAAAATCACTCTACTTTTGAGAAAGGGCCATTCTTGTACTCTACTGTGTTTCCTATAGGGCACGTACAGTGAGCTAGCTCAGAACAAAAGAACTGGGCTTCCTACACAAACGGAGAATATCTAGTTCAACTCAGTATTGGAAACAAAGTAAAACAGCAGCTTCTTTTCAGTCCAATACACTGTACTTGCTGGGAACAGACGCTAATGCTATTAGCGCTGTGTATGGCCAGAAAAGCACCAGAGTGCTCTTCTTAGCCTGAATGAACACTTGCTTCTAGAACATGAAACTGAAGCTGATTCAACTCCGTTTTGGAAGTTTCATTGTACCCTAATGTGCCATGCAAGAAAAACACTCTGCTTTTGAGAAACGGGAATGTTGCACTCTAATGTGTTTCCTATAGGGCCAGAACTGTGCGCTAGCTCAGAACAAAAGAACTGTGCTTCCTACACAAACGGGGCATATCTAGTTCAACTCAGTATTAGAAACTGAGTAAAACAGGAGCTTCTCTTCATTCCAATACACTGTACTGGCTGGGAACAGACGCGAATGCTATTTGCACTCTCTATGGCCAGTATAGCACAAGAGTGCTTTTCTTAGCCTGAATGAACACTTGCTGCTAGAACTTGAACCTGAACGTGATTCAACTCCGATTAGGAAGTATCATTGTACCCTAGTGTGCCATGCAAGAAAAACACTCTGCTTTTGAGAAACGGGCATTCTTGAACTCTACTGTGTTCCCTATAGGGCCAGTACTGTGAGCGAGTTCAGAACAAAAGAACTGTGCTTCCTGCACAAAAGGGGCATATCTAGTTCAACCCTTATTGGAAACTAAGTAAATCAGGAGCTTCTCTTCAGTCCAATACACTGTACTGGCTGGGAACAGACGCGAATGCTATTTGCAATATGTATGGCCAGAATAGCACAAGAGTGCTGTTCTTACCCTGAATGAACACTTGCTGCTAGAACTTGAAACTGAACGTGAATCAGCTCCGTTTAGGAAGTTTCAGTGAACCCTAGTTGCCATGAAAGAAAACCACTCTGCTTTAGAGAAACAGGCATACTTGCACTCTACTGTGTTTCCTAGCGTGCCAGTTCAGTGAGCGAGCTCAGAACAAAAGAACTGTGCTTCCTATACCAACGGGGCATATCTAGTTCAACCCTTATTGGAAAATAAGTAAAACAGGAGCTTCTCTTCAGTCCATTATACTGTACCTACTGGAAACAGACGCGAATGCTATTTGTACTGTGTATGGCCAGAATAGCACAAGAGTGCTGTTCTTAGCCTGAATGAACACTTGCTGCTAGAACTTTAAACTGAACGGGATTCAACTCCGTTTAGGCAGTTTCATTAAACCTTAGTGTGCCATGCAAGAAACACTCCTCTTTTGATAAACGGGCATTCTTGCACTCTACTGTGTTTCCTATAGGGCCAGTATAGTGAGCTAGCTCAGAAAAAAAACTGTGCTTCCTACACAAACGGGGCATATCTAGTTCAACTCAGTATTGGAAACTAAGTAAAACATGAGCACCTCTTCATTCCATTACACTGTACTGGCTGGGAACAGACGCGAATGCTATTTGTACTGTGTACAGCCACAATAACAAAAGAGTGCTGTTCTTTTCCTGCATGAACACTTGCTGCTAGAACATGAAACTGAAAGTGATTCAACTCCTTTTAGGAAGTTTCATTGAACCCTAGTGTGCCATGCAAGAAAAACACTCTGCTTTTGATAAACGGCCATTGTTGCACTCTAATGTGTTTCCTATAGGGTCAGTACAGTGAGCTAGCTCAGAACAAAGATCTGTGGTTCCAATACATACGGGGCATATGTAGTTCAACTCATTATTGGAAACTAAGTAAAACAGGAGCTTCTCTTCAGTCCAATACACTGTACTGGCTGGGAACAGACGCGAATGCTATTTGTACTGTGTATGGCCAGAATAGTACAAGAGTGGTGTTCTTAGCCTGAATGAACACTTGCTGCTAGAACTTGAAACTGAACGTGATTGAACTCCATTTAGGAAGTTTCATTGAACCCTAGTGTGCCATGCAAGAAAAACACTCTGCTTTTCAGAAACGGGCATTCTTGCACTCTACAGTGTTTCCTACAGAGCCAGTACAGTGAGCTATCTCAGAACAAGAGAACTGTGCTTCCTACACAAACGGGGCATATCTAGTTCAACTCATTATTGGAAACTAAGTAAAACAGGAGCTTCTCTTCAGTCTATTACACTGTAATTGCTGGGAACAGACGCGAATACTATTTGCACTGTGTGTGGCCAGAATAGCACAAGAGTGCTGTTCTTATCCTAAATGAACACTTCCTGCTAGAAGTTGACTGAACGTGATTCAACTCCTTTCATTAAGTTTCATGAACTCTAGTGTGTGATGCAAGAAAAAAAACTCTGCTTTTGAAAAACGGGCATTCATGTACTCTACTCTGTTTCCTATAGGGCCAGAACAGTGAGCTAGCTCAGAACAAAAGAACTGTGCTTCCTACACAAACGGGGCATATCTAATTCAACTCAGTATTCGAAACTAAGTAAAACAGGAGCTTCTCTTCAGTCCAATACACTGTACTGGCTGGGAACAGACGAGAATGCTATTTGCAATGTGTATGGCCAGAATAGCACAAGAGTGCTGTTCTTAGCCTGAATGAACACTTGCTGCTAGAACTTGAAACTGAACGTGATTGAACACCATTTAGGAAGTTTCATTGAACCCTAGTGTGCCATGCAAGAAAAACACTCTGCTTTTCAGAAACGGGCATTCTTGCACTCTACTGCGTTTCCTAGAGGGCCAGTACAATGAGCGAGTCAGAACAAAAGAACTGTGCTTCCTATACAAACGGGGCATATCTAGTTCAACCCTCATTGGAAAATAAGTAAAACAGGAGCTTCTGTTCAGTCCATTATACTGTACTGACTGGGAACAGACGCGAATGCTATTTGTACTGTTAATTGCCAGAATAGCACAAGAGTGCTGTTCTTATCCTAAATGAACACTTGCTGCTAGAACTTGAAACTGAAAGTGATTCAACTCCGATTAGGAAGTTTCATTGAACCCTTGTGTGCCATGCAAGAAAAACACTCTGCTTTTGATAAACGGGCATTGTTGCACTCTAATGTGTTTCCTATAGGGTCAGTACAGTGAGCTAGCTCAGAACAAAGATCTGTGGTTCCAATACATACGGGGCATATGTAGTTCAACTCATTATTGGAAACTAAGTAAAACAGGAGCTTCTCTTCAGTCCATTACACTGTACTTGCTGGGAACAGACGCGAATGCTATTTGCACTGTGTGTGGCCAGAATAGCACAAGAGTGCTGTTCTTATCCTAAATGAACACTTGCTGCTAGAACTTGAAACTGAACGTGATTCAACTCCTTTCATTAAGTTTCATGAACTCTAGTGTGCGATGCAAGAAAAAAAACTCTGCTTTTGAAAAACGGGCATTCTTGTACTCTACTGTGTTTCCTATAGGGCCAGTACAGTGAGCTAGCTCAGAACAAAAGAACTGTGCTTCCTACACAAACGTAGCATAACTAGTTCAACTCAGTATTGGAAACTACGTAAATCAGGAGCTTCTCTTCAGTCCAATACACTGTACTGGCTGGGAACAGACACGAATGCTATTTGCACTATGTATGGCCAGAATAGCACAAGAGTGCTGTTCTTAGCCTGAATGAACACTTGCTGCTAGAACTTGAAACTGAACGTGAATCAGCTCCGTTTAGAAAGTTTCAGTGAACCCTAGTTGCCATGAAAGAAAACCACTCTGCCTTAGAGAAACAGGCATTCTTGCACTCTACTGTGTTTCCTAGCGGGCCAGTACAGTGAGCGAGCTCAGAACAAAAGAACTGTGCTTACTATACAAACGGGGCATATCTAGTTCAACCCTTATTGGAAAATAAGTAAAACAGGAGCTTCTCTTCAGTCCATTATACTGTACCTACTGGAAACAGACGCGAATGCTATTTGTACTGTGTATGGCCAGAATAGCACAAGAGTGCTGTTCTTAGACTGAATGAACACTTGCTGCTAGAACTTGAAACTGAACGTGATTCAACTCCGTTTAGGCAGTTTCATTGAACCTTAGTGTGCCATGCAAGAAACACTCCTCTTTTGATAAACGGGCATTCTTGCACTCTACTGTGTTTCCTATAGGGCCAGTACCGTGAGCTAGCTCAGAAGAAGAGAACTGTGCTTCCTACACAAACGGGGCATATCTAGTTCAACTCATTATTGGAAACTAAGTAAAACAGGAGCTTCTCTTCAGTCCATTACACTGTAATTGCTGGGAACAGACGCGAATGCTATTTGCACTGTGTGTGGCCAGAATAGCACAAAAGTGCTGTTCTTATCCTAAATGAACAGTTGCTGCTAGAACTTGATACTGAACGTGAATCAGCTCCGTTTAGGAAGTTTCATTGAACCCTAGTTGCCATGAAAGGAAACCACTCTGCTTTAGAGAAACAGGCATTCTTGCACTCTACTGTGTTTCCTAGTGGGCCAGTACAGTGAGCGAGCTCAGAACAAAAGAACTGTGCTTCCTATACAAACGGGGCATATCTAGTTCAACCCTTATTGGAAAATAAGTAAAACAGGAGCTTCTCTTCATCCAATATACTGTACCTACTGGAAACAGACGCGAATGCTATTTGTACTGTGTATGGCCAGAATAGCACAAGAGTGCTGTTCTTAGACTGAATGAACACTTGCTGCTAGAACTTGAAACTGAACGGGATTCAACTCCGTTTAGGAAGTTTCATTGAACCTTAGTGTGCCATGCAAGAAAAAGACTCCTCTTTTGATAAATGGGCATTCTTGCACTCTACTGTGTTTCCTATAGGGCCAATATAGTGAGCTAGCTCAGAACAGAAGAACTGTGCTTCCTACACAAACGGGGCATATCTAGTTCAACTCAGTATTGGAAACTAAGTAAAACATGAGCATCTCTTCAGTCCATTACACTGTACTGGCTGGGAACAGACGCGAATGCTATTTGTACTGTGTACGGCCAGAATAACAAAAGAGTGCTGTTCTTTTCCTGCATGAACACTTGCTGCTAGAACTTGAAACTGAACGTGATTCAACTCCAATTAGGAAGTTTCATTGAACCCTAGTGTGCCATGGAAGAAAAACACTCTGCTTTTGATAAACGGGCATTGTTGCACTCTAATGTGTTTCCTAAAGTGTCAGTACAGTGAGCTAACTGAGAACAAAGAACTGTGGTTCCTACACATACGGGGCATATGTAGTTCAACTCATTATTTGAACCTAAGTAAAACAGGAGCTTCTCTTCAGTCCAATACACTGTACTGGCTGGGAACAGACTCGAATGCTATTTGTACTGTGTATGGCGAGAATAGTACAAGAGTGCTGTTCTTAGCCTGAATGATCCCTTGCTCCTAGAACTTAAAATTGAACGTGATTCAACTTCGTTTAGGAAATGTCATTAAACCCTAGTGTGCCATGCAAGAAAAACACTCTGCTTTTGAGAAACGGGCATTCTTGAACTCTACTGTGTTCCCTATAGGGCCAGTACTGTGAGCGAGTTCAGAACAAAAGAACTGTGCTTCCTACACAAAAGGGGCATATCTAGTTCAACCCTTATTGGAAACTAAGTAAAACAGGAGCTTCTCTTCAGTCCATTACACTGTACTGCCTGGGAAAAGCACGAATGCTCTTTGCACTGTGTATGGCCAGAATAGCACAAGAGTGCTGTTCTTAGCCTGAATGAGCACTTGCTGCTAGAGCTTGAAACTGAATGTGAATCAACTCCGTTTAGGAAGTTTCATTGAACCCTAGTGTGCCATGCATAAATACCCTCTGCTTCCTAGAAACAGGCATTCTTGCACTCTACTGTGTTTCCTATAGGGCAGGAACAGTGAGCTAGCTCAGAACAAAAGAACTTTGCATCCTACACAAACGGGGCATATCTAGTTCAATCCTTATTGGAAAATAAGTAAAACAGGAGCTTCTCTTCAGTCCATTATACTGTACCTACTGGGAACAGACGCGAATGCTATTTGTACTGTGTATGGCCAGAATAGCACAAGAGTGCTGTTCTTAGCCTGAATGAACACTTGCTGCTAGAACTTGAAACTGAACGGGATTCAACTCCGTTTAGGAAGTTTCATTGAACCTTAGTGTGCCATGCAAGAAAAACACTCCTCTTTTGATAAACGGATATTCTTGCACTCTACTGTGTTTCCTATAGGGCCAGTATAGTGAGCTAGCTCAGAACAAAGAACTGTGGTTCCAATACATACGGGGCATATGTAGTTCAACTCATTATTGGAAACTAAGTAAAACAGGAGCTTCTCTTCAGTCCAATACACTGTACTGGCTGGGAACAGACGCGAATGCTATTTGCAATGTGTATTGCCAGAATAGCACAAGAGTGCTGTTCTTAGCCTGAATGAACACTTGCTGCTAGAACTTGAAACTGAACGTGAATCAGCTCCATTTAGGAAGTTTCATTGAACCCTAGTGTGCCATGCAAGAAAAACACTCTGCTTTTGAGAAACGGGCATTGTTGCACTCTACTGTTTTTCCTATAGGGCCAGTACAGTGAGCTAGCTCAGAACAAAAGAACTGTGCTTCCTACACAAACGGGGAATATCTAGTTCAAATCAGTATTGGAAACTAAGTTAAACGGGAGCATCTCTTCAGTCCATTACACTGTACTTGCTGGGAACAGACGCGAATGCTATTTGCACTGTGTGTGGCCAGAATAGCACAAGAGTGCTGTTCTTATCCTAAATGAACACTTGCTGCTAGAACTTAAAACTGAACGTGATTCAACTCCTTTTATTAAGTTTCATGAACCCTAGTGTGCGATGCAAGAAAAAAAACTCTGCTATTGAAAAACGGGCATTCTTGTAGTCTACTGTGTTTCCTATAGGGCCAGTACAGTGAGCTAGATCAGAACAAAAGAACTGTGCTTCCTACACAAACGGGGCATATCTAGTTCAACTCAGTATTGGAAACTAAGTAAATCAGGAGCTTCTCTTCATCCAATACACTGTACTGGCTGGGTGAGACGCGAATGCTATTTGCAATGTGTATGGCCAGAATAGCACAAGAGTGCTGTTCTTAGCCTGAATGAACACTTGCTGCTAGAACTTGAAATTGAACGTGAATCAGCTCCGTTTAGGAAGTTTCAGTGAACCCTAGTTGCCATGAAAGAAAACCACTCTGCTTTAGAGAAACAGGCATTCTTGCACTCTACTGTGTTTTCTAGCGGGCCAGTACAGTGAGCGAGCTCAGAACAAAAGAACTGTGCTTCCTATATAAACGGGGCATATCTAGTTCAACCCTTATTGGAAAATAAGTAAAACAGGAGCTTCTCTTCAGTCCATTATACTGTACCTAATGGAAACAGACGCGAATGCTATTTGTACTGTGTATGGCCTGAATAGCACAAGAGTGCTGTTCTTAGACTGAATGAACACTTGCTGCTAGAACTTGAAACTGAACGGGATTCAACTCCGTTTAGGCAGTTTCATTGAACCTTAGTGTGCCATGCAAGAAACACTCCTCTTTTGATAAACGGGCATTCTTGCACTCTACTGTGTTTCCTATAGGGCCAGTATAGTGAGCCAGCTCAGAAAAAAGAACTGTGCTTCCTACACAAACGGGGCATATCTAGTTCAACTCAGTATTCGAAACTAAGTAAAACAGGAGCTTCTCTTCAGTCCAATACACTGTACAGGCTGGGAACAGACGAAAATGCTATTTGCAATGTGTATGGCCAGAATAGCACAAGAGTGCTGTTCTTAGCCTGAATGAACAGTTGCTGCTAGAACTTGAAACTGAACGTGAATCAGCTCCGTTTAGGAAGTTTCATTGAACCTTAATGTGCCATGGAAGAAAAACACTCCTCTTTTGATAAACGGGCATTCTTGCACTCTACTGTGTTTCCTATAGGGCCAGTATAGTGAGCTAGCTCAGAACAAATGAACTGTGCTTCCCACAAAAATCGGGCATATCTAGTTCAACTCAGTATTGGAAACTAAGTAAAAGAGGAGCATCTCTTCAATCCATTACACTGTACTGGCTGGGAACAGACGGGAATGCTATTTGAACTGTGTATGGCCAGAATAACACAAGAGTTCTGTTCTTTTCCTTCATGAACACTTGCTGCTAGAACTTGAAACTGAACAAGATTCAAATCCGTTTAGTAAGTTTCATTGAACCCTAGTGTGCCATGCAAGAAAAACACTCTACTTTTGAGAAACAGGCATTCTTGCACTCTACTGTGTCCTATAGGGCAAGAACAGTGAGCTAGCTCAGAAAAAAAGAACTGTGCTTTCTACACAAAGGGAGCATATCTAGTTCAACTCAGTATTAGAAATTGAGTAAAACAGGAGCTTCTCTTCAGTCCAATACACTGTACTGGCTGGGAACAGACACGAATGCTATTTGCACTCTCTAAGGCCAGTATAGCACAAGAGTGCTGTTCTTAGCCTGAATGAACACTTGCTGCTAGAACTTGAAACTGAACCTGATTGAAGTCCGTTTTGGAAGTTTCATTGAACCGTTGTTGCCATAAAAAAAAACCACTCTGCTTTAGAGAAACAGGCATTATTGCACTCTACTGTGTTTCCTAGAGGGCCAGTACAGGGAGCGAGCTCAGAACAAAAGAACTGTGCTTCCTACACAAACGGGGCATATCTAGTTCAACTCAGTATTAGAAACTGAGTAAAACAGGAGCTTCTCTTCAGTCCAATACACTGTACTGGCAGGGAACAGACGCAAATGCTATTTGCACTGTGTATAGCCAGAATAGCACAAGAGTGCTGTTCTTAGCCTGAATGAACACTTGCTGCTAGAACTTGAAACTGAACGTGATTCAACTCCGTTTAGGGAGTTTCATTGAACGCTAGTATGCCATGCAAGAAAAACACTCTGCTTTTGAGAAACGGGCATTCTTGCACTCTACTGTGTTTCCTATAGGGCCAGTACAGTGAGCGAACTCAGAACAAAAGAACTGTGCTTCCTACACAAACGGGGCATATCTAGTTCAACTCAGTATTGGAAACTAAGTAAAACAGGAGCTTCTCTTCAGTCCAATACACTGTACTGGCTGGGAACAGACGCGAATGCTATTTGCACAGTGTATGGCCAGAATAGCACAAGAGTGCTGTTCTTAGCCTGAATGAACACTTGCTGATAGAACATGAAACTGAACGTGATTCAACTCTGTTTAGGAAGTTTAATTGAACCGTAGTGTGCCATGCAAGAAAAAAAACTCTGCTTTTGAAAAACGGGCATTCTTGTACTCTACTGTGTTTCCTATAGGGCCAGTACAGTGAGCTAGCTCACAACAAAAGAACTGTGCTTCCTACACAAACGGGGCATATCTAGTTCAACTCAGTATTGGAAACTAATTAAAACAGGAGCTTCATTCAGTCCAATACACTGTACTGGCTGGGAACAGACACGAATGCTATTTGCAATGTGTATGGCCAGAATGGCAGAAGAGTGCTGTTCTTAGCCTGAATGAACACTTGCTGCTAGAAATTGAAACTGAATGTGAATCAGTTCCATTTAGGAAGTTTCATTGAACCCTAGTTGCCATGAAAGAAAACCACTCTGCTTTAGAGAAACAGGCATTCTTGCACTCTACTGTGTTTCCTAGAGGGCCAGTACAGTAAGCAAGTTCAGAACAAAAGAACTGTGCTTCCTATACAAACGGGGCATATCTAGTTCAACCCTTATTGGAAAATAAGTAAAACAGGAGTTTCTCTTCAGTCCATTATACTGTACTGACTGGGAACAGACGGGAATGCTATTTGTACTGTGTATGGCCAGAATAGCACAAGAGTGCTGTTCTTAGCCTGAACGAACACTTGGGCAGGAACTTGAAACTGAACGTAATTCAACTCCGTTTAGTAAGTTTCATTGAACCCTAGTGTGCAATGCTAGAAAATCACTCTGCTTTTGAGAAACGGGCATTCTTGCACTCTACTGTGTTTCCTATAGGGCCAGAACTGTGCGCTAGCTCAGAACAAAAGATCTGTGCTTCCTACACAAACTGGGCATATCTTGTTCAACTCAGTATTGGACACTAAGTAAAGCAGGAGCTTCTCTTCAGTCCAATACACTGTACTGGCTGGGAACAGACGCAAATGCTATTTGCACTGTATATGGCCAGAAGAGCAGAAGAGTGCTGTTCTTAGCCTGAATGAACACTTGCTGCTAGAACTTGAAACTGAACATGTTTCAACTCCGTTTAGGAAGTTTCATTGAACCCTAGTGTGCCATGCAAGAAAAACACTCTTCTTTTGAGAAATGGGCATTCTTCGACTCTTCTATATTTCCAATGGGCCCAGTAGAGTGAGCTAGCTCAGAACAAGAGAACTGTGCTTCCTACCCAAACGGGGCATATCTAGTTCAACTCAGTATTGGAAACTAAGTAAAACAGGAGTTTCTCTTCAGTAGAATACACTCTACTGGCTGGGAACAGACGCGAATGCTATTTGCACTGTGTATGGCCAGAATAGGACAAGAGTTCTGTTCTTAGCCTGAATGAACACTTGCTGAAAGAAATTGAAAATGAACGTGATTCAACTCCGTTTAGGAAGATCATTGAATCCTAGTGTTTCATGCAAGAAAAACACTCTGCTTTTGAGCAACGGGCATTCTTGATCTTTACTGTGTTTCCGATAGGGCCAGTGCAGTGAGCGAGCTCAGAACAAAAGAACTGTGCTTCCTACACAAACGTGGCCTATCTAGTTCAACTCAGTATTGGAAACTAAGAAAAACAGGTGTTTCTTTTCAGTCCAATTAACTGTACTGGCTCGGAACAGAAGCGAATGCTATTTGCACTGTGTATGGCCAGAATAGCACTAGAGTTCTGTTCTTAGCCTGAATGAACACTTGCTGCTAGAACATGAAACTGAACGTGATTCAACTCCTTTTAGTAAGTTTCATGAACCCTAGTGTGTGATGTAAGAAAAAAAACTCTGCTTTTGAGAACGGGCATTCTTGTAGTCTACTGTGTTTCCTATAGGGCCAGTACAGTGAGCTAGCTCAGAACAAAAGAACTGTGCTTCCTACACAAACGGGGCATATCTAGTTCAACTCAGTATTGGAAACTAAGTAAAACAGGAGCTTCTCTTCAGTCCAATACACTGTACTGGCTGGGAACAGACGCGAATGCTATTTGTACTGTGTATGGCCAGAATAGCACAAGAGTGCTTCTCTTAGCCTGAAAGAACACTTGCTGCTAGAACTTGAATATGACCGTAATTCAACTCCGTTTAGTAAGTTTCATTGAACCCTAGTGTGCCATGCTAGAAAAACACTCTGCTTTTGAGAAACGGGCATTCTTGCACTCTACTGTGTTTCCTATAGGGCCAGAAGTGTGCGCTAGCTCAGAACAAAAGAACTGTGCTTCCTACACAAACGGGGCATATCTTGTTCAACTCAGTATTGGACCCTAAGTAAAGCAGGAGCTTCTCTTCATTCCAATACACTGTACTGGCTGGGAACAGACGCGAATGCTATTTGCACTATGTATGGCCAGAATAGCACAAGAGTGCTGTTCTTAGCCTGAATGAACACTTGCTGCTAGAACTTGAAACTGAACGTGATTCAACTCCGTTCGGAAGTTTCATGGAACCCTACAATATACTGGCTGAAAACAGACGCAAAAGCTATTTGCACTGTGTATGGCCAGAATAACACAAGCCTGAATGAACACTTGCCTCTAGAACTTGAAACTGAACGTGATTCAACTCCGTTTAGGAAGTTTCATTGAACTCTAGTGTGCCATGCAAGAAAACCCTCTGCTTTTGAGAAACGGGCATTCTTGCACTCTACTGTGTTTCCTATAGGGCCAGAACCGTGAGCAAGATCAGAACAAAAGAACTGTGCTTCTTACACAAATGGGGCATATCTAGTTCAACTCAGTATTAGAAACTAAGTAAAGCAGGAGCTTCGCTTCAGTCCAATACAGTGTACTGGCTGAGAACAGACGCGAATGCTATTTTTACTGTGTATGGGAGAAAAGCACAAGAGTGCTGTTCTTAGCCTGAATGATACTTACTGCTAGAACTTGAAACTGAACGTGATTCAACTCTGTTTAGGAAGTTTCATTGATCCCTAGTGTGCCATGCAAGAAAAACACTCCGCTTTTGAGAAACGGGCATTCTTGCACTCTACTGTGTTTCCTATAGGGCCGGAACAGTGAGCTAGCTCAGAACAAAAGAACTGAGCTTTGTACACAAACGGGGCATATCTAGTTCAACTCAGTATTGGAAACTAAGTAAAACAGGAGCTTCTCTTCAGTCCAATACACTGTACTGGCTGGGAACAGACGCCTATGCTATTTGCACTGTTATCGCAAGAATGGCACATGAGTTCTGTTCTTAGCCTGAATGAATGCTTGCTGCTAGAACTTGAAACTGAACGGGATTCAACTTTGTTTAGGAAGTTTCATTGAACCCTAGTGTTCCATGCAAGAAAAACACTCTGCTTTTGAGAAATTCGCATTCTTGCACTCTTCTGTGTTTCCCATATTCTCAGTACAGTGAGCTAGCTCAGAACAAAAGAACTATGCTTCTGACACAAACGAGGCATATCTAGTTCAACTCAGTATGGGAAACTAAGTAAAACAGGAGCTTCTCTTCAGTCCAATACACTATACTGGCTAGGAACGGAGACGACTGCTATTTGTACTGTGTATGGCCAGAATAGCACAAGAGTGCTGTTCTTTGCCTAAATGAACACGTGCTGCTAGAATTTGAAACTGAACGTGATTCAATCCGTTTAGGAAGTTTCTTTGAACCCCTCTGTGCCATGCAAGAAAAACACTCTGCTGTTGAGAAACAGGCATTCTTGAACTCTACTGTGTTTCCTATAGCGCCAGTAGAGTGAGCTAGCTGAGAAAAAAAGAACTGTGCTTCCTACACAAACGGGGCATATCTTGTTCAACTCAGTATTGGAAACTAAGTAAAATATTAGCTTCTCTTCAGTCCAACACACTGTACTGGCTGGGAACAGACGCGAATGCTATTTGCACTGTGTATGGCCAGAATAGCACAAGAGTGCTATTCTTAGTCTGAATGAACACTTGTTGCTAGATTTGAAACTGAACGTGATTCAACTCCTTTTAGGAAGTTTAATTGATCCCCAGTGTGCCATGCAAGAAAAACACTCTGCTTTTGAGAAAAGGGCATTCTTGCACTCTACTGTGTTTCCTATAGGGCAAGTAGAGTGAGCTAGCTCAGAACAAAAGAACTGTGCTTCCGACACAAACGGGGCATATCTAGTTCAACTCAGTATTAGAAACTAAGTAAAGCAGGAGCTTCGCTTCAGTCCATTACAGTGTACTGGCCGGGAACAGACGCGAATGCTATTTGTACTATGTATGGCCAGAATAGCACAAGAGTGCTGTTGTTAGCCTGAATGAACACGTGCTGCTAGAATTTGAAACTGAACGTCATTCAACTCCGTTTAGGAAGTTTCATTGAACTCTAGTGTGCCATGCAAGAAAAACACTCTGCTTTTGAAAAACGGGCATTCTTGCACTCTACTGTGTTTCCTATATGGCCAGAACAGTGAGCAAGATCAGAACAAAAGAACTGTGCTTCCTACACAAATGGGGCATATCTAGTTCAACTCAGGATTAGAAACTAAGTAAAGCAGGAGCTTCGCTTCAGTCCAATACAGTGTACTGGCTGAGAACAGACGCGAATGCTATTTGTATTGTGTATGGGAGAAAAGCACAAGAGTGCTGTTCTTAGCCTGAATGATAATCTCTGCTAGAACATGAAACTGAACATGATTCAACTCTGTTTATGAAGTTTCATTGATCCCTAGTGTGCCATGCAAGAAAAACACTCCGCTTTTGAGAAACGGGCATTCTTGCACTCTACTGTGTTTCTTATAGGGCCGGAACAGTGAGCTAGCTCAGAACAAAAGAACTGAGCTTCGTACACAAACGGGGCATATCTAGTTCAACTCAGTATTGAAAACTAAGTAAAACAGGAGCTTCTCTTCAGTCCAATACACTGTACCTTCTGGGAACAGACGCCTATGCTATTTGCACTGTGTACCGCCAGAATAGCACAAGAGTTCTGTTCTTAGCCTGAATGAACACTTGTTGCTAGATTTGAAACTGAACGTGATTCAACTCCTTTTAGGAAGTTTCATTGATCCCTAGTGTGCCATGCAAGAAAAACACTCTCCATTTGAGAAACGGGCATTCTGGCACTCTACTGTGTTTCCTATAGTACGAGAACAGTGAGCTAGCTCAGAACAAAAGAACTGTGCTTCCAACAAAAACGGGGAATATCTAGTTCAACTTAGATTTGGAAACTAAGTTAATCAGGAGCTTCTCTTCAGTCCAATACACTGTACTGACTGGGAACAGACGCCAATGCTATTTGCACTGTGTATGGCTAGAAGAGCACAGGAATGCTGTTCTTAGCCTGAATGAACACTTGCTGCAGTAACTTGAAATTGAACGTGATCAACTCCGTTGAGGAAGTTTCATTGAACCCTAGTGTGCCATGCAAGAAAAACACTCTGCTTTTGAGAAATTGGCATTCTTGCACTCTTCTGTGTTTCCTATATGGCCAGTACAGTGAGCTAGCTCAGAACAAAAGAACTGTGCTTCCGACAAAAACGAGGCATATCTAGTTCAACTCGGTATTGGAAACTAAGTAAAACAGGAGCTTCTCTTCAGTCCAATACACTATACTGGTTAGGAACGGAGACGAATGCTATTTGTACTGTGTATGGCCAGAATAGCACAAGAGTGCTGTTCTTAGCCTGAATGAACACGTGCTGCTAGAATTTGAAACTGAACGTGATTCAATCCGATTAGGAAGTTTCTTTGATCCCTTCTGTGCCATGCAAGAAAAACACTCTGCTGTTGAGAAACAGGCATTCTTGAACTCTCCTGTTTCCTATAGGGCCAGTAGAGTGAGCTAGCTGAGAAAAAAAGAACTGTGCTTCCTACACAAACGGGGCATATCTAGTTCAACTCAGTATTGGAAACTAAGTAAAACAGGAGCTTCTCTTCAGTCCAACACACTGTACTGGTTGGGAACAGACGCGAATGCTATTTGCACTGTGTATGGCCAGAATAGCACAAGAGTGCTGTTCTTAGTCTGAATGAACACTTGTTGCTAGATCTTGAAACTGAACGTGATTCAAGTCCTTTTAGGAAGTTTAATTGATCCCTAGTGTGCCATGTAAGAAAAACACTCTGCTTTTGAGAAAAGGGCATTCTTGCACTCTACTGTGTTTCCCATAGGGCAAGTAGAGTGAGCTAGCTCAGCACAAAAGAACAGTGCTTCCTACACAAACGGGGCATATCTACTTCAACTCTGTATAGGAAACTAAGTAAAACAGGAGCGTCTCTTCAGTCCAATACACTGTACTGGCTGTGAACAGACGCGAATGCTATTTGCACTGTTCATGGCCAAAATAGCATAAGAGTGCTGTTCTTAGCCTTAATGAACCCTTGCTGCTAGAACTTGACACTGAACGTGATTCAACTCCGTTTAGGAAGTTTCGTGAACCCTAGTTTGCCATGCAAGAAAAACACTCTGCTTTTGAGAAACGGGCATTTATGCATTCTCCAGTGTTTCCTAGAGGGCCAGTACAGTAGGCCAGCTCAGAACAAAAGAACTGTGCTTCCTACACAAACGGGGCATATCTAGTTCAACTCAGTATTGGAAACTAAGTAAAACAGGAGCTTCTCTTCAGTCCAAAACACTGTACTGGGGGGGAACAGACGCCAATGCTATTTGCACTGTGTATGGCTAGAGGAGCACAGGAATGCTGTTCTTAGCCTGAATGAACACTTGCTGCAGTAACTTGAAACTGAACCTGATCAACTCCCTTGAGGAAGTTTCATTGAACCCTAGTGTGCCATGCAAGAAAAACACTCTGCTTTTGAGAAATGGGCTTTCTTCCACTCTTCTGTGTTTCCTATATAGCCAGTACAGTGAGCTAGCTCATAACAAAAGAACTGTGCTTGCTACACAAACGGTGCATATCTAGTTCAACTCAGTATTGGAAATTAAGTAAAACAGGAGCTTCTCTTCAGTCCAATACACTGTATTGGCTAGGAACGGACACGAATGCTATTTGTACTGTGTATGGCCAGAATAGCACAAGAGTGCTGTTCTTAGCCTGAATGAACACGTGGTGCTAGAATTTGAAACTGAACGTGATTCAAATCCGTTTAGGAAGTTTCATTGAACTCTAGTGAGCCATGCAAGAAAAACACTCTGCTTTTGAGAAACGGGCATTCTTGCACTCTACTGTGTTTCCTATAGGGCCAAACAGTGAGCAAAATCAGAACAAAAGAACTGTGCTTATACACAAATGGGGCATATCTAGTTCAACTCAGTATTAGAAACTAAGGAAAGCAGGAGCTTCGTTTCAGTCCAATACAGTGTACTGGCCGGGAACAGACTCGAATGCTATTTGTACTGTGTATGGCCACAATAGCACAAGACTGCTGTTCTTCGCCTGAATGAACACTTGCTGCTAGAACTTTAAAATGAACGTGATTCAACTCCATTTAGGAAGTATCATTGAACCCTCGTGTGCCATGCAAGAAAAACACTCTGGGTTTGAAACGGGCATTTTTGCACTCTACTGTGTTTCCTACAGGACCAGAACAGTGAGCTAGCTCAGAACAAAAGAACTGTGCTTCCGACACAAACGGGGCATATCTAGTTAAACTCAGTATTGGAAACAAAGTAAAACAGGAGCTTCTCTTCAGTCCAATACACTGTACTGACTGTGAACAGACGCGAATGCTATTTGCGCTGTGTATGGCCAAAATAGCACAAGAGTGCTGTTCTTAGCCTTAATGAACCCTTGCTGCTAGAACTTGACACTGAACGTGATTCAACTCCGTTTAGGAAGTTTCGTGAACCCTAGTTTGCCATGCAAGAAAAACACTCTGCTTTTGAGAAACGGGCATTCATGCATTCTCCAGTGTTTCCTAGAGGGCCAGTACAGTGAGCTACCTCAGAACAAAAGAACTGTACTTCCTACAAAAACGGGGCACATCTAGTTCAACTCAGTATTGGAAACTAAGTAAAACAGGAGCTTCTCTTCAGTCAAAAACACTGTACTGGCTGGGAACAGACGCCAATGCTATTTGCACTGTGTATGGCTAGAGGAGGACAGGAATGCTGTTCTTAGCCTGAATGAACACTTGCTGCAGTAACTTGAAACTGAACGTGATCTACTCCCTTGAGGAAGTTTCATTGAACCCTACGTGCCATGCAAAAAAAACACTCTGCTTTTGAGAAATGGGCATTCTTGCACTCTTCTGTGTTTCCTTTATGGCCAGTACGGTGAGCTAGCT
Source organism: Peromyscus maniculatus bairdii (assembly GCF_049852395.1). NCBI lineage: Eukaryota > Metazoa > Chordata > Mammalia > Rodentia > Cricetidae > Peromyscus > Peromyscus maniculatus. The sequence continues at coordinate 42,153,942 of NC_134854.1, read as the reverse complement.
CAGAACAAAAGAACTGTGCTTCCTGCACAAACGGTGCATATCTAGTTCAACTCAGTATTGGAAACTAAGTAAAACAGGATCTTCTCTTCAGTCCAATACACTGTACTGGCTGGGAACAGACGCGAATGCTATTTGACCTGTGCATGGCCAGAATAGCACAAGAGTGCTGTTCTTAGTCTGAATGAAAACTTGTTGCTAGATCTTGAAACTGAACGTGATTCAACTCCTTTTAGGAAGTTTCATTGATCCCTAGTGTGCCATGCAAGAAAAACACTCTGCTTTTGAGAAACGGACACTCTTGCACTCTACTGTGTTTCCTATAGTGCCAATACAGTGAGCTGGCTAAGAACAAAAGAACTGTGCAACCGACACATACAGGGCATATCTAGTTCAACTCAGTATTGGAAACTCAGTAAAACAGGAGCTTCTCTTGAATCCAATACACTGTACTGGCTGGGAGCAGACGCCTATGCTATTTGCACTGTGTATTGCCAGAATAGCACAAGAGTGCTGTTCTTAGCCTGAATGAACACTTGCTGCTAGAACTTGAAACTGAACGGGATTCAACTTTGTTTAGGAAGTTTCATTGAACCCTAGTTTGCCGTGCAAGAAAAACACTCTGCTTTTGAGAAACGGATACTCTTGCACTATACTGTGTTTCCTATAGTTCCAATACAGTGAGCCAGCTAAGAACAAAAGTACTGTGCTTCCGACACATACAGGGCATATCTAGTTCAACTCAGGATTGGAAACTAAGTAAAACAGAAGGTTCTTTTCAGTGCAATTAACTATACTGGCAGGAAACAGACGCGAATGCTATTTGCAATGTGTATGGCCAGAATAGCATAAGAGTGCTGTTCTTAGTCTGAATGAACACTTGTTGCTAGATCTTGAAACTGAACGTGATTCAACTCCGTTTAGGAAGTTTCGTGAACCCTAGTGTGCCATGCTAGAAAAACACTCTGCTTTTGAGAAACGGGCGTTCATGGACTCTCCAGTGTTTCCAAGGGGGCCAGTACAGTAGGCTTGCTCAGAACAAAAGAACTGTGCTTCCTACACAAATGGGGCATATGTAGTTCTACTCAGTATTGGAAACTAAGTAAAACAGAGGCTTCTCTTCAGTCCAATACACTGTACTGGTTGGGAACAGACACGAATGCTATTTGCACTGTGTATGGCCAGAATAGCACAAGAGTGCTGTTCTTAGTATGAATGAACACTTGTTGCTAGATCTTGAAACTGACGTGATTCAACTCTTTTTAGGAAGTTTCATTAATCTCTTGTGTGCCATGCAAGAAAAACACTCTGCTTTTGAGAAACGGGCATTCTTTTAATCTACTGTGTTTCCTATAGGGCCAGAACAGTGAGCTAGCTCAGAACAAGAGAACTGTGCTTCCAACAAAAACGGGGAATATCTAGTTCAACTCAGTATTGGAAACTAAGTAAAGCAGGAGCTTCTCTTAGTCCAATACACTGTACTGGCTGGGAACAGACGCCAATGCTATTTGCACTGTGTATGGCCAGAATAGCACAAGAATGCTGTTCTTAGCCTGAATGAACACTTGCTGCAGTAAATTGAAACAGAACATGATCAAATCCCTTGAGGAAGTTTCATTGAACCCTAGTGTGCCATGCAAGAAAAACACTCTGCTTTTGAGAAATGGGCATTCTTGCACTCTTCTGTGTTTCCTATATGGCCAGTACAGTGAGCTAGCTCAGAACAAAAAAACTGTGCTTCCTACACAAACAGTGCATATGTAGTTCAACTCAGTATTGGAAACTAAGTAAAACAGGAGCTTCTCTTCCGTCCAATACTCTGTATAGGCTAGGAACGGATACGAATGCTATTTGGACTGTGTATGGCCAAAATAGCACAAGACTGCTGTTCTTAGCCTGAATGAACACGTGCTGCTAGAATTTGAAACTGAACGTGATTCAACTCCGTTTAGGAAGTTTCATTGAACTCTAGTGAGCCATGCAAGACAAACACTCTGCTTTTGAGAAACGGGCATTCTTGCACTCTACTGTGTTTCCTATAGGGCCAGTGCAGTGAGCTAGCTCAGAACAAAAGAACTGTGCTTCCTACACAAACGGGGCATATCTAGTTCAACCCAGTATTGGTAACTAAGTAAAACAGGAGCTTCTCTTCAGTCCAATAAACTGTTCAGGCTGGGAACAGACACAAATGCTATTTGCACTGTGTATGGCCAGAATAGCACAAGAGTTCTCTTCTTTGCCTGAATGAACACTTGCTGCTAGAATTTGAAACTGAACGTGATTCAACTCCGTTCAGGAATTTTCATTGAACCGTAGTGTGCCATTCAAGAAAAGCACTGTGCTTTTGAGAAACGGGTATTCTTGCACTTTACTGTGTTTCCTATAGGGCCAGTACAATGAGCTGGCTCAGAACAAAAGAACTGTGCTTCCTACACAAACCGGGCATATCTAGTTCAACTCAGTATTGGAAACTAAGTAAAACAGGAGCTTCTCTTCAGTCCAATACACTGTAATCTGTGGGAACAGATGTGAATGCTATTTGTACTGTGTATGGCCAGAATAGCACAAGAGTGCTGTTGTTAGCCTGAATGAACATTTGCTGCTAGAACTATAAACTGAAAGTGATTCAACTCCGTTTAGGAAGTTTCATTGAACCCTAGGGTGCCATGTAAGAAAAACACTATGCTTTTGAAATGGGCATTCTTGCACTCTACTGTGTTTCCTATAGGGCCAGAACAGTGAGCTAGCTCAGAACAAAAGAAATGTGCTTCCTACACAAACGTGGCACATCTATTTCAACTCAGTATGGGAAACTTTGTAAAACAGGAGCTTCTCTTCAGTCCAATACACTGTAGTGGCTCGGAACAGACGCGAATGCTATTTGCACTGTGTATGGCCAGAATAGCACAAGAATGTTGTTCTTAGCCTGAATGAACACTTGCTGCAGGAACTTGAAACTGAACCCGATCACTCCCTTGAGGAATTTCATTGAACCCTAGTGTGCCATGCAAAAAAAACACTCTGCTTTTGAGAAATTGGCATTCTTGCACTCTACTGTGTTTCCTATATGGCCAGTACAGTGAGCTAGCTCAGAACAAAGAACTGTGCTTCCTACACAAATGCGGCATATCTAGTTCAACTCAGTATTGGAAACTAAGTAAAACAGGAGCTTCTATTCAGTCCAATACACTATACTGGCTAGGAACGGACACGAATGCTATTTGTAATGTGTATGGCCAGAATAGCACAAGAGTGCTGTTCTTATCCTGAATGAACACGTGCTGCTAGAATTTGAAACTGAACGTGATTCAACTCCGTTTAGGAAGTTTCATTGAACCCTTATGTGCCATGCAAGAAAAACACTCTGCTGTTGAGAAACAGGCATTCTTGAACTCTATTGTGTTTCCTATAGTGCCAGTAGAGTGAACTAGCTGAGAAAAAAAGAACTGTGCTTCCTACACAAACGGGGCATATCTAGTTGAACTCAGTATTGGAATCTAAGTAAAACAGGAGCATCTCTTCAGTCCAATACACTGTACTGGCTGGGAACAGACGCGAATGCTATTTGCACTTTGTATGGCCAGATTAGCACAAGAGTGCTGTTCTTAGCCTTAATGAACACTTGCTGCTAGAACTTGACACTGAACGTGATTCAACTCCGTTTAGGAAGTTTCGTGAACCCTAGTGTGCCATGCTAGAAAAACACTCTGCTTTTGAGAAATGGGCTTTCTTGCACTCTACTGTGTTTCCTAAAGAGCCAGTACAGTTAGCTAGATCAGAACAATAGACCTGGCTCCCTACACAAACGTAGGATATCTAGTTCAACTCAGTGTTGGAAACTAAGTAAAACAGGATCTTCTCTTCATTGCAATACACTGTACTTGCCGGGAACGGACTCGAATGCTATTTGCACTGTTTATGGCCAGAATAGCACAAGAATGCTGTTCTTAGCCTGAATGAACACTTGCTGCTAGAACTTTAAACTGAAAGTGATTCAACTCCGTTTAAGAAGTTTCATCGAACCCTAGTGTGCCATGCAAGAGAAACAGTCTGCTTTTGAAATGGGCATTCTTGCACTCTACTGTGTTTCCTATAGGGCCAGTGCAGTGAGCTAGCTCAGAACAAAAGAACTGTGCTTCCTACACAAACGGGGCATATCTAGTTCAACTCAGTATTGGAAACTAAGTAAAACAGGAGCTTCTCTTCAGTCCATTACACTGTACTGGCTGGGAACAGACACGAATGCTATTTGCACTGTGTATGGCCAGAATAGCACAAGAGTGCTGTTCTTAGTCTGAATGAACACTTGCTGCTAGATCTTGAAACTGAACGTGATTCAACTCCGTTTAGGAAGTTTCATTGAACCCTAGTGTGCCATGCAAGAAAAATACTCTGCTTTTGAGGTATGGGCATTCTTGAACTCTACTGTGTTTCCTATAGGGCCAGTAGAGTGAGCTAGCTGAGAAAAAAAGAACTGTGCTTCCTACACAAACGGGGCATATCTAGTTCAACTCAGTATTGGAAACTAATTGAAACAGGAGCATCCCTTCAGTCCATTACACTGTACTGGCGGGGAACAGACACGAATGCTATATGCACTGTGTATGGCCAGAGAGCACAAGAGTGTTGTTCTTAGCCTGAATGAACACTTGCTGCAAGAACTTGAAACTGAACGTGATTCAACTCCGTTTAGGAAGTTTCTTTGAACCCTTTTGTGCCATGCCAGAAAAACACTCTGCTCTTTAGAAACATGCATTCTTGCACTCTACTGTGTTTCCTATAGGGCCAGTACTGTGAGCTAGCTCAGAGCAAAAGAACTGTGCTTCCTACACAAACGGGGCATATCTACTTGAACTCAGTATTGGACTCTAAGTAAAACAGAAGCTTCTCTTCAGTGCAATAAACTGTTCAGTCTGGGAACAGACGGGAATGCTATTTGCACTGTCTATGGCCAGAATAGCTCAAGAGTTCTCTTCTTTGCCTGAATGAACACTTGGTGCTAGAACTTGAAACTGAATGTGATTCAACTCCGTTCCGGAATTTTCATTGAACCCTAATGTGCCGTGAAAGAAAAACACTCTGCAGCCGGGCGTTGGTGGCGCACGCCTTTAATCCCAGGACTCGGGAGGCGGAGGCAGGCAGATCTCTGTGAGTTCGAGGCCAGCCTGGGCTACCAAGTGAGATCCAGGAAAGGCGCAAAGCTACACAGAGAAACCCTGTCTTGAAAAACCAAAAAAAAAAAAAAACACTCTGCTTTTGTGAAACGCGCATTCTTGCACACTACTGTGTTTCCCAAAGAGCCAGTACATTTAGCTATATCAGAAGAAAAGTACTGTGCTTCCTACACAATCGGCGCATATCTAGTTCAACTCAGTATTGGAAACTAAGTAAAACAGGAGCTTCTCTTCAGTCCAATACACTGTACTGGCTGGAAACAGACGCGAATGCTATTTGCACTGTGTATGGCCAGAATAGCACAAGAATGCTGTTTTCAGCCTGAATGAACACTTGCTGCAAGAACTTTAGACTGAACGTGATTCTACTCCGTTTAGGAAGTTTCATTGAACCCTAGTGTGCCATGCAAGAAAAACACTCTGCTTTTGAAATGGGCATTCTTGCACTCTACTGTGTTTCCTATAGGGCCAGAACAGTGAGCTAGCTCAGCAAAAAAAGAACTTGCTTCCTAAACAAACGGGGCATATCGAATTGAACTCAGTATTGGAAACTAAGTAAAACAGGAGCTTCTCTTCAGTCCAATACACTGTACTGGCTGGCAACAGTTGCGAATGCTATTGCACCGTGTATGGCCGGAATAGCACAAGAGTGCTGTTCTTAGCGTGATTGAATACTTGCTACTAGAACTTGAAACTGAACGTGATTCAACTCCGTTTAGGTAGTTTCATTGAACCCTAGTGTGCCATGCAAGAAAAACACTCTGCTTTTGAGAAACGGGCATTCTTGCACTCTACTGTGTTTCCTATAGGGCCAGTACAGTGAGCTAGCTCATAACAAAAGAACTGTGCTTCCTACACAAACGGGGCATATGTAGTTCAACTCATTATTAGAAACTAAGTAAAACAGGAGCATCTCTTCAGTCCATTACACTGTACTGCCTGGGAACAGACACGAATGCTATTTGCACTGTGTATGGCCAGAATAGGACATGAGTGCTGTTCTTAGCCTGAATGAACAATTACTGCTAGAACTTGAAACTAAATGTGATTCAACTCCGTTTAGGAAGTTTCCTTGAACCCTAGTGTGCCATGCAAGAAAAACACTCAGCTTTTGGGAAACGGGCATTCTTTCACTCTACTGTGTTTCCTAAAGAGCCAATGCAGTGAGCTAGATCAGAACAGATGAACTTTGCTTCCTACACAAATGGGGCATATCTAGTTCAACTCAGAATTGTAAACTAAGTAAAACAGGACCTTCTCTTCAATCCAATACACTGTAATGACGGGGAACAGACGCAAATGCTATTTGCAATGTGTATGGCCAGAATAGCACAAGAGTGCTTTTCTTAGCCTGAATGAACACTTGCTGCCAGAACTTGAAACTGAAAGATATTCAACTCCGTTTAGGAACTTTCATCGAACCCTAGTGTGCCATGCAAGAAAAACAGTCTGCTTTTGAAATGGGCATTCTTGCACTCTACTGTGTTTCCTATAGGGCCAGAACAGTGAGCTAGCTCAGACCAAAGAACTGTGCTTCCTACACAAACGGGGCATATCTAGTTCAACTGAGTATGATAAAATAAGTAAAGCAGGAGCTTCTCTTCAGTGCAATACACTTTACTGGCTGGGAACAGACGCGAATGCCATTTGCACTGTGTATGGCCAGAATAGCACAAGAATGATGTTCTTAGACTGAATGAACACTTGCTGCGAGAAATTTAAACTGAATGTGATTCAACTCCGTTTAGGAAGTATCATTGATCACTAGTGTGCCATGCAAGAAAAACACTCTGCTTTTGAAACGGGCATTCTTGCACTCTGCTGTGTTTCCGATAGGGCCAGAACAGTGAGCTAGCTCAGAACAAAAGAACTGTGCTTCCTACACAAACGGGGCATATCTAGTTCAACTCTGTATTGGAAACTGAGTAAAACAGGAGCTTCTCTTCAGTCCATTACACTGTACTGGCTGGGAACAGACACGAATGCTATTTGCACTGTGTATGGCCAGAATAGCACAAGAGTGCTGTTCTTAGTCTGAATGAACACTTGCTGCTAGATCTTGAAACTGAACGTGATTCAACTCCGTTTAGGAAGTTTCATTGAACCCTAGTGTGCCATGCAAGAAAAACACTCTGCTTTTGGAAACGGGCATTCTTGCACTCTACTGTGTTTCCTAGAGAGCCAGTACAGTGAGCTAGATCAGAACAAAAGAACTCTGCTTCCTACACAAACGGGGCATATCAAGTTCAACTCAGTATTGGAAACTAAGTAAAGCAAGAGCTTCTCTTCAGTACAATAAACCGTTCAGGCTGGTGACAGACGCGAATGCTATTTGCAATGTGTCTGGCCAGAATAGCACAAGATTGCTATTCTTAGCCTGAATGAACACTTCCTGCTAGAACTTGAAACTTAACGTGATTCAACTCCGTCTACGAAGTTTCATTGAACCCAGGTGAGCCATGCAAGAAAAACACTCTGCTCTTTAATAACAGGCATTCTTGCACTCTACTGTGTTTCCTACATTGCCAGTGCAGTTAGGTTCTCAAAAAAAAAGAACTGTGATTCCTACACACGGGGCATATCTAGTTCAACTCAGTATTGGAAACTAAGTAAAACTGGGGCTTCTCTTCAGTCCAATACACTGTACTGGCTGGGAACGGACGTGAATGCTATTGGGACTGTGTATGGCCATAATAGCACAAGAGTGCAGTTCTTAGCCTGAATGAACACTTGCTGCTTGAAATTTAAACTGAACGTGATTCAACTACGTTTAGGTAGATTCATTGAACCCTAGTGTACCATGCAAGAAAAACACTCTGCTTTTAAGAAACGGGCATTTGTGCACTCTTCTGTGTTTCCTGTAGGGCCAGTACAGTGAGCTAGCTCAGAACAAAAGAACTGTGCTTCATACACAAACGGGGCATATCTAGTTCAAGTGAGTATTGGAAACTAAGTAAAACAGGAGCATCTCTTCAGTCCATTACACTGTACTGGCTCGGAACAGACACGAATGCTATTTGCACTGTGTATGGCCAGAATAGCACAAGAGTGCTGTTCTTAGTCTGAATGAACACTTGCTGCTAGAACATGAAACTGAAAGTGATTCAACTCCGTTCAGGAATTTTCATTGAACCCTAGTGTGCCATTCAAGAAAAGCACTGTGATTTTGAGAAACGGGCATTGTTGAACTCTACTGTGTTTCCTATAGGGCCAGTACAGTGAGCTAGCTCAGAACAAAAGAACTGTGCTTCCTACATAAACGGGGCATATCTAGTTCAACTCACTATTGGAAACTAAGTAAAACAGGAGCTTCTCTTCAGTCCAATACACTGTACCGGCTGGGAACAGACGCGAATGCTATTTGCACTGTGTATGGCCAGAATAGCACAAGAGTGCTGTTCTTAGTCTGAATGAACACTTGCTGCTAGAACATGAAACAGAACGTGATTCAACTCCGTTTAGGAAGTTTCATTGAAGGCTAGTGTGCCATGCAAGAAAAACACTCTGCTCTTTAGAAACAGGCATTCTTGCACTCTACAGTGTTTCCTATAGGGCCAGTACAGTGAGCTAGCTCAGAACAAAAGAACTGTGCTTCCTACACAAACGGGCCATATCTAGTTCAACCCAGTATTGGAAACTAAGTAAAACTGGGGCTTCTCTTCAGTCCAATACACTGTACTGGCTGGGAACAGACGCGAATGCTATTTGCACTGTGTATGGCCAGAATAGCACAAGAATTCTGTTCTTAGCCTGATTGAACACTTGCTGCTAGAACTTTAGACAGAACGTGATTCAACTCCATTTAGGTAGTTTCATTGAACCCAGGTGTGCCATGCAAGAATAACACTCTGCTCTTTAGAAACAGGCATTCTTGCACTCTACTGTGTTTCCTATAGGGCCAGTGCAGGGAGCTAGCTCAGAACAAAAGAAGTGTGCTTCCTAAACAATCGGCGAATATCTAGTTCAACTCAGTATTGGAAACTAAGTAAAACAGGAGCTTCTCTTCAGTCCAATACACTGTACAGGCTGGCAACAGTTGTGAATGCTATTGCACCGTGTTTGGCCAGAATAGCACAAGAGTGCTGTTCTTAGCCTGATTGAATACTTGCTACTAGAACTTGAAACTGAACGTGATTCAACTCCGTTTAGGTAGATGCATTGAACCCTGGTGTGCCATGCAAGAAAAACACTCTATTTTGAGAAACGGGCATTCTTGCACTCTACTGTGTTTCATATAGGGCCACTACAGTGAGCTAGCTCAGAACAAAAGAACTGTGCTTCCTACACAAACACAAACGGGGCATATGTAGTTCAACTCATTATTAGAAAATAAGTAAAACAGGAGCATCTCTTCAGTCCATTACACTGTACTGGCTGGGAACAGACACAAATGTATTTGCACTGTGTATGGCCAGAATAGCAGAAGAGTGCTGTTCTTAGCATGAATGAACACTTCCTGCTAGAACTTGAAACTAAATGTGATTCAACTCCGTTTAGGAAGTTTCCTTGAACCCTAGTGTGCCATGCAAGAAAAACACTCTGCTTTTGAGAAACGGGCATTCTTGCACTCTACTGTGTTTCCTAAAGAGCCACTACAGTGAGCTAGATCAGAACAGATGAAGTTTGCTTCCTACACAACCGGGGCATATCTAGTTCAACTCAGAATTGGAAACTAAGTAAAACAGGAGATTCTCTTCAGTCCAATACACTGTACTGACATGGAACAGACGTGAATGCTATTTGCACTGTGTATGGCCAGAATAGCACAAGAGTGCTTTTCTTAGCCTGAATGAACACTTGCTTCTAGAACTTGAAACTGAACGTGATTCAACTCCGTTTAGGAAGTTTCATTGAACTCTAGTGTGCCATGCAAAAAAAAACACTCTGCTTTTGAGAAACGGATATTCTTGCACTCTACTGTGTTTCCTAAAGAGCCAGTACAGTGAGCTAGATTAGCACAATAGACCTGGCTTCCTACACAAACGAAGCATATCGAGTTCAACTCAGTATTGGAAACTAAGTAAAACAGGAGCTTCTCTTCAGTGCAATACACTGTACTGGCTGGGAACGGACTCAAATGCTATTTGCACTGTTTATGGCCAGAATAGCACAAGAATGCTGTTCTTAGCCTGAATGACCACTTGCTGCTAGATCTTTAAACTGAAAGTGATTCAAATCCGTTTAGGAAGTTTCATCGAACCCTAGTGTGCCATGCAAGAAAAACAGTCTGCTTTTGAAATGGGCATTCTTGCACTCTACTGTGTTTCCTATAGGGCCAGAACAGTGAGCTAGCTCAGACCAAAGAACTGTGCTTCCTACACAAACGGGGCTTATCTAGTTCAACTGAGTATTAGAAACTAAGTAAAGCAGGAGCTTCTCTTCAGTCCAATACACTGTACTGGCTGGGAACAAACGCGAATGCCATTTGCACTGTGTATGGCCAGAATAGCACAAGAATGCTGTTCTTAGACTGAATGAACACTTCCTGCGAGAAGTTGAAACTGAACGTGATTCAACTCCATTTAGGAAGTATCATTGATCCCTAGTGTGCCATGCAAGAAAAGCATTCTGCTTTTGAAACGGAAATTCTTGCACTCTACTGTGTTTCCTAAAGAGCCAGTACAGTGAGCTAGATCAGAACAAAAGAACTCTGCTTCCCACACAAACGGGGCATATCAAGTTCAACTCAGAATTGGAAACTAAGTAAAACAGGAGCTTCTCTTCAGTCCAATACACTGTAATGGCTGGGAACAGACGCGAATGCTGTTTGCACTGTGTATTTCCAGAATAGCACAAGAGAGCTGTTCTTAGTCTGAATGAACACTTGATGCTAGAACATGAAACTGAAAGTGATTCAACTCCGTTTAGAAAGTTTAATTGAATCCTAGTGTGCCTTGCAAGAAAACACTCTCCTTTGAGAAACGGGCATTCTTGCACTCTACTGTGTTTCCTAATGAGCCAGTACAGTGAGCTAGATCAGAACAAAAGAACTGTGCTTCCTACACAAAAGGGGCATATCTAATTCAACTCAGTATTGGAAACTAAGTAAAGCAGGAGCTTCTCTTCAGTCCAAGAACCTGTTCAGGTTTGGAACAGACGCGAATGCTATTTGCACTGTGTATGGCCAGAATAGCACAAGAGTGCTGTTCTTAGCCTGAATGAACACTTGCTGCTAGAACTTGAAACTGAACGTGATTCAACACCGTTTAGGAAGTTTCATTGAACCCTAGTGTGCCATGCAAGAAAAACACTCTGCTTTTGAAATGGGCATTCTTGCACTCTTCTGTGTTTGTTATAGGGCCAGAACAGTGAGCTAGCTCAGAACAAAAGAACTGTGCTTCCTAAACAAACGGGTCTTATCGAGTTAAACTCAGTATTGGTAATTAAGTAAAACAGGAGCTTCGCTTCAGTCCAATACACTGTACTGGCTGGCAACAGTTGCGAATGCTATTACACTTTGTATGGCCAGAATAGCACAAGAGTGCTGTTCTTAGCGTGATTGAATACTTGCTACTAGAACTTGAAACTGAACATGATTCAACTCCGTTTAGGTAGATTCATTGAACCCTAGTGTGCCATGCAAGAAAAACACTCTGCTTTTGAGAAACAGGCATTCTTGCACTCTACTGTGTTTCCTATAGGGCCAGTACACTGAGCTAGCTCAGAACAAAAGAACTGTGCTTCCTACACAAACGGGGCATATCTAGTTCAACTCCCCATTAGAAACTAAGTAAAACAGGAGCATCTCTTCAGTCCATTACACTGTACTGGCTGGGAACAGACACGAATGCTATTTGCACTGTGTATGGCCAGAATAGCACAAGAGTGCTGTTCTTGCCTGAATGAACACTTCCTGCTAGAACTTGAAACTGAACGTGATTAAACTCCGTTCAGGAAATTTCATTGAACCCTAGTGTGCCATTCAAGAAAAGCACTGTGATTTTGAGAAAAGGGCTTTTTTGCACTCTACTGTGTTTCCTATTGGGCCAGTGCAGTGAGCTAGCTCAGAACAAAAGAAGTGTGCTTCCTAAACTAACGGGGCATATCTAGTTCAACTCAGTATTGGAAACTAAGTAAAACAGGAGCTTCTCTTCAGTCCAATACACTGTACTGCCTGGGAACAGACGAGAATGCTATTTGCACTGTGTATGGCCAAAATAGCACAAGAATTGTGTTCTTAGCCTGAATGACAAATTGCTGCTAAAATTTTAGACGGAACGTGATTCAACTCCGTTTCAGAAGATTCATTGAACCCTAGTGTGCCATGCAAGAAAAACACTCTGCTTTTTAGAAACAGGCATTTTTGCACTCTACTGTGTTTACTATAGGGCCAGTACAGTGAGCAAGATCAGAACAAAAGAACTGGGCTTCATACACAAAAGGGGCATATCTAGTTCAACTCAGTATTGGAAACTAAGTAAAACAGGAGCATCTCTTCAGTCCATTACACTGTACTGGCTGGGAACAGACAAGAATGCTATTTGCACTGTGTATGGCCAGAATAGCACAAGAGTGCTGTTCTTAGCCTGAATAACACTTCCTGCTGGATCCTGAAACTGAACGTGATTCAACTCCGTTTAGGAAGTTTCATTGAACCCTAGTGTGCCATGCAAGAAAAACACTCTGCTTTTGTGAAACGGGCATTCTTGCACTCTACTGTGTTTCCTAAAGAGCCTGTACAGTGAGCTAGATCAGAACAAAAGAACTCTGCTTCCTAAACAAACGGGGCATATCAAGTTCAACTCACTATTGGAAACTAAGTAAAACAGGAGCTTCCCTTCAGTCCAATAAACTGTTCAGGCTGGGAACAGACGGGAATGCTATTTGCACTGTGTATGGCCAGAATAGCACAAGAGTGCTGTTCTTAGCCTGAATGAACACTTGCTGAAGGAACGTTAGTCTGAACGTGATTCAACTCCGTTTAGGAAGTTTTATTGAACCCAGGTGTGCCATGCAAGAAAAACACTCTGCTCTTTAATAACAGGCATTCTTGCACTCTACTGTGTTTCCTATATTGCCAGTGCAGTGAGCTAGCTCAGAACAAAAGATCTGTGCTTCCTACAAAAACGGAGCATATCTAGTTCAACTCAGTATTGGTAACTAAGTAAAACAGGAGCATTTCTTCAGTGCATTACACTGTACTGGCTGGGAACAGACGCGAATGCTATTTGCACTGTGTATGGCCAGAATAGCACAAGAGTGCTATTCTTAGCCTGAATGAACACTTGCTGCTAGAACTTGAAACTGAACGTGATTCAACTCCGTTTAGGAAGTATCATTGAACCCTCGTGTGCCAAGCAAGAAAAACACTCTGGTTTTGAGAAACGGACATTCTTGCACTCTACTGTGTTTCCTATACTGCCTTACAGTGAGCTAGCTAAGAACAAAAGACTGTGCTTCCGACACAAACGGGGCATATCTAGTTAAACTCAGTATTGGAAACTAGGTAAAACAGGAGCTTCTCTTCAGTCCAATACACTGTACTGGCTGGGAACAGACGCGAATGCTATTTACAATGTGTATGGCCAGAATAGCAAAAGAGTTCTGTTCTTAGCCTGAATGAACACTTGCTTCTAGAACTTGAAACTGAACGTGATTCAACTCCGTTTAGGAAGTTTCCATGAACCCTAGTGTGCCATGCAAGAAAAACACTCTGCTTTTGAGAAACGGGCATTCTTGCACTCTACTGTGTTTCCTATAGGGCCAGTACAGTGAGCTAGCTCAGAAGAAAAGAACTGTGCTTCCTACAAAAACGGGGCATATCTAGTTGAACTCAGAATTGGAATCTAAATAAAACAGGAGCTTCTCTTCAGTCCAATACACTGTACTGGCTGGGAACAGACGCGAATGCTATTTGCACTGTTTAGGGCCAGAATAGCACAAGAGTGCTGTTCTTTGCGTGAATGAACACTTGCTGCTATAACTTGAAACTGAACGTGATTCAACTCCGTTTATGAAGTTTCATTGAACCCTAGTTGCCATGAAAGAAAAACACTCTACTTTTGAGAAACGGGCATTCTTGCACTCTACTGTATTTTCTAGAGTGCTGTACACTGAGCTAGCTCAAAACAAAAGAACTGTGCTTCCTACACAAACGGGGCATATCTAGTTCAACTCATTATTAGAAACTAAGTAAAACAGGTGCATCTCTTCAGTCCATTACACTGTACTGGCTAGGAACAGACACGAATGCTATTTGCACTGTGTATGGCCAGAATAGCACAAGAGTGCTGTTCTTGCCTGAATGAACACTTGCTGCTAGAACTTTAAACTGAACGTGAATCAACTCCCTTTAGGAAGTTCCATTGAACCCTCGTGTGCCATGCAAGAAAAACACTCTGCTTTTGAGAATCGGGCATTCTTGCACTCTACAGTGTTTCCTATAGGGCCAGTACAGTGAGCTAGCTCAGAACAAAAGAACTGTGCTTCCTACACAAACGGGGCATATCTAGTTCAACTCAGTATTGGAAACTAAGTAAAGCAGGAGCTTCTCTTCACTCCAATACACTGTACTGGATGGGAACAGACCCGAATGCTATTTGCACTGTGTATGGCCAGAATAGCACAAGAGTGCTGTTCTTTGCCTGAATGAACACTTGCTGCTAGAACTTGAAACTGAATGTGATTCAACTCAGTTGTCGATTTTCATTGAACACTAGTGTGCCATTCAAGAAAAGCACTGCGCTTTTGAGAAACGGGCTTTCTTGCACTCTATTGTATTTCCTATAGGGCCAGTACAGTGAGCTAGCTCAGAACAAAAGAACTGTACTTCCTACAAAAACGGGGCACATCTAGTTCAACTCAGAATTGGAATCTAAGTAAAACAGGAGCTTCTCTTCAGTCCAATACACTGTACGGGCTGGGAACGGACGCGAATGCTATTTGCACTGTGTATGGCGAGAATCGCACAAGAGTGCTGTTCTTAGATGAACGAACACTTGTGGCTAGAACATGAAACTGAACGTGATTCAACTCCGATTAGGAAGTTTCATTGAATCCTAGTGTGCCATGCGAGAAAAACACTCTGCTCTTGAGAAACGGGCATTCTTGCACTCTACTGTGTTTCTTATAGTGCCAGTACAGTTAGCTAGCTCAGAACAAAATAACTGTGCTTCTTACACAAACGGGGCATATCTAGTTCAACTCAGTATTGGAAACTAAGTAAAACAGGAGCTTCTCTTCAGTCCAATACACTGTACGGGCTGGGAACAGACGCGAATGCTATTTGCACTCTGTATGGCCAGAATAGCACAAGAGTTCTGTTCTTAGCCTGAATGAACACTTGCTGCTAGAAATTGAAACAATGTGATTCAACTCTGCTTAGGAAGTTTAAATGTACCCTAGTGTGCCATGCAAGAAAAACACTCTACTTTTGAGAAACGGGCATTCTTTGACTCTACTTTGTTTCCTATGGGGCCAGTACAGTGAGCTAGCTCAGAACAAAGAACTGTGCTTCTACACAAACAGGGCATATCTAGTTGAACACAGTATTGGAAACTAAGTAAAACAGGAGCTTCTCTTCAGTCCAATACACTGTACTGGCTGGAAACAGCCCCGAATGCTATTTGCACTGTGTTTGGCCAGAATAGCACAAGAGTGCTGTTCTTAGCCTGAATGAACACTTGGTGCAGGAACTTGAAACTGATCGTGATTCAACTCTGCTTAGGATGTTTCATTGAACCCTAGTGTGCCATGCAAGAAAAACACTCTGCTTTTGAAAAACGGGCATTCTTGCACTCTACTGTGTTTCCTATAGGGCCAGTACAGTGAGCTAGCTCAGAACAAAAGAACTGTGCTTCCTACACAAAAGGGGTATATCTATTTTAATTCAGTATTGGAAACTGAGTAAAACAGGAGCGTCTCTTCAGACCATTACACTGTACTGGTTAGGAACAGACGCGAATGATATTTGCACTGTGTATGGCCATAATACCACAAGAGTGCTTTTCTTTGCCTGAATGAACACTTGCTGCTAGAAGTTGAAACTGAACGTGATTCAACTCCGTTTAGGAAGTTTCATTGAACCCTAGTGTGCCATGCAAGAAAAACACTCTGCTTTGGAGAATCGGGCATTCTTGCACTCTACTGTGTTTCCTATAGGGCCAGAATAGTGAGCAAGCTCAGGACAAAAGAACTGTGCTTCCTACACAAATGGAGCATATCTAGTTCAACTCAGTATTAGAAACTAAGGAAAGCAGGATCTTTGCTTCAGTCCAATACACTGTACTGGCTGGGAACAGAAGCGAATGCTATTTGCACTGTGTATGGCCAGAATAGCACAAGAGTGTTGTTCTTAGCCTGAATGAACACTTGCTGCTAGAACTTGAAACTGAACGTGATTCAACTCCGTTTAGGAAGTTTCATTGAACCCTAGTGTGCCAACCAATAAAAGACTCTGCTTTTGAGAAACCGACATTCTTACACTCTACTGTGTTTCCTATACTGCCGTACAGTGAGCTAGCTAAGAACAAAAGAACTGTGCTTCCTACACAAACGGGGCATATCTAGTTCAACTCAGTATTGGAAACTAAGTAAAACAGGAGCTTATCTTCAGTCCAATACACTGTACTGGCTGGGAACGGACGTGAATGCTATTTGCACTGTGTATGGCGAGAATCACACAAGAGTGCTATTCTTAGCCTGAACGAACACTTGTGGCTAGAACTTGAAACTGAACGTGATTCAACTCCGATTAGGAAGTTTCATTGAACCCTAGTGTGCCATGCAAGAAAAACACTGTGCTTTAGAGAAACGGGCATTCTTGCACTCTACTGTGTTTCCTATAGGGCCAGTACAGTGTCCCAGCTCAGAACAAAAGAACTGTGCTTCCTACACAAACGGGGCATATCTAGTTCAACTCAGTATTGGAAACTAAGTAAAACAGGAGCTTCTCTTCGGTCCATTACACTGTACTGGCTCTGAACAGATGCGAATGCTATTTAAAATGTATATGGCCAGAATAGCACAAGAGTTCTGTTCTTAGCCTGAATGAACACTTGGTGCTAGAACTTGAAACTGAACGTGATTCAACTCCGTTTAGGAAGTTTCATTGAACCCTAGTTGCCATGAAAGAAAAACACTCTACTTTTGAGAAACGGGCATTCTTGCACTCTACTGTGTTTCCTATAGTGCTGTACAGTGAGCTAGCTCAGAACAAAAGAACTGTGCTTCCGATACAAACGGGCCATATGTAGTTCAACTCAGTATTTGAAACTAAGTAAAACAGGAGCTTCTCTTCAGTCCAATACACTGTACTGGCTTAGAACAGACACGAATGCTATTTGTACTGTGTATGGGAGAAAAGCAAAAGAGTGCTGTTCTTAGCCTGAATGAACACTTGCTGCTAGAACTTGAAACTGAACGTGATTCAACTCCGTTTAGGAAGTTTCATTGAACCCTAGTGTGCCATGCAAGAAAAACACTCTGCTTTTGAGAAACGGGCATTCTTGCACTCTACTGTGTTTCCTCTAGGGCCAGTACAGTGCGCTAGCTTAGAACAAAAGAACTGTGCTTCCTACACTAACGGGGCATATCTATTTCAAATCAGTATTGCAAACTAAGTAAAACAGGAGCTTCTCTTCAGTCCAATACTATACTGGCTGGGAACAGACGCGAAGGCTATTTGCACTGTGTATGGTTAGACTAGCACAAGAATTGTGTTCTTAGCCTGAATGAACACTTGCTGATAGAACTTTAAACTGAACGTGATTCAACTCCCTTTAGGAAGTTCCATTGAACCCTCGTGTGCCATGCAAGAAAAACACTCTGCTTTTGAGAATCGGGCATTCTTGCACTCTACAGTGTTTCCTATAGGGCCAGAACAGAGAGCTAGCTCAGAACAAAAGAACTGTGCTTCCTACACAAACGGGGCATATCTAGTTCAACTCAGTATTGGAAACTAAGTAAAGCAGGAGCTTCTCTTCACTCCAATACACTGTACTGGATGGGAACAGACGCGAATGCTATTTGCACTGTGTATGGCCAGAATAGCACAAGAGTGCTGTTCTTTGCCTGAATGAACACTTGCTGCTAGAACTTGAAACTGAATGTGATTCAACTCAGTTGTCGATTTTCATTGAACACTAGTGTGCCATTCAAGAAAAGCACTGTGCTTTTGAGAAACGGGCTTTCTTGTACTCTATTGTATTTCCTATAGGGCCAGTACAGTGAGCTAGCTCAGAACAAAAGAACTGTACTTCCTACAAAAACGGGGCACATCTAGTTCAACTCAGAATTGGAATCTAAGTAAAACAGGAGCTTCTCTTCAGTCCAATACACTGTACGGGCTGGGAACGGACGCGAATGCTATTTGCACTGTGTATGGCGAGAAACACACAAGAGTGCTGTTCTTAGATGAACGAACACTTGTGGCTAGAACATGAAACTGAACGTGATTCCACTCCGATTAGGAAGTTTCATTGAACCCTAGTGTGCCATGCGAGAAAAACACTCTGCTTTTGAGAAACAGGCATTCTTGCACTCTACTGTGTTTCCTATACTGCCTTACAGTGAGCTAGCTAAGAACAAAAGACTGTGCTTCCGACACAACGGGGCATATCTAGTTAAACTCAGTATTGGAAACTAGGGAAAACAGGAGCTTCTCTTCAGTCCAATACACTGTACTGGCTGGGAACAGACGCGAATGCTATTTACAATGTGTATGGCCAGAATAGCACAAGAGTTCTGTTCTTAGCCTGAATGAACACTTGCTTCTAGAACAGGAAACTGAACGTGATTCAACTCCGTTTAGGAAGTTTCAATGAACCCTAGTGTGTCATGCAAGAAAAACACTCTGCTTTTGAGAAACGGGCATTCTTGTACTCTACTGTGTTTCCTATAGGGCCAGTCCAGTGAGCTAGCTCAGAAGAAAAGAACTGTGCTTCCTACAAAAACGGGGCATATCTAGTTGAACTCAGAATTGGAATCTAAATAAAACAGGAGCTTCTCTTCAGTCCAATACACTGTACTGGCTGGGAACAGACGCGAATGCTATTTGCACTGTTTAGGGCCAGAATAGCACAAGAGTGCTGTTCTTAGCGTGAATGAACACTTGCTGCTATAACTTGAAACTGAACGTGATTCAACTCCGTTTATGAAGTTTCATTGAACCCTAGTTGCCATGAAAGAAAAACACTCTACTTTTGAGAAACGGGCATTCTTGCACTCTACTGTGTTACCTAGAGTGCTGTACAGTGAGCTAGATCAGAACAAAAGAACTGTGCTTCCAACACAAACGGGGCATATGTTCTTCAACTCAGTATTGGAAACTAAGTAAAACAGGAGCTTCTCTTCAGTCCAATACACTGTACTGGCAGAGAACAGACGCGAATGCTATTTGCACTGTGTATGGGAGAAAAGCACAAGAGTGCTGTTCTTAGCCTGAGTGAACACTTGCTGCTAGAACTTGAAACTGAACGTGATTCAACTCCGTTTAGGAAGTTTCATTGAACCCTAGTGTGCCATGCAAGAAAAACACTCTGCTTTAGAGAAACGGGCATTCTTGCACTCTACTGTGTTTCCTATAGGGCCAGTACAGTGTCCCAGCTCAGAACAAAAGAACTGTGCTTCCTACACAAACGGGGCATATCTAGTTCAACTCAGTATTCGAAACAAAGTAAAACAGGAGCTTCTCTTCGGTCCAATACACTGTACTGGCTCTGAACAGATGCGAATGCTATTTACAATGTGTATGGCCAGAATAGCACAAGAGTTCTGTTCTTAGCCTGAATGAACACTTGGTGCTAGAACTTGAAACTGAACGTGATTCAACTCCGTTTAGGAAGTTTCATTGAACCCTAGTTGCCATGAAAGAAAAACACTCTATATTTGAGAAACGGGCATTCTTGCACTCTACTGTGTTTCCTATAGTGCTGTACAGTGAGCTAGCTCAGAACAAAGAACTGTGCTTCCGACACAAACGGGCCATATGTAGTTCAACTCAGTATTTGAAACTAAGTAAAACAGGAGCTTCTCTTCAGTCCAATACACTGTACTGGCTGAGAACAGACGCGAAGGCTATTTGCACTGTGTATGGTTAGACTAGCACAAGAATTATGTTCTTAGCCTGAATGAACACTTGCTGCTAGAACTTTAAACTGAACGTGATTCAACTCCCTTTAGGAAGTTCCATTGAACCCTCGTGTGCCATGCAAGAAAAACAACCTGCTTTTGAGAATCGGGCATTCTTGCACTCTACAGTGTTTCCTATAGGGCCAGAACAGTGAGCTAGCTCAGAACAAAAGAACTGTGCTTCCTACACAAACGGGGCATATCTAGTTCAACTCAGTATTAGAAACTAAGTAAAGCAGGAGCTTCTCTTCACTCCAATACACTGTACTGGATGGGAACAGACGCGAATGCTATTTGCACTGTGTATGGCCAGAATAGCACAAGAGTGCTGTTCTTTGCCTGAATGAACACTTGGTGCTAGAACTTGAAAATGAATGTGATTCAACTCAGTTGTCGATTTTCATTGAACACTAGTGTGCCATTCAAGAAAAGCACTGTGCTTTTGAGAAACGGGCTTTCTTGCACTCTATTGTATTTCCTATAGGGCCAGTACAGTGTGCTAGCTCAGAACAAAAGAACTGTACTTCCTACAAAAACGGGGCACATCTAGTTCAACTCAGAATTGGAATCTAAGTAAAACAGGAGCTTCTCTTCAGTCCAATACACTGTACGGGCTGGGAACTGACGCGAATGCTATTTGCACTGTGTATGGCGAGAAACACACAAGAGTGCTGTTCTTAGATGAACGAACACTTGTGGCTAGAACATGAAACTGAACGTGATTCAACTCCGATTAGGAAGTTTCACTGAACCCTAGTGTGCCATGCAAGAAAAACACTCTGCTTTTGATAAACAGGCATTCTTGCACTCTACTGTGTTTCCTATAGGGCCTGTACACTGAGCTAGCTCAGAACAAAAGAACTGTGCTTCCTACACAAACGGGGCATATCTAGTTCAACTCATTAATAGAAACTAAGTAAAACAGGAGCATCTCTTCAGTCCATTACACTGTACTGGCTGGGAAGAGACACGAATGCTATTTGCACTGTGTATGGCCAGAATAGCACAAGAGTGCTGTTCTTGCCTGAATGAACACTTCCTGCTAGAACTTGAAACTGAACATGATTAAACTCCGTTCAGGAAGTTTCATTGAACCCTAGTGTGCCATTCAAGAAAAGCACTGTGATTTTGAGAAAAGGGCTTTTTTGCACTCTACTGTTTTTCCTATTGGGCCAGTGCAGTGAGCTAGCTCAGAACAAAAGAAGTGTGCTTCCTAAACTAACGGGGCATATCTAGTTCAACTCAGTATTGGAAACTAAGTAAAACAGGAGCTTCTCTTCAGTCCAATACACTGTACTGCCTGGGAACAGACGAGAATGCTATTTGCACTGTGTATGGCCAAAATAGCACAAGAATTGTGTTCTTAGCCTGAATGAAAAATTGCTGCTAAAACTTTAGACGGAACGTGATTCAACTCCGTTTCAGAAGATTCATTGAACCCTAGTGTGCCATGCAAGAAAAACACTCTGCTTTTTAGAAACAGGCATTTTTGCACTCTACTGTGTTTACTATAGGGCCAGTACAGTGAGCAAGATCAGAACAAAAGAACTGGGCTTCCTAAACAAACGGGGCATATCTAGTTCAACTCAGTATTGGAAACTAAGTAAAACAGGAGCATCTCTTCAGTCCATTACACTGTACTGGCTGGGAACAGACACGAATGCTATTTGCACTGTGTATGGCCAGAATAGCACAAGAGTGCTGTTCTTAGCCTGAATAACACTTCCTGCTGGATCCTGAAACTGAACGTGATTCAACTCCGTTTAGGAAGTTTCATTGAACCCTAGTGTGCCATGCAAGAAAAACACTCTGCTTTTGAGAAACGGGCATTCTTGCACTCTACTGTGTTTCCTAAAGAGCCAGTACAGTGAGCTAGATCAGAACAAAAGAACTCTGCTTCCTAAACAAACGGGGCATATCAAGTTCAACTCACTATTGGAAACTAAGTAAAACAGGAGCTTCCCTTCAGTCCAATAAACTGTTCAGGCTGGGAACAGACGGGAATGCTATTTGCACTGTGTATGGCCAGAATAGCACAAGAGTGCTGTTCTTAGCCTGAATGAACACTTGCTGAAGGAACGTTAGACTGAACGTGATTCAACTCCGTTTAGGAAGTTTTATTGAACCCAGGTGTGCCATGCAAGAAAAACACTCTGCTCTTTAATAACAGGCATTCTTGCACTTTACTGTGTTTCCTATATTGCCCATGCAGTGAGCGAGCTCAGAACAAAAGAATTGTGCTTCCTACACAAACTCGGCATATCTAGTTCAACTCAGTATTGGAAACTAAGTAAAACTGGGGTTTCTCTTCAGTCCAATACACTGTACTGGCTGGGAACGGACCCGAATGCTATTTGTACTGTGTCTGCCCAGAATAGCACAAGAGTTCTGTTCTTAGCCTGAATGAACACTTGCTGCTAGCACTTGAAACTGAACGTGATTCAACTCCGTTTAGGAAGTATCAATTAACCCTCGTGTGCCAAGCAAGAAAAACACTCTGGTTTTGAGAAACGGACATTCTTGCACTCTACTCTGTTTCCTATACTGCCTTACAGTGAGCTAGCTAAGAACAAAAGACTGTGCTTCCGACACAAACGGGGCATATCTAGTTAAACTCAGTATTGGAAACTAGGTAAAACAGGAGCTTCTCTTCAGTCCAATACATTGTATTGGCTGGGAACAGACGCGAATGCTATTTACAATGTGTATGGCCAGAATAGCACAAGAGTTCTGTTCTTAGCCTGAATGAACACTTGCTTCTAGAACTTGAAACTGAACGTGATTCAACTCCGTTTAGGAAGTTTCCATGAACCCTAGTGTGCCATGCAAGAAAAACACTCTGCTTTTGAGAAACGGGCATTCTTGCACTCTACTGTGTTTCCTATAGGGCCAGTACAGTGAGCTAGCTCAGAAGAAAAGAACTGTGCTTCCTACAAAAACGGGGCATATCTAGTTGAACTCAGAATTGGAATCAAAATAAAACAGGAGCTTCTCTTCAGTCCAATACACTGTACTGGCTGGGAACAGACGCGAATGCTATTTGCACTGTTTAGGGCCAGAATAGCACAAGAGTGCTGTTCTTAGCGTGAATGAACACTTGCTGCTATAACTTGAAACTGAACGTGATTCAACTCCGTTTATGAAGTTTCATTGAACCCTAGTTGCCATGAAAGAAAAACACTCTACTTTTGAGAAACGGGCATTCTTTCACTCTACTGTGTTTCCTATAGTGCTGTACAGTGAGCTAGCTCAGAACAAAAGAACTGTGCTTCAGATACAAACGGGGCATATGTAGTTCAACTCAGTATTGGAAACTAAGTAAAACAGGAGCTTCTCTTCAGTCGAATACACTGTACTGGCTGAGAACAGACGCGAATGCTATTTGCACTGTGTATGGGAGAAAAGCACAAGAGTGCTGTTCTGAGCCTGAGTGAACACTTCCTGCTAGAACTTGAAACTGAACGTGATTCAACTCCGTTTAGGAAGTTTCATTGAACCCTAGTGTGCCATGCAAGAAAAACACTCTGCTTCAGAGAAACGGGCATTCTTGCACTCTACTGTGTTTCCTATAGGGCCAGTACAGTGTCCCAGCTCAGAACAAAAGAACTGTGCTTCCTACACAAACGGGGCATATCTAGTTCAACTCAGTATTGGAAACTAAGTAAAACAGGAGCTTCTCTTTGGTCCAATACACTGTACTGGCTCTGAACAGATGCGAATGCTATTTACAATGTGTATGGCCAGAATAGCACAAGAGTTCTGTTCTTAGCCTGAATGAACACTTGGTGCTAGAACTTGAAACTGAACGTGATTCAACTCCGTTTAGGAAGTTTCATTGAACCCTAGTTGCCATGAAAGAAAAACACTCTACTTTTGAGAAACGGGCATTCTTGCACTCTACTGTGTTTCCTATAGTGCTCTACCGTGAGCTAGCTCAGAACAAAAGAACTGTGCTTCCGACACAAACGGGGCATACGTAGTTCAACTCGGTATTGGAAACTAAGTAAAACAGGAGCTTCTCTTCAGTCCAATACACTGTACTGGCTGAGAACAGTCACGAATGCTATTTGCACTGTGTATGGGAGAAAAGAAAAGAGTGCTGTTCTTAGCCTGAATGAACACTTGCTGCTAGAACTTGAAACTGAATGTGATTCAACTCAGTTGTCGATTTTCATTGAACACTAGTGTGCCATTCAAGAAAAGCACTGTGCTTTTGAGAAACGGGCTTTCTTGCACTCTATTGTATTTCCTATAGGGCCAGTACAGTGAGCTAGCTCAGAACAAAAGAACTGTACTTCCTACAAAAACGGGGCACATCTAGTTCAACTCAGAATTGGAATCTAAGTAAAACAGGAGCTTCTCTTCAGTCCAATACACTGTAAGGGCTGGGAACGGACGCGAATGCTATTTGCACTGTGTATGGCGAGAAACGCACAAGAGTGCTGTTCTTAGATGAACGAACACTTGTGGCTAGAACATGAAACTGAACGTGATTCAACTCCGATTAGGAAGTTTCACTGAACCCTAGTGTGCCATGCGAGAAAAACACTCTGCTTTTGAGAAACAGGCATTCTTGCACTCTACTGTGTTTCCTATAGGGCCAGTACACTGAGCTAGCTCAGAACAAAAGAACTGTGCTTCCTACACAAACGGGGCATATCTAGTTCAACTCATTATTAGAAACTAAGTAAAACAGGAGCATCTCTTCAGTCCATTACACTGTACTGGCTGGGAACAGACACGAATGCTATTTGCACTATGTATGGCCAGAATAGCACAAGAGTGCTGTTCTTGCCTGAATGAACACTTCCTGCTAGAACTTGAAACTGAACGTGATTAAACTCCGTTCAGGAAATTTCATTGAACCCTAGTGTGCCATTCAAGAAAAGCACTGTGATTTTGAGAAAAGGGCTTTTTTGCACTCTACTGTGTTTCCTAATGGGCCAGTGCAGTGAGCTAGCTCAGAACAAAAGAAGTGTGCTTCCTAAACTAACGGGGCATATCTAGTTCAACTCAGTATTGGAAACTAAGTAAAACAGGAGCTTCTCTTCAGTCCAATACACTGTACTGCCTGGGAACAGACGAGAATGCTATTTGCACTGTGTATGGCCAAAATAGCACAAGAATTGTGTTCTTAGCCTGAATGAAAAATTGCTGCTAAAATTTTAGACGGAACGTGATTCAACTCCGTTTCAGAAGATTCATTGAACCCTAGTGTGCCATGCAAGAAAAACACTCTGCTTTTTAGAAACAGGCATTTTTGCACTCTACTGTGTTTACTATAGGGCCAGTACAGTGAGCAAGATCAGAACAAAAGAACTGGGCTTCCTACACAAACGGGGCATATCTAGTTCAACTCAGTATTGGAAACTAAGTAAAACAGGAGCATCTCTTCAGTCCATTACACTGTACTGGCTGGGAGCAGACACGAATGCTATTTGCACTGTGTATGGCCAGAATAGCACAAGAGTGCTGTTCTTAGCCTGAATAACACTTCCTGCTGGATCCTGAAACTGAACGTGATTCAACTCCGTTTAGGAAGTTTCATTGAACCCTAGTGTGCCATGCAAGAAAAACACTCTGCTTTTGAGAAACGGGCATTCTTGCACTCTACTGTGTTTCCTAAAGAGCCAGTACAGTGAGCTAGATCAGAACAAAAGAACTCTGCTTCCTAAAAAAACGGGGCATATCAAGTTCAACTCACTATTGGAAACTAAGTAAAACAGGAGCTTCCCTTCAGTCCAATAAACTGTTCAGGCTGGGAACAGACGGGAATGCTATTTGCACTGTGTATGGCCAGAATAGCACAAGAGTGCTGTTCTTAGCCTGAATGAACACTTGCTGAAGGAACGTTAGACTGAACGTGATTCAACTCCGTTTAGGAAGTTTTATTGAACCCAGGTGTGCCATGCAAGAAAAACACTCTGCTCTTTAATAACAGGCATTCTTGCACTCTACTGTGTTTCCTATATTGCCAGTGCAGTGAGCGAGCTCAGAACATAAGAATTGTGCTTCCTACACAAACTCGGCATATCTAGTTCAACTCAGTATTGGAAACTAAGTAAAACTGGGGTTTCTCTTCAGTCCAATACACTGTACTGGCTGGGAACGTTCGCGAATGCTATTTGTACTGTGTCTGCCCAGAATAGCACAAGAGTTCTGTTCTTAGCCTGAATGAACACTTGCTGCTAGAACTTGAAACTGAACGTGATTCAACTCCGTTTAGGAAGTATCATTGAACCCTCGTTTGCCAAGCAAGAAAAACACTCTGGTTTTGAGAAACGGGCATTCTTGCACTCTACTGTGTTTCCTATAGTGCTGTACAGTGAGCTAGCTCAGAACAAAAGAACTGTGCTTCCGACACAAACGGGGCATACGTAGTTCAACTCGGTATTGGAAACTAAGTAAAACAGGAGCTTCTCTTCAGTCCAATACACTGTACTGGCTGAGAACAGTCACGAATGCTATTTGCACTGTGTATGGGAGAAAAGAAAGAGTGCTGTTCTTAGCCTGAATGAACACTTGCTGCTAGAACTTGAAACTGAATGTGATTCAACTCAGTTGTCTATTTTCATTGAACACTAGTGTGCCATTCAAGAAAAGCACTGTGCTTTTGAGAAACGGGCTTTCTTGCACTCTATTGTATTTCCTATAGGGCCAGTACAGTGAGCTAGCTCAGAACAAAAGAACTGTACTTCCTACAAAAACGGGGCACATCTAGTTCAACTCAGAATTGGAATCTAAGTAAAACAGGAGCTTCTCTTCAGTCCAATACACTGTAAGGGCTGGGAACGGACGCGAATGCTATTTGCACTGTGTATGGCAAGAAACGCACAAGAGTGCTGTTCTTAGATGAACGAACACTTGTGGCTAGAACATGAAACTGAACGTGATTCAACTCCGATTAGGAAGTTTCACTGAACCCTAGTGTGCCATGCGAGAAAAACACTCTGCTTTTGAGAAACAGGCATTCTTGCACTCTACTGTGTTTCCTATAGGGTCAGTACACTGAGCTAGCTCAGAACAAAAGAACTGTGCTTCCTACACAAACGGGGCATATCTAGTTCAACTCATTATTAGAAACTAAGTAAAACAGGAGCATCTCTTCAGTCCATTACACTGTACTGGCTGGGAACAGACACGAATGCTATTTGCACTGTGTATGGCCAGAATAGCACAAGAGTGCTGTTCTTGCCTGAATGAACACTTCCTGCTAGAACTTGAAACTGAACGTGATTAAACTCCGTTCAGGAAATTTCATTGAACCCTAGTGTGCCATTCAAGAAAAGCACTGTGATTTTGAGAAAAGGGCTTTTTTGCACTCTACTGTGTTTCCTAATGCGCCAGTGCAGTGAGCTAGCTCAGAACAAAAGAAGTGTGCTTCCTAAACTAACGGGGCATATCTAGTTCAACTCAGTATTGGAAACTAAGTAAAACAGGAGCTTCTCTTCAGTCCAATACACTGTACTGCCTGGGAACAGACGAGAATGCTATTTGCACTGTGTATGGCCAAAATAGCACAAGAATTGTGTTCTTAGCCTGAATGAAAAATTGCTGCTAAAATTTTAGACGGAACGTGATTCAACTCCGTTTCAGAAGATTCATTGAACCCTAGTGTGCCATGCAAGAAAAACACTCTGCTTTTTAGAAACAGGCATTTTTGCACTCTACTGTGTTTACTATAGGGCCAGTACAGTGAGCAAGATCAGAACAAAAGAACTGGGCTTCCTACACAAACGGGGCATATCTAGTTCAACTCAGTATTGGAAACTAAGTAAAACAGGAGCATCTCTTCAGTCCATTACACTGTACTGGCTGGGAGCAGACACGAATGCTATTTGCACTGTGTATGGCCAGAATAGCACAAGAGTGCTGTTCTTAGCCTGAATAACACTTCCTGCTGGATCCTGAAACTGAACGTGATTCAACTCCGTTTAGGAAGTTTCATTGAACCCTAGTGTGCCATGCAAGAAAAACACTCTGCTTTTGAGAAACGGGCATTCTTGCACTCTACTGTGTTTCCTAAAGAGCCAGTACAGTGAGCTAGATCAGAACAAAAGAACTCTGCTTCCTAAAAAAACGGGGCATATCAAGTTCAACTCATTATTGGAAACTAAGTAAAACAGGAGCTTCCCTTCAGTCCAATAAACTGTTCAGGCTGGGAACAGACGGGAATGCTATTTGCACTGTGTATGGCCAGAATAGCACAAGAGTGCTGTTCTTAGCCTGAATGAACACTTGCTGAAGGAACGTTAGACTGAACGTGATTCAACTCCGTTTAGGAAGTTTTATTGAACCCAGGTGTGCCATGCAAGAAAAACACTCTGCTCTTTAATAACAGGCATTCTTGCACTCTACTGTGTTTCCTATATTGCCAGTGCAGTGAGCGAGCTCAGAACATAAGAATTGTGCTTCCTACACAAACTCGGCATATCTAGTTCAACTCAGTATTGGAAACTAAGTAAAACTGGGGTTTCTCTTCAGTCCAATACACTGTACTGGCTGGGAACGGACGCGAATGCTATTTGTACTGTGTCTGCCCAGAATAGCACAAGAGTTCTGTTCTTAGCCTGAATGAACACTTGCTGCTAGAACTTGAAACTGAACGTGATTCAACTCCGTTTAGGAAGTTTCATTGAACCCTAGTGTGCCATGCAAGAAAAACACTCTGCTTTTGAGAAACGGGCATTCTTGCACTTTACTGTGTTTCCTATAGGGCCAGTACAGTGCGCTAGCTCAGAACAAAAGAACTGTGCTTCCTACACAAACGAAGCATATCTATTTCAAATCAGTATTGGAAACTAAGTAAAACAGTAGCTTCTCTTCAGTCCAATACATTGTACTGGCTGGGAACAGACGCGAATGCTATTTGCACTGTGTATGGTTAGACTAGCACAAGAATTGTGTTCTTAGCCTGAATGAACACTTGCTGCTAGAACTTTAAACTGAACGTGATTCAACTCCCTTTAGGAAGTTCCATTGAACCCTCGTGTGCCATGCAAGAGAAACACTCTGCTTTTGAGAATCGGGCACTCTTGCACTCTACAGTGTTTCCTATAGGGCCAGTACAGTGAGCTAGCTCAGAACAAAAGAAATGTGCTTCCTACACAAACGGGGCATATCTAGTTCAACTCAGTATTGGAAACTAAGTAAAGCAGGAGCTTCTCTTCACTCCAATACATTGTACTGGATGGGAACAGACGCGAATGCTATTTGCACTGTGTATGGTCAAAATAGCACAAGAGTGCTGTTCTTTGCCTGAATGAACACTTGCTGCTAGAACTTGAAACTGAATGTGATTCAACTCAGTTGTCGATTTTCATTGAACACTAGTGTGCCATTCAAGAAAAGCACTGTGCTTTTGAGAAACGGGCTTTCTTGCACTCTATTGTATTTCCTATAGGGCCAGTACAGTGAGCTAGCTCAGAACAAAAGAACTGTACTTCCTACAAAAACGGGGCACATCTAGTTCAACTCAGAATTGGAATCTAAGTAAAACAGGAGCTTCTCTTCAGTCCAATACACTGTACGGGCTGGGAACGGACGCGAATGCTAGTTGCACTGTGTATGGCGAGAATCGCACAAGAGTGCTGTTCTTAGATGAACGAACACTTGTGGCTAGAACATGAAACTGAACGTGATTCAACTCCGATTAGGAAGTTTCATTGAACCCTAGTGTGCCATGCGAGAAAAACACTCTGCTCTTGAGAATCGGGCATTCTTGCACTCTACTGTGTTTCTTATAGTGCCAGTACAGTTAGCTAGCTCAGAACAAAATAACTGTGCTTCTTACACAAACGGGGCATATCTAGTTCAACTCAGTATTGGAAACTAAGTAAAACAGGAGCTTCTCTTCAGTGCAATACACTGTACTGGCTGCGAACAGACGCGAATGCTATTTGCACTCTGTATGGCCAGAATAGCACAAGAGTGCTGTTCTTAGCCTGAATGAACACTTGCTGCTAGAAATTGAAACAACGTGATTCAACTCT
Organism: Peromyscus maniculatus bairdii; assembly: GCF_049852395.1. Lineage (NCBI taxonomy): Eukaryota > Metazoa > Chordata > Mammalia > Rodentia > Cricetidae > Peromyscus > Peromyscus maniculatus. Next base: position 42,123,710 of record NC_134854.1, on the reverse strand, counting down.
GCTTAGGAAGTTTCAATGTACCCTAGTGTGCCATGCAAAAAAAACACTCTGCTTTTGAGAAACGGGCCTTCTTTGACTCTACTTTGTTTCCTATGGCGCCAGTACAGTGAGCTAGCTCAGAACAAAGAACTGTGCTTCTACACAAACAGGGCATATCTAGTTGAACACAGTATTGGAAACTAAGTAAAACAGGAGCTTCTCTTCAGTCCAATACACTGTACTGGCTGGAAATAGCCCCGAATGCTATTTGCACTGTGTTTGGCCAGAATAGCACAAGAGTGCTATTCTTAGCCTGAATGAACACTTGGTGCAGGAACTTGAAACTGATCGTGATTCAACTCTGCTTAGGAAGTTTCATTGAACCCTAGTGTGCCATGCAAGAAAAACACTCTGCTTTTGAAAAACGGGCATTCTTGCACTCTACTGTGTTTCCTATAGGGCCAGTACAGTGAGCTAGCTCAGAACAAAAGAACTGTGCTTCCTACACAAAAGGGGTATATCTATTTTAATTCAGTATTGGAAACTGAGTAAAACAGGAGCGTCTCTTCAGACCATTACACTGTACTGGTTAGGAACAGACGCGAATGATATTTGCACTGTGTATGGCCATAATACCACAAGAGTGCTTTTCTTTGCCTGAATGAACACTTGCTGCTAGAAGTTGAAACTGAACGTGATTCAACTCCGTTTAGGAAGTTTCATTGAACCCTAGTGTGCCATGCAAGAAAAACACTCTGCTTTTGAGAAACGGGCATTCTTGCACTCTACTGTGTTTCCTAAAGAGCCAGTACAGTGAGCTAGATCAGAACAAAAGAACTCTGCTTCCTAAAAAAACGGGGCATATCAAGTTCAACTCATTATTGGAAACTAAGTAAAACAGGAGCTTCCCTTCAGTCCAATAAACTGTTCAGGCTGGGAACAGACGGGAATGCTATTTGCACTGTGTATGGCCAGAATAGCACAAGAGTGCTGTTCTTAGCCTGAATGAACACTTGCTGAAGGAACGTTAGACTGAACGTGATTCAACTCCGTTTAGGAAGTTTTATTGAACCCAGGTGTGCCATGCAAGAAAAACACTCTGCTCTTTAATAACAGGCATTCTTGCACTCTACTGTGTTTCCTATATTGCCAGTGCAGTGAGCGAGCTCAGAACATAAGAATTGTGCTTCCTACACAAACTCGGCATATCTAGTTCAACTCAGTATTGGAAACTAAGTAAAACTGGGGTTTCTCTTCAGTCCAATACACTGTACTGGCTGGGAACGGACGCGAATGCTATTTGTACTGTGTCTGCCCAGAATAGCACAAGAGTTCTGTTCTTAGCCTGAATGAACACTTGCTGCTAGAACTTGAAACTGAACGTGATTCAACTCCGTTTAGGAAGTTTCATTGAACCCTAGTGTGCCATGCAAGAAAAACACTCTGCTTTTGAGAAACGGGCATTCTTGCACTTTACTGTGTTTCCTATAGGGCCAGTACAGTGCGCTAGCTCAGAACAAAAGAACTGTGCTTCCTACACAAACGAAGCATATCTATTTCAAATCAGTATTGGAAACTAAGTAAAACAGTAGCTTCTCTTCAGTCCAATACATTGTACTGGCTGGGAACAGACGCGAATGCTATTTGCACTGTGTATGGTTAGACTAGCACAAGAATTGTGTTCTTAGCCTGAATGAACACTTGCTGCTAGAACTTTAAACTGAACGTGATTCAACTCCCTTTAGGAAGTTCCATTGAACCCTCGTGTGCCATGCAAGAGAAACACTCTGCTTTTAAGAATCGGGCACTCTTGCACTCTACAGTGTTTCCTATAGGGCCAGTACAGTGAGCTAGCTCAGAACAAAAGAAATGTGCTTCCTACACAAACGGGGCATATCTAGTTCAACTCAGTATTGGAAACTAAGTAAAGCAGGAGCTTCTCTTCACTCCAATACATTGTACTGGATGGGAACAGACGCGAATGCTATTTGCACTGTGTATGGTCAAAATAGCACAAGAGTGCTGTTCTTTGCCTGAATGAACACTTGCTGCTAGAACTTGAAACTGAATGTGATTCAACTCAGTTGTCGATTTTCATTGAACACTAGTGTGCCATTCAAGAAAAGCACTGTGCTTTTGAGAAACGGGCTTTCTTGCACTCTATTGTATTTCCTATAGGGCCAGTACAGTGAGCTAGCTCAGAACAAAAGAACTGTACTTCCTACAAAAACGGGGCACATCTAGTTCAACTCAGAATTGGAATCTAAGTAAAACAGGAGCTTCTCTTCAGTCCAATACACTGTACGGGCTGGGAACGGACGCGAATGCTAGTTGCACTGTGTATGGCGAGAATCGCACAAGAGTGCTGTTCTTAGATGAACGAACACTTGTGGCTAGAACATGAAACTGAACGTGATTCAACTCCGATTAGGAAGTTTCATTGAACCCTAGTGTGCCATGCGAGAAAAACACTCTGCTCTTGAGAATCGGGCATTCTTGCACTCTACTGTGTTTCTTATAGTGCCAGTACAGTTAGCTAGCTCAGAACAAAATAACTGTGCTTCTTACACAAACGGGGCATATCTAGTTCAACTCAGTATTGGAAACTAAGTAAAACAGGAGCTTCTCTTCAGTGCAATACACTGTACTGGCTGCGAACAGACGCGAATGCTATTTGCACTCTGTATGGCCAGAATAGCACAAGAGTGCTGTTCTTAGCCTGAATGAACACTTGCTGCTAGAAATTGAAACAACGTGATTCAACTCTGCTTAGGAAGTTTCAATGTACCCTAGTGTGCCATGCAAAAAAAACACTCTGCTTTTGAGAAACGGGCCTTCTTTGACTCTACTTTGTTTCCTATGGCGCCAGTACAGTGAGCTAGCTCAGAACAAAGAACTGTGCTTCTACACAAACAGGGCATATCTAGTTGAACACAGTATTGGAAACTAAGTAAAACAGGAGCTTCTCTTCAGTCCAATACACTGTACTGGCTGGAAACAGCCCCGAATGCTATTTGCACTGTGTTTGGCCAGAATAGCACAAGAGTGCTATTCTTAGCCTGAATGAACACTTGGTGCAGGAACTTGAAACTGATCGTGATTCAACTCTGCTTAGGAAGTTTCATTGAACCCTAGTGTGCCATGCAAGAAAAACACTCTGCTTTTGAAAAACGGGCATTCTTGCACTCTACTGTGTTTCCTATAGGGCCAGTACAGTGAGCTAGCTCAGAACAAAAGAACTGTGCTTCCTACACAAAAGGGGTATATCTATTTTAATTCAGTATTGGAAACTGAGTAAAACAGGAGCGTCTCTTCAGACCATTACACTGTACTGGTTAGGAACAGACGCGAATGATATTTGCACTGTGTATGGCCATAATACCACAAGAGTGCTTTTCTTTGCCTGAATGAACACTTGCTGCTAGAAGTTGAAACTGAACGTGATTCAACTCCGTTTAGGAAGTTTCATTGAACCCTAGTGTGCCATGCAAGAAAAACACTCTGCTTTGGAGAATCGGGCATTCTTGCACTCTACTGTGTTTCCTATAGGGCCAGAATAGTGAGCAAGCTCAGGACAAAAGAACTGTGCTTCCTACACAAATGGAGCATATCTAGTTCAACTCAGTATTAGAAACTAAGGAAAGCAGGAGCTTCGCTTCAGTCCAATACACTGTACTGGCTGGGAACAGAAGCGAATGCTATTTGCACTGTGTATGGCCAGAATAGCACAAGAGTGTTGTTCTTAGCCTGAATGAACACTTGCTGCTAGAACTTGAAACTGAACGTGATTCAACTCCGTTTAGGAAGTTTCATTGAACCCTAGTGTGCCAAACAATAAAAGACTCTGCTTTTGAGAAACGGACATTCTTGCACTCTACTGTGTTTCCTATACTGCCGTACATTGAGCTAGCTAAGATCAAAAGAACTGTGCTTCCTACACAAACGGCGCATATCTAGTTCAACTCAGTATTGGAAACTAAGTAAACAGGAGCTTCTCTTCAGTCCAATACACTGTACTGGCTGGGAACGGACGCGAATGCTATTTGCACTGTGTATGGCGAGAATCACACAAGACTGCTATTCTTAGCCTGAACGAACACTTGTGGCTAGAACTTGAAACTGAACGTGATTTAACTCCAATTAGGAAGTTTCATTGAACCCTAGTGTGCCATGCGTGAAAAACACTCTGCTCTTGAGAAACAGGCATTCTTGCACTCTACTGTGTTTCTTATAGTGCCATTACAGTTAGCTCACTCAGAACAAAATAACTGTGCTTCTTAAACAAACAGGGCATATCTAGTTCAACTCAGTATTGGAAACTAAGTAAAACAGGAGCTTCACTTCAGTGCAATACACTGTACTGGCTGGGAACAAGCGTGAATGCTATTTGCACTATGTATGGCCAGAATAGCACAAGAGTGCTGTTCTTAGCCTGAATGAACACTTGCTGCTAGAAATTGAAACAACGTGATTCAAATCTGCTTAGGAAGTTTCAATGTACCCTAGTGTACCATGCAAGAAAAACACTCTGCTTTTGAGAAACGGGCATTCTTGCACTCTACTGTGTTTCCTATTGGGCCAGTACAGTGAGCTAGCTCAGAACAAAGAACTGTGCTTCTACACAAACAGGGCATATCTAGTTGAACACAGTATTGGAAACTAAGTAAAATAGGAGCTTCTCTACAGTCCAATACACTGTACTGGCTGGAAACAGCCCCGAATGCTATTTGCACTGTGTTTGGCCAGAATAGCACAAGAGTGCTGTTCTTAGCCTGAATGAACACTTGGTGCAGGAACTTGAAACTGATCGTGATTCAACTCTGCTTAGGAAGTTTCATTAAACCCTAGTGTGCCATGCAAGAAAAACACTCTGCTTTTGAAAAACGGGCATTCTTGCACTCTACTGTGTTTCCTATAGGGCCAGTACAGTGACCTAGCTAAGAACAAAAGAACTGTGCTTCGTACACAAAAGGGGTATATCTATTTCAATTCAGTATTGGAAACTAAGTAAAACAGGAGCGTCTCTTCAGTCCATTACACTGTACTGGTTAGGAACAGACGCGAATGATATTTGCACTGTGTATGGCCATAATAGCACAAGAGTGCTTTTCTTTGCCTGAATGAACACTTGCTGCTAGAAGTTGAAACTGAACGTGATTCAACTCCGTTTAGGAAGTTTCATTGAACCCTAGTGTGCCATGCAAGAAAAACACTCTGCTTTTGAGAAACGGGCATTCTTGCACTCTACTGTGTTTCCTATAGGGCCAGTACAGTGAGCTAGCTCAGAAGAAAAGAACTGTGCTTCCTACAAAAACGGAGCATATCTAGTTGAACTCAGAATTGGAATCTAAGTAAAACAGGAGCTTCTCCTCAGTCCAATACACTGTACTGGCTGGGAACAGACGCGAATGCTATTTGCACTGTTAGGGCCAGAATAGCACAAGAGTGCTGTTCTTAACGTGAATGAACACTTGCTGCTATAACTTGAAACTGAACGTGATTCAACTCCGTTTATGAAGTTTCATTGAACCCTAGTGTGCCATGAAAGAAAACCCTCTACTTTTGAGAAACGGGCATTCTTGCACTCTACTGTGTTTCCTATAGTGCTGTACAGTGAGCTAGCTCAGAACAAAAGAACTGTGCTTCCGACACAAACGGGGAATATGTAGTTAAACTCAGTATTGGAAACTAAGTAAAACAGGAGCTTCTCTTCAGTCCAATACACTGTACTGGCTGAGAACAGACGCGAATGCTATTTGCACTGTGTATGGAGAAAAGCACAAGAGTGCTGTTCTTAGCCTGAGTGAACACTTGCTGCTAGAACTTGAAACTGAACGTGATTCAACTCCTTTTAGGAAGTTTCATTGAACCCCAGTGTGCCATGCCAGAAAAACACTCTGCTTTTGAGAAATGGGCATTCTTGCACTCTACTGTGTTTCCTATAGGGCCGGTAGAGTGTGCCAGCTCAGAACAAAAGAACTGTGCTTCCTACACAAACGGGCATATCTAGTTAAACTCATTATTGGAAACTAAGTAAAACAGGAGCTTCTCTTCAGTCCAATACACTGTACTGGCTGAGAACAGACGCGAATGCTATTTAAAATGTGTATGGCCAGAATAGCACAAGAGTGCTGTTCTTAGCCTGAATGAACACTTGCTGCTAGAACTTGAAACTGAACGTGATTCAACTCCGTTTAGGATGTTTCATTGAACCCTAGTGTGCCATGCAAGAAAAACACTCTGCTTTTGAGAAACGGGCATTCTTGCACTCTACTGTGTTTCCTATAGGGCCAGTACAGTGAGCTAGCTCAGAAGAAAAGAACTGTGCTTCCTACACAAACGGGGCATATCTAGTTCAACTCAGTATTGGAAACTAAGTAAAACAGGAGCTTCTCTTCAGTCCAGTACACTGTAATGGCTGGGAACAGACGTGAATCCTATTTGATTGTGTATGGCCAGAATAGCACAAGATTTCTGTTCTGAGCCTGAATGAACACTTGCTGCTAGAACTTGAAACTGAACGCGATTCAACTCCATTTAGGAAGTTTCATTGACCCATACTGTGCCATGCAAGAAAAACACTCAGCTTTTGAGAAGCGGGCATTCTTGCACTCTAATGTGTTTTCTAGAGAGGCAGTACAGTGAGCTAGCTCAGAATAAAAGAACTGTGCTTCATACCCAAACGGGGCATATCTAGTTCAACTCAGTATTGGAAACTAAGTAAAACAGGAGCTTCTATTCAGGCCAATACACTGTACGGGCTGGGAACCGACGCGAAAGCTATTTGCTCTGTGTATGGCCAGAATAGCACAAGAGTGCTGTTCTTAGCCTGAATGAACACTTTCTGCTAGAACTTTAAAGTGAACGTGATTCAACTCCGTTTAGGAGGTTGCACTGAACCCTCGTGTGCCATGCAAAAAAAAGCACTCTGCTTTTGAATCCGGCATTCTTGCACTCTACAGTGGTTCTTATAGGGCCAGAACAGTGAGCTAGCTCAGAACAAAAGAACTGTGCTTCCTACACAAACAGGGTATATCTAGTTAAACTCAGTATTGGAAACTAAGTAAAACAGGAGCTTCTCTTCAGTCCAATACATTGTACTGGCTGGGAACAGACGCGAATGCTATTTACGATGTGTATGGCCAGAATAGCACAAGAGTTCTGTTCTTAGCCTGAATGAACACTTGCTGCTAGAACTTGAACCTGAACGTGATTCAACTCCCTTTAAGAAGTTTCATTGAACCCTAGTTGCCATAAAAGAAAAACACTCTGCTTTTGAGAAACGGGCATTCTTGCACTATACTGTGTTTCCTATAGTGCTGTACAGTGAGCTAGCTCAGAACAAAAGAACTGTGCTTCCTACACAAACGGGGAATATGTAGTTCAACTCAGTATTGGAAACTAAGTAAAACCGGAGCTTCTCTTCAGTCCAATACACTGTACTGGCTGAGAACAGACGCGAATGCTATTTGCACTGTGTATGGAAGAAAAGCACAAGAGTGCTTTTCTTAGCCTGAATAAACACTTGGTGCTAGAACTTGAAACTGAACGTGATTCAACTCCGTTTAGGAAGATTCATTGAACCCTAGTGCACCATGCAAGACGAGCACTCTGTGTTTGAGAAACGGGCATTCTTTAACTCTACTGTGTTTCCTATAGGGCCAGTACTGTGAGCTAGCTCAGAAGAAAAGAAGTGTGCTTCCTACAAAAACGGGGCATATCTAGTTCAACTCAGAATTGGAAACTAAGTAAAACAGGAGCTTCTCTTTAGTCCAATACACTGTACTGGTTGGGAACAGACGAGAATGCTATTTGCACTGTGTTTGGCCAGAATAGCACAAGCGTGCTGTTGTTAGCCTGAATGAATATTTGCTGCTAGAACTTGAAACTGAACGTGATTCAACACCGTTTAGGAAGTTTCATTGAACCCTAGTGTGCCATGCAAAAAAAACACTCTGCTTTTGAAACGGGCATTCTTGTACTCTACTGTGTTTCCTATAGGGCCAGAACAGTGAGCTAGCTCAGAACAAAAGAACTGTGCTTCCTACACAAACGTGGCATATCTAGTTAACTCAGTATTGGAAACTAAGTAAAACAGGGTCTTCTCTTCAGTGCAATACACTGTACTGGCTGTGAACAGACTCGAATGAATTTGCACTGTGTATGGCCAGAATAGCACAAGAATGCTGTTCTTAGCCTGAATGAGCACTTGCTGCTAGAACTTTAAACTGAAAGTGATTCAACACCGTTTAGGAAGTTTCATTGAACACTAGTGTACCATGCAAGAAAAACAGTCTGCTTTTGAGAAATGGGCATTGTTGCACTCTACTGTGTTTCCTATAAGGCAAGTAGAGTGAGCTGTTCAGAACAAAAGAACTGTGGTTCCTACACAAACGGGGCATATGTAGTTCAACTCAGTATTGGAAACTTAGTAAAACAGGAGCTTCTCTTCAGTCCAATACACGGTACTGGCTGAGAAGAGAAGCGAATGCTATTTGCACTGTGCATGGGAGAAAAGCACAAGAGTACTGTTCTTAGCCTGAATGAACACTTGCTGCTAGAACTTGAAACTGATCGTGATTCAACTCCGTTTAGGAAGTTTCATTGAACACTAGTGTGCCATGCAAGAAAAACACTCTGGTTTTGAGAAACGGGCTTTCTTGAACTCTACTGTTTTTCATATAGGGCCAGTACAGTGAGCTAGCTCAGAACAAAAGACTGTGCTTCCTACACAAACGAGGCATGTCTAGTTCAACTCAGTATTGGAAACTAAGTAAAACAGAAGATTCTTTTCAGTCCAATACACTGTACTGGCTGGGAACGGACACGAATTCTATTTGCACTGTGTATGGCGAGAATCGCACAAGAGTGCTGTTCTTAGCCTGAACAAACACTTGTGGCTAGAACTTGAAACTGAACGTGATTCATCTCCGATTAGGAAGTTTCATTGAACCCTAGTGTGCCATGCAAGAAAAAAAACTCTGCTCTTGAAAAACGGGCATTCTTGCACTCTACTGTGTTTCCAATAGGGCCAGTACAGTGAGCTAGCTCAGAACAAAAGAACTGTGCTTCCTACACAAACGGGGCATATCTAGTTCAACTCAGTATTGGAAACTAAGTAAAACAGGAGCTTCTCTTCAATGCAATACACTGTACTGGCTGGGAACAGACGCAAATGCTATTTGCACTATGTATGGCCAGAATAGCACAAGAGTTCTGTTCTTAGCCTGAATGAACACTTGCTCTAGAAATAGAAACAACGTGATTCAACTCTGCTTAGGAAGTTTCATTGAACCCTAGTGTGCCATGCAAGAAAAACACTCTGCTTTTGAGAAACGGGCATTCTTGCACTCTGCTGTGTTTCCTATAGGGCCAGTACAGTGAGCTAGCTCAGAACAAAGAACTGTGCTTCTGCACAAACGGGGCATATCTAGTTAAACTCAGTATTGGAAACTAAGTAAAGCAGGAGCTTCTCTTCAGTCCAATACACTGTACTGGCTGGGAGGAGACCTGAATGCTATTTGCACTGTATATGGCCAGAATAGCACAAGAGTGCTGTTCTTAGCCTGAATGAACACTTGCTGCCTGAACCTGAAACTGAACGTGATTCAACTCCGTTTAGGAAGTTTCATTGAACCCTAATGTGCCATGCAAGAAAAACACTCTGCTTTTGAGAAACGGGCATTCTTGCACTCTACTTATTTTCCTACAGGTCCTGTAAAGTGAGCTACCTCAGAACAAAAGAACTGTGCTTCCTACACAAACGAGGCATATCTAGTTCAACTCAGTATTGGAAACTAAGTAAAACAGGAGCTTCTATTCAGTCCAATACACTGTACGGGCTGGGAACACACGCGAATGCTATTTGCTCTGTGTATGGCAAGAATAGCACAAGAGTGCTGTTCTTAGCCTGAATGAACACTTTCTGCTAGAACTTGAAACTGAACGTGATTCAACTCCCTTTATGAAGTTTCATTGAACCCTAGTTGCCATGAAAGAAAAACACTCTGCTTTTGAGAAACGGGCATTCTTGCACTCTACTATGTTTCCTATAGTGCTGTACAGTGAGCAATCTCAGAACAACAGAATTCTGCTTCCGACACAAACGGGGCATATGTAGTTCAACTCAGTATTGGAAACTAAGTAAAACAGGAGCTTCTCTTCAGTCCAATACACTGTACTGGCTGAGAACAGACGCGAATGTTATTTGCACTGTGTATGGGAGAAAAGCACAAGAGTGCTGTTCTTAGCCTGAATGAACCCTTGCTGCTAGAACTTGAAACTGAACGTGATTCAACTCCGTTTAGGAATTATCATTGAACCCTCCTGGGCCATGCAAGAAAAACACTCTGCTTTTGAAACGGGCATTCTTGCACTCTACTGTGTTTCCTATAGGGCCAGAACAGTGAGCTAGCTCAGAACAAAAGAACTGTGCTTCCTACACAAACGTGGCATATCTAGTTAACTCAGTATTGGAAAGTAAGTGAAACAGGAGCTTCTCTTCAGTGCAATACACTGTACTGGCTGGGAACAGACGCGAATGTATTTGCACTGTGTATGGCCAGAATAGCACAAGAATGCTGTTCTTAGCCTGAATGAGCACTTGCTGTTAGAACTTTAAACTGAAAGTGATTCAACACTGTTTAGGAAGTTTCATTGAACCCTAGTGTGCCATGCAAGAAAAACACTCTGCTCTTTAGAAACAGGCATTCTTGCACTCTACTGTGTGTCCTACAGGACCAGTACAGTGAGCTAGCTCAGTCAAAAGAACTGTGATCCGACACAAACGGGGCATATCTAGTTCAACTCAGTATTGGAAACTAAGTAAAGCAGGAGCTTCTCTTCAGTACAATACACTGTACTGGCTGGGAATGGAAGTGAATGCTATTTGCACTGTGTATGGCCAGAATAGCACAAGAGTGCTGTTCTTAGCCTGAATGAACACTTGCTGCTAGAACTTGAAACTGAACGTGATTCAACTCCGTTTAGGAAGTTTCATTGAACCCTAGTGTGCCATGCAAAAAAAACACTCTGTTCTTTAGAAACAGGCATTCTTGCACTCTACTGTGTTTCCTATAGGGCCAGTACAGGGAGCTAGCTCAGAACAAAACAACTGTGCTTCCTACACAAAGGGGAATATCTAATTTAACTCAGTATTGGAAACTAAGTTAAACAGGAGCTTCTCTTCAGTCCAATACACTGTACTGGCTGGAAACAGACGCGAATGCTCCTTGCACTGTGTATGACCAGAATAGCACAAGAGTGCTATTCTTATCCTGAATGAACACTTGCTCCTAGAATTTGAAAATGAACATGATTCAACTCTGCTTAGGAAATTTCATTGAACCCTAGTGTGCCATGCAAGAAAAAAACTCTGCTTTTGAGAAACGGGCATTCTTGCACTCTACTGTGTTTCCTATAGGGCCAGTACAGTGAGCTAGCTCAGAACAAAAGAACTGTGCTTCCTACACAAAAGGGGCATATCTATTTCAATTCAGTATTGGAAACTAAGTAAAACAGGATCTTCTCTTCAGTCCAATACACTGTACTGGCTGGGAACAGACGCGAATGCTATTTGTACTGTGTTTGGCCAGAATAGCACAAGAGTGCTTTTCTTAGCCTGTATGAACACTTGCTGCTAGAAGTTGAAACTGAACGTGATTCAACTCCGTTTAAGAATTTTCATTGAACCCTAGTGTGTCATGCAAGAAAAACACTCTGCTTTGAGTAAGGGGCATTCTTACACTCTACTGTGTTTCCTAAAAGGCCAGTACAGTGAGCTAGCTCAGAACAAAATAACTGTGCTTCCTACACAAACGGGGCATATCCAGTTCAAATGAGTATTGGAAACTAAGTAAAACAGGAGCTTCTCTTCAGTCCAATACACTGTACTGGCTGGGACCAGACGCGAATGCTATTTGCACTGTGTATGGCCAGAATAACACAAGAATGCTGTTGTTAGCCTGAATGAAAACTTGCTGCGAGAACTTGAAACTGAACTTGATTCAACTCCATTGAGTATGCTTCATTGAACCCTAGGGGGCCATGCATGAAAAACACTCTGCTTTTGAGAAACGGGCATTCTTTCACTCTACTGTGTTTGCTATAAGGCCAGTACAATGAGCTAGCTCAGAACAAAGGAACTGTTCTTCCAATAGAAACGGGGCATATCTAGTTCAACTCAGTATTGGAAACTAAGTAAAACAGGAGCGTCTCTTCAGTCCATTACACTGTACTGGCTGGGAACAGACGCAAATGCTATTTGTACTGTGTATGGCGAGAATCGCACAAGAGTGCTGTTCTTAGCCTGAATGAACACTTGCTGCTAGAACTTGAAACTGAACGTGATTCAACACCGTTCAGGAATTTTCATTGAACCCTAGTGTGCCCTCTAAGAAAAACACTGTGCTCTTGAGAAACGGGCATTCTTGCACTCTACTGTGTTTCCTATAGGGCGAGTACAGTGAGGTAGCTCAGAACAAAACAACTGTGCTTCCTACACAAACGGGGCATATGTAGTTCAACTCAGTATTGGAAACTAAGTAAAACAGGAGCTTCTCTTCAGTGCAATACACTGTACTGTCTGGGAACAGACGCGAATGCTATTTACACTATGGATGGCCAGAATAACACAAGAGTGCTGTTTTAGCCTGAATGAACACTTGCTGCTAGAACTTGAAACAACGTGATTCAACTCTGCTTAGGATGTTTCATTGAACCCTAGTGTGCCATGCAAGAAAAACACTCTGCTTTTGAGAAACGGGCATTCTTTCACTCTACTGTGTTTCCTATATGGCCAGTACTGTGAGCTAGCTCAGAACAAAAGAACTGTGCTTCTATACAAACGGGGCATATCTAGTTCAACTCAGTATTGGAAAGTAAGTAAAGCAGGAGCTTCTCTTCAGTCCAATAGACTGTACTGGCTGGAACAGATGCGAATGCTATTTGCACTGTGTATGGCCAGAACAGCACAAGAGTGCTGTTCTTAGCCTGAATGATCACTTGCTGCTAGAACTTGAAACTGAACGTGATTCAATTCCGTTTAGGAAGTTTCATTGAACCCTAGTGTGCCATGCAAGAAAAACACTCTGCTTTTGAGAAACGGGCATTCTTGCACTCTACGGTGTTTCCTATAGGGCCAGTACAGTGAGCTAGCTCAAAACAAAAGAACTGTGCTTCCTACACAAACGGGGCATATGTAGTTCAACTCAGTATTGGAAACTAAGTAAAATAGGAGCTTCTCTTCAGTACAATACACTGTACTGGCTGGGAACGGACGCGAATGCTATTTGTACTGTGTATGGCGAGAATCGCACAAGAGTGCTACTCTTAGCCTGAATGAACACTTGCTGCTAGAACTTGAAAGTGAACGTGATTCAACTCCGTTTAGGAAGTTTCATTGAACCCTAGTGTGCCATGCAAGAAAAACACTCTCCTTTTGAGAAACAGGCATTCTTGCACTCTACTGTGTTTCCTATAGGGCCAGTACACTGAGCTAGCTCAGAACAAAAGAACTGTGCTTCCTACACAAACGGGTCATATCTAGTTCAACTCAGTATTGGAAACTAAGTAAAACAGGAGCATCTCTTCAGTCCATTACACTGTACTGGCTGGGAACAGACACGAATGCTATTTGCACTGTGTATGGCCAGAATAGCACAAGAGTGCTGTTCTTAGCCTGAATGAACACTTGCTGCTAGAATTTGAACCTGAACGTGATTCAACTCCGGTCAAGAATTTTCATTAAACCCTAATGTCCCATGCAAGAAAAACACTGTGCTTTTGAGAAACGGGAATTTTTGCACTCTACTGTGTTTCCTATAGGGCCGGTAGAGTGTGCCAGCTCAGAACAAAAGAACTGTGCTTCCAACACAAACGGGGCATATCTAGTTCAACTCAGTATTGGAAACTAAGTAAAACAGGAGCTTATCTTCAGTCCAATACACTGTACTGGCTGGGAACAGACACGAATGCTATTTGCACTGTGTTGGCCAGAATAGCACAAGAATGCTATTCTTAGCCTGAATGAACACTTGCTGCTAGAACTTGAAACTGAACGTGAATCAACTCCGTTTAGGAAGTATCATTGAACCCTAGTGTGCCATGCAAGAAAAACACTCTGCTTTTGAAACCGGCATTCTTGCACTCTACTGTGTTTCCTATAGGGGCAGAACAGTGAGCTCGCTCAGAACAAAAGAACTGTGCTTCCTACCCAAACGGGGCATATCTAGTTCAACTCAGTATTGGAAACTAAGTAAAACAGGAGCTTCTCTTCAGTCTAATAAACTGTACTGGCTGGGACCAGACGCGAATGCTATTTGTACTGTGTATGGCCAGAATAGCACAAGAGTGCTGTTCTTAGCCTGAATGAACACTTGCTGCTAGAACTTGAAACTGAACGTGATTCAACTCCGTTCAGGAATTTTCATTGAACCCTAGTGTGCCATGCAAGAAAAACACTCTGCCTTTGAGAAACGAGCATTGTTGCACTCTACTGTGTTTCCTATAGGGCCAGTACAGTGAGCTAGCTCAGAACAAAAGCACTGTGCTTCCTACACAAACGGGCCATATCTAGTTCAAGTCAGTATTGGAAACTAAGTAAAACAGGAGCTTCTCTTCAGTCCAATATACTGTACTGGCTGGGAACAGACGCGAATGCTATTTGCACTGTGCTTGGCCAGAATAGCACAAGAGTGCTGTTCTTAGCCTGAATGAACACTTGCTGCTAGAACCTGAAACTGAACGGGATTCAACTCCGTTCAGGAAGTTTCATTGAACCCTAATGTGCCATGCGAGAAAAATATTCTGCTTTTGAGAAACGGGCATTCTTGCACTCTACTGTGTTTCCAAAAGGGCCAGTACAGTGAGCTTGCCCAGAACAAAAGAACTGTGCTTCCTACACAAACGGGGCATATCTAGTTCAAGTCAGTATTGGAAACTAAGTAAAACAGGAGCTTCTCTTCAGTCCAATACACTGTACTGGCTGGGAACAGACGCGAATGCTATTTGTACTGTGTATGGCCGGAATAGCACAAAAGTGCTGTTCTTAGCCTGAATAAACACTTGCTGCTAGAACTTGAAACTTAACGTTATTCAACTCCGTTAAGGAAGCTTCATTGAAGCCTAGTGTGCCATGCAAGAAAAACACTCTGCTTTTGAAAACGGGCATTGTTTCACTCTACTGTGTTTCCTATAGTGCCAGTACAGTGAGCTAGTTCAGAACAAAAGAACTGTGCTTCCTATACAAACGGGGCATATCTAGTTCAACTCAGTATTGGAAACTAAGTAAAACAGGAGCTTCTCTTCTGTCCAATACACTTTAGTGGCTGGGTATGCCACACCAACTCTAGTGTCGTCCGTGTGACATGAACAATTATGTCAATAATAGCGGACGGGAGATACGTGTCCCACGGGACTAAGCTCCCTGGATATCCCTGGCAGAGTGCCTGTGTTATGCCTCCTTCTTGAAGGAGACGTGCTTCACAGATCATGAGCTCTCTGGGCCATGGGTTCTGTATAACTGCTTTCCTGATAATGTTCTAATTAATCTATAAAACACAGCCAAAATTAATGAATGCTTGGGTTGTGAACTATGGAGGAAAGGGAAGCTGGACATGTACCTTATTTAGATATAGCAGAATGAACTATTCCTTAAAGACCTCAAGCCTCAAGTCGCTAGATAATAGAAAGTATAATAGTTCAGGCACTTCTAGGGAATGAACACTCACCTACTAGGAATCCTTTAGGAATTCCATCTAAAGTGATTTATGGCAGAAAACATTATCTCATAAGAGGCAGATAGTGGGCCCCTCTGTTGAGGAAGTTCAGCATGGAAAACTTAAGGACTACAGCAGAACCCTTTCCCCTTACAGGTGTAAAAGTACAAGTGTCCATATTCCAGCAGGTAAAAAGATTTTATATTAAAAGAGATATATAGTAAAGAACTAAAGAAAGACTTAGGGAGGATCTGCAGCATCCAAATTGTCTAAATGGGTCATGAGAACCAGAAAAATAAAAATGAATAATAAACTAGCGAGCGGCTGAGATAAAGATGAAGGACACAGCTGCAAGAAGCCTACACAAGTCTAGGAACTGTACTAAGTTTAAAAAACACAGACTGCTCTTTGGCTCATAAAGTTCTTGTGAGTGAAGGGATATGTCTAGTGCCGATTAGTAACTGTGTGCTTGATGTTTTTTAAAGATGATGTAATTGAATTATTGCCAAGCTCTTGTTGTTCCCTGTATGACTTGATAGTTTTCTTTTCTGTATATAAACTACTGATTTGCAGAAATAAAATTGCAGCAGATTCAAACCACTTTTGAGTGTGTTTGTTGTCTGTCTGTCAGTCGCCGAATCCTTGACTTCCTGACTACCCAAGCCCTGATTCTCCTACGGTCATGGTACTCTCTGTGGGCCAGTCCGTGGCAGATGGCGCCCGAACAGGGACTTGGGACAGGTAATTCTTTCTCTCTTCTTTTTCTTTCTTTTAAGGTTTAGGATCTGCTCTTGCCAGAAAGCTGCAGTTCCGCCGATGAAGGATGATCGGTTAAGGGCAAATAATCTTAAGGTAGCATGGGGCAACATGAGTCAAAACAGGAAAGGCTGTTTATTATATTAAGGCTTGCATGGATGCCTCACCAGCATTTGTCCAAGGTATGGCATATGCTGTAGTTATGAAAGGGCAGAGATTTAGCGACTATGTAAAGAAAATATATGGGGGCAGCAATAATCTATCCCCAGAACCCACCTGTTTCAAGTGTGGGCAAGCAGGCCACATGCAAAAGGCATGTAGATAATAAGGCAACAAGGACCGTAAAAATACGGCTCCTGGATTATGTTCACGGTGTCAGAAAGGAAGACACTGCAGGAATGTATGCAAATCCAAGTTCCACAAAGATGGAACTTCTTTAACAGGAGAAAAGGGGGTTTAAGAGCCCCCTTGATAAAAAGTAGATGAGGAACTAGAATGGGATAAAAAGATAATAATTATAAATAAGTCATGGGCCATAAAGAGTTTAAGAAAAAAGACTCTTTATAGATATAAAACAGAACTTTATAAAAGGTATGGGCCATCATGAGTCTAAATAAAAAAGATTCATTATAGATATAATACAACATATTAAAAAAACTGCAAAATATCATAATATTGACTTCCACCTTATGCCATCTGCTCTGTTTCTTAGGAATGATAAAATAATAATAATAATAATAATAATAATAATAATAATAATAATAATAATAATAATAATAAAATAGTAATAATAAAAAGGGAGAGACTTAAACATTATAATTTATGACTCTTAGGCATATCTGGTACTGCCTGTGAAACAGTTTTATCTGGAGACCCTCTTTTAAGATGGTTCCCTGTTAAATTCTAAAAGGTGATTCCCTCACCCATCCTTACCTTAATCCTAATACTGGGGATAATTCTACCTTCTCATTTCTCCAGCTTTTTCTCCCTTTTCTGCTCTGAGCATATGTCTCTCCTCTTCCTCTGGGTAAGTGTCACTATGGAGCTCCCTGTTTTATTGACTTCTACTAGAAAAATCACACCGGTGTGTCAGGAAGCCTCCTTTAGCCCTACCTGGGCCCCCATCACATGGAGAGGGACGCCTCTCCTCTGTGATTTGGGATATTTCTATCTGACAAGTCTTTCAGTCTGTTTGGAGACATCCTGGATTGAAACTCTTGTTACCAGGACATTTACCCTCTCAGCTCCCTCCTTTAACTTCCTTACCTCTCCCTAAAAACTGCCTGCATTCTCCAATTCTCATTTAACTCTGAGAATCATTCCCCTTGACTGTTTGGAATAAACTTTTTCTCCTATTACCCATGAAACAGCTATTTTGATTCCCTTATTGTATCTGTTTTCATTCATAGTATGCTATAAAAGAGTTAATAAAATTTTCAATATCCCTATATATAATACTTATGATTCAAAGGTTTTATTTCAATGCTAAAATAACTTCAATTCAAAATAATTACTTTAAAGCTAAATCTAATAGAGTTAAAACAAAGTTCCAAAAGATAACTAACTTATACTATAAATTATTAAAAGAAAAAATTCACTGAAATTGTGACTTATTGAGGATAATTAAAAATACAAATGACTAATCATCCAGCTACTACAAGTTACTAGTTTAAACTACAAACTGTTACAAATAACTTTTACTCAAATTATGAGCTATTAAAGATAATTATAAGGATATAAATTAATGCTTGATTATCATACAAATGATCAACTTCTCTAATGTACTCAAAACTAAATTTATAAACATACTAAATATGATAAATAACTTAAAAAATTCCTGACTCAGCCCCCTGGCATTTAAAATGTTTAAGTTTCCCACTATACATAAAACTATACTATGCCTCTTACTTACCACCAGGGCTTTGTTCAAATTACACTTTTGGGTCATTTAGATTACATTTTTAATTTCCAGGTCTAAAAATAATTTGTCTTGTTATCAAATTCCAAATAGAGGATAGCTCACCAAACAAGTTTCAAAGTAACCTTTTATTATTCCTTTGTTTAAAGGAACCCATTGTACAATAACTACTTTAATAATCATCTATGTTTCTTGCTAAATAATTGAACAGAAAGATATAAAAATTAAGTTTAAACTATAAGGATAAAATACCTTAAGACATAAAAAAGGTGGTTTTTATAATATAAATACACAAGTTCATATAAGGTCTGAGATATAAAAGCTTAAGTTATAACATAGGTCAAGAAAAATAAATATACAAGGTATACAGGCCATTGAGCAATTAATGCAAGAACAATTAGAAAAAGGACATATTGAAGAGAGCAATAGTCCTTGGAATACTCCTGTCTTCGTAATAAAAAAAAAAGTCAAAAAAATGGAGATTATTACAAGATCTTAGAGCTGTCAATGCTACAATGGTAGACATGGGGGCCCTGCAGCCAGGGTTACCTTCTCCTGTGGCAGTGCCCAAAGGATGACATATTATAATTATTGATCTTCAAGATTTTTTTTTTTTACAATTAAACTATATCCAGATGATTGTAAAAGATTTGCCTTTAGCATTCGATTAATAAATTTAAAGAGACCCTATCAAAGATTTCAATAATGGGTCTTGTCACAAGGAATAAAGAACAGTCCTTCTTTGTGCCAAAAATTTATAGATCAGGCTCTTTTGAAGGCTAGGGATCACTTTTCAAATGCTTACATCATTCATTATATGGATAATATCCTACTGGCTCATCATACTATGTCAGTACTGGAGAAATTGTTAAAGTGTGCTATAGAACAACTGACCTATTTCGGATTAGTTATTGCCCCTGATGAAATTCAGAGAGATAAGCCATTAAGTTATTTAGGAAAATGGATACATAATGATTATATATGTGCTCAAAAAATAAATCTCAGGTTGGATAAGGTACAGACATTGAATGATTTTCAAAAATTGTTAGGAAATATCAACTGGATTAGACCCTGTTTGAAAATTACTACAGGAGAATTAAGTCCATTGTATTCTTTATTACAAGGAGATGCTGACCCAAGATCTCCTCGTGCTCTTACTTTTGAGGCTTTATGAGCCTTAAAATTTGTAAAAAGACAGTTAGATACAGCAAAGTTAAAACAATTTACATATGAAAAGGAATGGTCTTTTATTATTTTCAGGACACCCTATACTCCTATGGGGTGTTTATGGCAAGAAGGAATTTTAGAGTGGATACATCTTCCTCATGTACAGTCAAAAATGTTGGCCTCCTATCCTTATCTCTGCTTCCTGTTAATTATTAAAGCTAAACAAAGAGCTAAGGAATTATTTGGTAAGGAGATGGATGATATTATTATCCCTTATAATAAGCTACAATTTAAAAGTCTCTTAAAGGAAGATAAAAACTGAGGTATAGCCTTATAAGGATTTACAGGGCAAATTAAGTATCTTTATCCTAAGCATCCCCTTATAGAATTTTTTAAGGAAGCTGAAGTTATTTTTCCTACAAAAAACTCTTCTCAGCCTTTGGAAGCTGCTGTCTGTATTTTTACAGATGGTTCCTTTAATGAAAGGTCTATGGTTTACATCTTTGGCAGATCTCCGTTACTTGAAGAAGGAACTCAGATATCTGCACAGCAGTCAGAAATAAAAGCTGTCTTGCTTGCGTTTAGATCTGTTTCAGAAAAATTTAACCTTTATACAGACTCAAAATATGTGGGTAAACTTTTTCCAGCTATTGAGACTGCTCTATTATCAGGACATTCTCATATCTTGCCATTATTTCAGGGACTGCAAATTTAATCAGGCAACAAAAAGAGAGGTTTTACATAGGACATATTAGGGGACATACTGCCCTGCCAGAACCTCTGAGTGAGGGCAATCATTTAACAGATGCATTAACCAAGGGATGTATTATGAATATAACTAAAGCTGAGGAGAGTCATAAACTACATCACCAGAATGCTTTGGTTTTAAAAAGGATGTTTAATTACTAGAGAACAAGCTTGACAAATTGTTAAGAATTGTGGGAATTGCCCTCAAGTATATCATCCATTAAAGTGGGGGTCAATCCTCATGGGTTGAAGCCTCTGTCTTTATGGCAGATGGATGTCACCCACATTCCTGAATTTGGAAAATTGGCTTATGTTCATGTCACAGTGGATACTTATTCTCATATGTTGTTTGCATCAACAAGAACAGGTGAGGCAGTAAAAGATGTCATTCAACATATGATACAAAGTTTTTTCAGTTATGGGACTCCCCCACAGGTTAAAAACTGACAATGCCTCTGCTTATGTCTCTAAAGCTTTTAATCAATTTTTACAAAAATAGAGTATCTTGCATACTACAGGAATCCCCTATAACCTACAAGGGCAAGCAGTAATTGAACGTTCACATCAAATATTAAAGAATCAAATAACTCGTTTAAAGGCAGCTAATGTGTATTTCTTTCCACATCATTTGTTATCTCATTCTCTCTTCGTTATCAATCATTTAAATGTTATAAACAGGGAGATTCCCCAACTATGATTCATTGGGGAGGACCAAAAAATATGGCCCTCTCAAAAGTAATGTAAAAAAGACCTGTTAACCCGGCACCTGGAAAGGTCTGGGTGTCTTAATTTCCTCTGGGAGAGGATATGCATGTGTTTTTTCCTCAGGATGCCAACTCTCCAGTCTGGATCCCAGATCAGCTTGTCCCACCGGCTCCTCTCGAGAAGGCAGGAGCGAAAACAAAAGCAAGAGCGGAGAAAGACGAAAGAAAAACTAAAACACCTTTCGCTGACTCCTCGGAGCCTACCAACTTGGACACAATTAAAGAATCTGACTCAACAGGCCACGGAACTTGTGACCACACAGAATAAGCCACAGACCCCTAAATTTATTTTTCTTGCTCTTTTATCTATCCTTGCAGCTCAGGCGCACTCCGTCAATGGAGACAGTTTTTGGTCTTATACCCCTCATTTATTTAGATTGGCTGCCAGTGCTAATGTTATTCTTCAAAAAAGGCCTAATGAAACAGTTTCTATTCCTTATGCTGTTCACTCATGTGTAAGCTATCCCTTTGCTATATTTCTTGGTCATCCTATGCATGTAGATATTACTGTTGTAGGTGGTTCTTATAGGATTTTTTGTCATACATGTCGCTTGACTAATTACATTGATTCAATTTTAGATAAGAAATTATCAGTTATGATTTTGGTTAAGAGACCACCTTATGTTATGTTGCCTGTTGATCTGATGGAGGAGGATTGGTATGAAAATTCTGCTTTACAGATATTAAAAATATTACATGCACTTATTAGACCTAAGAGATTTGTTGCTGCATTAATTTTAGGCATATCTGCCTTAATAGCTATTATTACCACCATTGCTGTAGCTACCACCGCCTTAGTGCAAGAAATCCATACTGCTCATTTTGTTCAAGAATTGAATAAGAATGTTACCTTGGCTTTGTCAGAACAGTCCCTTATAGATAAGAAATTAGAAGCAAAGATTAATGTATTAAAAGAAGTGGTACTGGCTTTTGGACAAGATTTGTTTAATATTCAAAATAGATTAGAGACTAGGTGTCATGCTACATATCAATATATCTGTGTCACTCCTCTGCCTTAGAGCTAGTCAAAGTTGGGAAAAGGTAAAGAATCATCTACAAGGAGTCTGGAAAGATTCAGATACCACTCATAACATTGAAGCTTTACAAAAAGATATCACTGCTATGAGTAAAGCTCATTTGGAGAATGGCTCTTTGGATGCCTTAGCTCGTGATCTTGAATCAGATGTCCACTCTCTTAAATCCTCTAGATTGGACACAATACTTTGCATTCATTGGGGTATTGATTCTTATTTTCTTTTGGTTGTGTTATTATTTCCTTGTCTTTTTAAAATTATCCTACGTTCCCTAAACACAGTGAGGTGTGATCTGCTGGAGCTGCGTCCTAAAAACAAAAAACCGGGAAATGCCACACCAACTCCAGTGTCGTCCGTGTGACATGAACAATTATGTCAATAATAGAGGACGGGAGATACGTGTCCCACGGGACTAAGCTCCCTGGAGGTCCCTGGCAGAGTGCCCGTGTTATGCCTCCTTCTTGAAGGAGACGTGCTTCACAGATCATGAGCTCTCTGGGCCACGGGTTCTGTATAACTGCTTTACTGATAATGTTCTAATTAATCTATAAAACACAGCCAAAATTAATGAATACTTGGGTTGTGAACTATGGAGGAAAGGGGAAGCTGGACATGGACCTTATTTAGATATAGCAGAATGAACTATTCCTTAAAGACCTCAAGCCTCAAGTCGCTAGATAATAGAAAGTATAATAGTTCAGGCACTTCTAGGGAATGAACACTCACCTACTAGGAATCCTTTAGGAATCCCAACTAAAGTGATTTATGGCAGAAAACATTATCTCATAGGAGGCAGATAGTGGGCCCCTCTGTTGAGGAAGTTCAGCATGGAAAACTTAAGGACTACAGCAGAACCCTTTCCCCTTACAGGTGTAAAAGTACAAGTGTCCATATTCCAGCAGGTAAAAAGATTTTATATTAAAAGAGATATATAGTAAAGAACTAAAGAAAGACTTAGGGAGGATCTGCAGCATCCAAATTGTCTAAATGGGTCATGAGAACCAGAAAAATAAAAATGAATAATAAACTAGCGAGCGGCTGAGATAAAGATGAAGGACACAGCTGCAAGAAGCCTACACAAGTCTAGGAACTGTACTAAGTTTAAAAAACACAGACTGCTCTTTGGCTCATAAAGTTCTTGTGAGTGAAGGGATATGTCTAGTGCCGATTAGTAACTGTGTGCTTGATGTTTTTTAAAGATGATGTAATTGAATTATTGCCAAGCTCTTGTTGTTCCCTGTATGACTTGATAGTTTTCTTTTCTGTATATAAACTACTGATTTGCAGAAATAAAATTGCAGCAGATTCAAACCACTTTTGAGTGTGTTTGTTGTCTGTCTGTCAGTCGCCGAATCCTTGACTTCCTGACTACCCAAGCCCTGAATCTCCTACGGTCATGGTACTCTCGGTGGGCCAGTCCGTGGCATGGGTACAGACGCGAATGATATTTGCACTGTGTATGGCCAGAATAGCACAAGAGTGCTGTTCTTAGCCTGAATGAACACTTGGTGCTAGAACTTGAAACTGAACGTGATTCAACTCGTTTAGAAAGTTTCATTGAACACTAGTGTGCCATGCAAGAAAAACATTCTGCTTTTGAGAAACGGGCATTCTTGCACTCTACTGTGTTTCCAATAGGGGCAGTACAGTGAGCTAGCTCGGAACAAAAGAACTGTGCTTCCTACACAAACGGGGCATATCTAGTTCAACTCAGTATTGGAAACTAAGTAAAACAGGAGCTTCTCTTCAGTCCAATACACTGTACTGGCTGGGAACAGACGCGAATGCTATTTGCACTGTTTATGGCCAGAATAGCACAAAAGTATTGTTCTTAGCCTGAATAAACACTTGCTGCTGGAACCTGAAACTGAACGTGATTCAACTCCGTTTAGGAAGTTAAATTGAACCCCAGTGTGCCATTCAAGAAAAACATTCTGCTTTTGTGAAACGGGCATTCTTGCACTCTACTGTGTTTCCCATAGGGCCAGTACAGTGAGATAGCTCAGAACAAAAGAACTGTGCTTCCTACACAAACGGGGCATATTTAGTTCAACTCAGTATTGGAAACTAAGTAAAACAGGAGCTTCTCTTCAGTCAATTACACTGCAATGGCTGGGAACAGACGCGAATGCTATTTGCACTGTGCATGGCCAGAATAGCACAAGAGTGCTGTTCTTAGCCTGAATCAACACTTGCTGCTAGAACTTGAAACTGAACGTGATTCAACTCTGCTTAGGATGCTTCATTGAACCCTAGTGTGCCATGCAAGAAAAACACTCTGCTTTTGAGAAACAGGCATTCTTGCACTCTACTGTGTTTCCTACAGGGCCAGTAGAGTGAGATAGCTCAGAACAAAAGAACTGTGCTTCCTACACAAACGGGGCATATGTAGTTCAACTCAGGATTGGAAACTAAGTAAAACAGGAGTTTCTCTTCAGTCCAATACACTGTAATGGTCGGGAACAGACGCGAACACTATTTTCACTGTGTATCACCAGAATACCTCAAGAGTGCTGTTCTTAGCCTGAATGAACACTTGCTCCTAGAACTGCAAATTGAACGTGATTCAACTCCATTTAGGAAGTTTTATTGAACCCTAGTGTTCCATGCAAGAAAAACACTCTGATTTTGAGAAACGGGCATTCTGGCACTCTACTGTGTTTCCTCTAGGGCCAGTACAGTGAGCTAGCTCAGAACAAAAGAACTGTGCTTCCTACACAAATGCGGCATATCTAGTTCAACTCAGTATTGGAAACTAAGTAAAACAGGAGCTTTTCTTCAGTCCCATACACTGTACTGGCTGGGAACAGACGCGAATGCTATTTGCACTGTGTATGGCCAGAATAGCACAAAAGTGCTGTTCTTAGCCTGAATCAACACTTGCTGCTAGAACTTGAAACTGAACGTGATTCAACTCCGTTTAGGAAGTTTCATTGAACCCTAGTGTGCCATGCAAGACAAACACTCTGCTTTTGAGAAACGGGCATTCTTGCACTCTATTGTGTTCCTACAGGGCCAGTAGAGTGAGCTAGCTCAGAACAAAAGAACTGTGCTTCCTACATAAACGGGGAATATCTAGTTCAACTCAGTATTGGAAACTAGGTAAAACAGGAGCTTCTCTTCAGTGCAATACATTGTACTGGCTGGGAAAAGGCGCGAATGCTATTTGCACTGTGTATGGCCAGAATAGCACAAGAGTGCTGTTCTTAGCCTGAATGAACACTTGCTGCTAGAACTTGATACTGAACGTGATTCAACTCCGTTTAGGAAGATTCATTGAACCCTAGTGTGCCATGTAAGAAAAACACTCTGCTTTTGAGAAACGGGCATTCTTGCAATCTACTGTGGTTCCTATAGGGCCAGTACAGTGAGCTAGCTCAGAAAAAAAGAACTGTGCTTCCTACACAAAAGGGGCATATCTAGTTCAACACATTATTGGAAACTAAGTAAAACAGTAGCGTCTCTTCAGTCCATTACACTGTACTGGCCGGGAACAGACGCGAATGCTATTTGCACTGTGTATGGCCAGAATAGCACAAGATTGCTGTTCTTATCATGAATGAACACTTGCTGATACAACTTGAAACTGATCGTGATTCAACTCCTTCAGGAAGTTTCATTGAACCCTAGTGTGCCATGCTAGAAAAATACTCTGCGTTTGAGAAACGGGCATTCTTGCACTCTACTGTGTTTCCAATAGGGCCAGTACAGTGAGCTAGCTCAGAACAAAAGAACTGTGCTTCCTACACAAACGGGGTATATCTAGTTCAAATCAGTATTGGAAACTAAGTAAAACAGGAGCTTCTCTTCAGTCCATTACACTGCAGTGGCTGGGAACAGACGCGAATGCTATTTGCACTGTGTATGGCCAGAATAGCCCAAGAGTGCTGTTCTTAGCCTGAATGAACACTTGCTGCTAGAACTTGAAACGGAAAGTGATTCAACTCTGCTTAGGAAGTTTCATTGAACCCTAGTGTGCCATGCAAGAAAAACACTCTTCTTTTGAGAAAAAGGCATTCTTGCACTCTACTGTGTTTCCTAAAGGGCCAGTACAGTGAGCTAGCACAGAATAAAAGAACTGTGCTTCCTACACAAACGGGGCATATCTAGTTCAACTCAGTATTGGAAACTAAGTAAAACAGGAGCTTCTCTTCATTCCAATACACTTTACTGGCTCGGAACAGACGGGAATGCTATTTGCACTGTGTATGGCCATAATAGATCAAGAGTGCTGTTCTTAGCCTGAATGAACACTTGCTGCTTGAACTTGAAACTAAACGTGATTCAACTCCTTTTAGGAAGTTTCATTGAACCCTAGTGTGCCATGCAAGAAGAACACTCTGCTTTTGAAAAACGGGAATTCTTGCACTCTACTGTGTTTCCTATTTGGTCAGTACAGTCAGCTAGGTCAGAAAAAAAGAACTGTGCTTCCGACACAAACGGGGCATATCTAGTTCAACTCAGTATGGGAAACTAAGTAAAACAGGAGCTTTTCTTCAGTCTAATACACTGTACTGGCTGGGAACCGACGCGAATGCTATTTGCACTGTGTATGGCCAGAATAGCACAAGAGTGCTGTTCTTAGCCTGAATGAACACTTGCTGCTAGAACCTGAAACTGAACGTGATCCAACTCCGTTTAGGAAGTTTCATTGAACCCTAGTGTGCCATGGGAGAAAAACATTCTGCCTTTGAGAAACGGGCATTCTTGCACTCTACTGTGTTACTATAGGACCAGTACAGTGAGCTAGCTCAGAATAAAAGAACTGTGCTTCCTACACAAAGGGGCATATCTAGTTCAACTCAGTATTGGAAACTAAGTAAAACATGAGCTTCTCTTCAGTCCATTACACTGCAATGGCTGGGAACAGACGCGAATGCTATTTGCACTGTGTATGGCCATAATAGCACAAGAGTGCTGTTCTTAGCCTGAATGAACACTTGCTGCTAGAACTTGAAACTGAACGTGATTCAATTCCGTTTAGGAAGTTTCATTGAACCCTAGTGTGCCATGCAAGAAAAACACTCTGCTTTTGAGAAACGGGCATTCTTGCACTCTACGGTGTTTCCTATAGGGCCAGTACAGTGAGCTAGCTCAAAACAAAAGAACTGTGCTTCCTACACAAACGGGGCATATGTAGTTCAACTCAGTATTGGAAACTAAGTAAAATAGGAGCTTCTCTTCAGTACAATACACTGTACTGGCTGGGAACGGACGCGAATGCTATTTGTACTGTGTATGGCGAGAATCGCACAAGAGTGCTACTCTTAGCCTGAATGAACACTTGCTGCTAGAACTTGAAAGTGAACGTGATTCAACTCCGTTTAGGAAGTTTCATTGAACCCTAGTGTGCCATGCAAGAAAAACACTCTCCTTTTGAGAAACAGGCATTCTTGCACTCTACTGTGTTTCCTATAGGGCCAGTACACTGAGCTAGCTCAGAACAAAAGAACTGTGCTTCCTACACAAACGGGTCATATCTAGTTCAACTCAGTATTGGAAACTAAGTAAAACAGGAGCATCTCTTCAGTCCATTACACTGTACTGGCTGGGAACAGACACGAATGCTATTTGCACTGTGTATGGCCAGAATAGCACAAGAGTGCTGTTCTTAGCCTGAATGAACACTTGCTGCTAGAATTTGAACCTGAACGTGATTCAACTCCGGTCAAGAATTTTCATTAAACCCTAATGTCCCATGCAAGAAAAACACTGTGCTTTTGAGAAACGGGAATTCTTGCACTCTACTGTGTTTCCTATAGGGCCGGTAGAGTGTGCCAGCTCAGAACAAAAGAACTGTGCTTCCTACACAAACGGGGCATATCTAGTTCAACTCAGTATTGGAAACTAAGTAAAACAGGAGCTTATCTTCAGTCCAATACACTGTACTGGCTGGGAACAGACACGAATGCTATTTGCACTGTGTTGGCCAGAATAGCACAAGAATGCTATTCTTAGCCTGAATGAACACTTGCTGCTAGAACTTGAAACTGAACGTTAATCAACTCCGTTTAGGAAGTATCATTGAACCCTAGTGTGCCATGCAAGAAAAACACTCTGCTTTTGAAACCGGCATTCTTGCACTCTACTGTGTTTCCTATAGGGGCAGAACAGTGAGCTCGCTCAGAACAAAAGAACTGTGCTTCCTACACAAACGGGGCATATCTAGTTCAACTCAGTATTGGAAACTAAGTAAAACAGGAGCTTCTCTTCAGTCTAATAAACTGTACTGGCTGGGACCAGACGCGAATGCTATTTGTACTGTGTATGGCCAGAATAGCACAAGAGTGCTGTTCTTAGCCTGAATGAACACTTGCTGCTAGAACTTGAAACTGAACGTGATTCAACTCCGTTCAGGAATTTTCATTGAACCCTAGTGTGCCATGCAAGAAAAACACTCTGCCTTTGAGAAACGAGCATTGTTGCACTCTACTGTGTTTCCTATAGGGCCAGTACAGTGAGCTAGCTCAGAACAAAAGCACTGTGCTTCCTACACAAACGGGCCATATCTAGTTCAAGTCAGTATTGGAAACTAAGTAAAACAGGAGCTTCTCTTCAGTCCAATATACTGTACTGGCTGGGAACAGACGCGAATGCTATTTGCACTGTGCTTGGCCAGAATAGCACAAGAGTGCTGTTCTTAGCCTGAATGAACACTTGCTGCTAGAACCTGAAACTGAACGGGATTCAACTCCGTTCAGGAAGTTTCATTGAACCCTAATGTGCCATGCGAGAAAAATATTCTGCTTTTGAGAAACGGGCATTCTTGCACTCTACTGTGTTTCCAAAAGGGCCAGTACAGTGAGCTAGCCCAGAACAAAAGAACTGTGCTTCCTACACAAACGGGGCATATCTAGTTCAAGTCAGTATTGGAAACTAAGTAAAACAGGAGCTTCTCTTCAGTCCAATACACTGTACTGGCTGGGAACAGACGCGAATGCTATTTGTACTGTGTA
The DNA here is from genome assembly GCF_049852395.1 of Peromyscus maniculatus bairdii. NCBI lineage: Eukaryota > Metazoa > Chordata > Mammalia > Rodentia > Cricetidae > Peromyscus > Peromyscus maniculatus. Next base: position 42,094,673 of record NC_134854.1, on the reverse strand, counting down.
TGGCCGGAATAGCACAAAAGTGCTGTTCTTAGCCTGAATAAACACTTGCTGCTAGAACTTGAAACTTAACGTTATTCAACTCCGTTAAGGAAGCTTCATTGAAGCCTAGTGTGCCATGCAAGAAAAACACTCTGCTTTTGAAAACGGGCATTGTTTCACTCTACTGTGTTTCCTATAGTGCCAGTACAGTGAGCTAGTTCAGAACAAAAGAACTGTGCTTCCTATACAAACGGGGCATATCTAGTTCAACTCAGTATTGGAAACTAAGTAAAACAGGAGCTTCTCTTCTGTCCAATACACTTTAGTCGCTGGGTATGCCACACCAACTCTAGTGTCGTCCGTGTGACATGAACAATTATGTCAATAATAGCGGACGGGAGATACGTGTCCCACGGGACTAAGCTCCCTGGATATCCCTGGCAGAGTGCCTGTGTTATGCCTCCTTCTTGAAGGAGACGTGCTTCACAGATCATGAGCTCTCTGGGCCATGGGTTCTGTATAACTGCTTTCCTGATAATGTTCTAATTAATCTATAAAACACAGCCAAAATTAATGAATGCTTGGGTTGTGAACTATGGAGGAAAGGGAAGCTGGACATGTACCTTATTTAGATATAGCAGAATGAACTATTCCTTAAAGACCTCAAGCCTCAAGTCGCTAGATAATAGAAAGTATAATAGTTCAGGCACTTCTAAGGAATGAACACTCACCTACTAGGAATCCTTTAGGAATTCCATCTAAAGTGATTTATGGCAGAAAACATTATCTCATAAGAGGCAGATAGTGGGCCCCTCTGTTGAGGAAGTTCAGCATGGAAAACTTAAGGACTACAGCAGAACCCTTTCCCCTTACAGGTGTAAAAGTACAAGTGTCCATATTCCAGCAGGTAAAAAGATTTTATATTAAAAGAGATATATAGTAAAGAACTAAAGAAAGACTTAGGGAGGATCTGCAGCATCCAAATTGTCTAAATGGGTCATGAGAACCAGAAAAATAAAAATGAATAATAAACTAGCGAGCGGCTGAGATAAAGATGAAGGACACAGCTGCAAGAAGCCTACACAAGTCTAGGAACTGTACTAAGTTTAAAAAACACAGACTGCTCTTTGGCTCATAAAGTTCTTGTGAGTGAAGGGATATGTCTAGTGCCGATTAGTAACTGTGTGCTTGATGTTTTTTAAAGATGATGTAATTGAATTATTGCCAAGCTCTTGTTGTTCCCTGTATGACTTGATAGTTTTCTTTTCTGTATATAAACTACTGATTTGCAGAAATAAAATTGCAGCAGATTCAAACCACTTTTGAGTGTGTTTGTTGTCTGTCTGTCAGTCGCCGAATCCTTGACTTCCTGACTACCCAAGCCCTGATTCTCCTACGGTCATGGTACTCTCTGTGGGCCAGTCCGTGGCAGATGGCGCCCGAACAGGGACTTGGGACAGGTAATTCTTTCTCTCTTCTTTTTCTTTCTTTTAAGGTTTAGGATCTGCTCTTGCCAGAAAGCTGCAGTTCCGCCGATGAAGGATGATCGGTTAAGGGCAAATAATCTTAAGGTAGCATGGGGCAACATGAGTCAAAACAGGAAAGGCTGTTTATTATATTAAGGCTTGCATGGATGCCTCACCAGCATTTGTCCAAGGTATGGCATATGCTGTAGTTATGAAAGGGCAGAGATTTAGCGACTATGTAAAGAAAATATATGGGGGCAGCAATAATCTATCCCCAGAACCCACCTGTTTCAAGTGTGGGCAAGCAGGCCACATGCAAAAGGCATGTAGATAATAAGGCAACAAGGACCGTAAAAATACGGCTCCTGGATTATGTTCACGGTGTCAGAAAGGAAGACACTGCAGGAATGTATGCAAATCCAAGTTCCACAAAGATGGAACTTCTTTAACAGGAGAAAAGGGGGTTTAAGAGCCCCCTTGATAAAAAGTAGATGAGGAACTAGAATGGGATAAAAAGATAATAATTATAAATAAGTCATGGGCCATAAAGAGTTTAAGAAAAAAGACTCTTTATAGATATAAAACAGAACTTTATAAAAGGTATGGGCCATCATGAGTCTAAATAAAAAAGATTCATTATAGATATAATACAACATATTAAAAAAACTGCAAAATATCATAATATTGACTTCCACCTTATGCCATCTGCTCTGTTTCTTAGGAATGATAAAATAATAATAATAATAATAATAATAATAATAATAATAATAATAATAATAATAATAAAATAGTAATAATAAAAAGGGAGAGACTTAAACATTATAATTTATGACTCTTAGGCATATCTGGTACTGCCTGTGAAACAGTTTTATCTGGAGACCCTCTTTTAAGATGGTTCCCTGTTAAATTCTAAAAGGTGATTCCCTCACCCATCCTTACCTTAATCCTAATACTGGGGATAATTCTACCTTCTCATTTCTCCAGCTTTTTCTCCCTTTTCTGCTCTGAGCATATGTCTCTCCTCTTCCTCTGGGTAAGTGTCACTATGGAGCTCCCTGTTTTATTGACTTCTACTAGAAAAATCACACCGGTGTGTCAGGAAGCCTCCTTTAGCCCTACCTGGGCCCCCATCACATGGAGAGGGACGCCTCTCCTCTGTGATTTGGGATATTTCTATCTGACAAGTCTTTCAGTCTGTTTGGAGACATCCTGGATTGAAACTCTTGTTACCAGGACATTTACCCTCTCAGCTCCCTCCTTTAACTTCCTTACCTCTCCCTAAAAACTGCCTGCATTCTCCAATTCTCATTTAACTCTGAGAATCATTCCCCTTGACTGTTTGGAATAAACTTTTTCTCCTATTACCCATGAAACAGCTATTTTGATTCCCTTATTGTATCTGTTTTCATTCATAGTATGCTATAAAAGAGTTAATAAAATTTTCAATATCCCTATATATAATACTTATGATTCAAAGGTTTTATTTCAATGCTAAAATAACTTCAATTCAAAATAATTACTTTAAAGCTAAATCTAATAGAGTTAAAACAAAGTTCCAAAAGATAACTAACTTATACTATAAATTATTAAAAGAAAAAATTCACTGAAATTGTGACTTATTGAGGATAATTAAAAATACAAATGACTAATCATCCAGCTACTACAAGTTACTAGTTTAAACTACAAACTGTTACAAATAACTTTTACTCAAATTATGAGCTATTAAAGATAATTATAAGGATATAAATTAATGCTTGATTATCATACAAATGATCAACTTCTCTAATGTACTCAAAACTAAATTTATAAACATACTAAATATGATAAATAACTTAAAAAATTCCTGACTCAGCCCCCTGGCATTTAAAATGTTTAAGTTTCCCACTATACATAAAACTATACTATGCCTCTTACTTACCACCAGGGCTTTGTTCAAATTACACTTTTGGGTCATTTAGATTACATTTTTAATTTCCAGGTCTAAAAATAATTTGTCTTGTTATCAAATTCCAAATAGAGGATAGCTCACCAAACAAGTTTCAAAGTAACCTTTTATTATTCCTTTGTTTAAAGGAACCCATTGTACAATAACTACTTTAATAATCATCTATGTTTCTTGCTAAATAATTGAACAGAAAGATATAAAAATTAAGTTTAAACTATAAGGATAAAATACCTTAAGACATAAAAAAGGTGGTTTTTATAATATAAATACACAAGTTCATATAAGGTCTGAGATATAAAAGCTTAAGTTATAACATAGGTCAAGAAAAATAAATATACAAGGTATACAGGCCATTGAGCAATTAATGCAAGAACAATTAGAAAAAGGACATATTGAAGAGAGCAATAGTCCTTGGAATACTCCTGTCTTCGTAATAAAAAAAAAAGTCAAAAAAATGGAGATTATTACAAGATCTTAGAGCTGTCAATGCTACAATGGTAGACATGGGGGCCCTGCAGCCAGGGTTACCTTCTCCTGTGGCAGTGCCCAAAGGATGACATATTATAATTATTGATCTTCAAGATTTTTTTTTTTACAATTAAACTATATCCAGATGATTGTAAAAGATTTGCCTTTAGCATTCGATTAATAAATTTAAAGAGACCCTATCAAAGATTTCAATAATGGGTCTTGTCACAAGGAATAAAGAACAGTCCTTCTTTGTGCCAAAAATTTATAGATCAGGCTCTTTTGAAGGCTAGGGATCACTTTTCAAATGCTTACATCATTCATTATATGGATAATATCCTACTGGCTCATCATACTATGTCAGTACTGGAGAAATTGTTAAAGTGTGCTATAGAACAACTGACCTATTTCGGATTAGTTATTGCCCCTGATGAAATTCAGAGAGATAAGCCATTAAGTTATTTAGGAAAATGGATACATAATGATTATATATGTGCTCAAAAAATAAATCTCAGGTTGGATAAGGTACAGACATTGAATGATTTTCAAAAATTGTTAGGAAATATCAACTGGATTAGACCCTGTTTGAAAATTACTACAGGAGAATTAAGTCCATTGTATTCTTTATTACAAGGAGATGCTGACCCAAGATCTCCTCGTGCTCTTACTTTTGAGGCTTTATGAGCCTTAAAATTTGTAAAAAGACAGTTAGATACAGCAAAGTTAAAACAATTTACATATGAAAAGGAATGGTCTTTTATTATTTTCAGGACACCCTATACTCCTATGGGGTGTTTATGGCAAGAAGGAATTTTAGAGTGGATACATCTTCCTCATGTACAGTCAAAAATGTTGGCCTCCTATCCTTATCTCTGCTTCCTGTTAATTATTAAAGCTAAACAAAGAGCTAAGGAATTATTTGGTAAGGAGATGGATGATATTATTATCCCTTATAATAAGCTACAATTTAAAAGTCTCTTAAAGGAAGATAAAAACTGAGGTATAGCCTTATAAGGATTTACAGGGCAAATTAAGTATCTTTATCCTAAGCATCCCCTTATAGAATTTTTTAAGGAAGCTGAAGTTATTTTTCCTACAAAAAACTCTTCTCAGCCTTTGGAAGCTGCTGTCTGTATTTTTACAGATGGTTCCTTTAATGAAAGGTCTATGGTTTACATCTTTGGCAGATCTCCGTTACTTGAAGAAGGAACTCAGATATCTGCACAGCAGTCAGAAATAAAAGCTGTCTTGCTTGCGTTTAGATCTGTTTCAGAAAAATTTAACCTTTATACAGACTCAAAATATGTGGGTAAACTTTTTCCAGCTATTGAGACTGCTCTATTATCAGGACATTCTCATATCTTGCCATTATTTCAGGGACTGCAAATTTAATCAGGCAACAAAAAGAGAGGTTTTACATAGGACATATTAGGGGACATACTGCCCTGCCAGAACCTCTGAGTGAGGGCAATCATTTAACAGATGCATTAACCAAGGGATGTATTATGAATATAACTAAAGCTGAGGAGAGTCATAAACTACATCACCAGAATGCTTTGGTTTTAAAAAGGATGTTTAATTACTAGAGAACAAGCTTGACAAATTGTTAAGAATTGTGGGAATTGCCCTCAAGTATATCATCCATTAAAGTGGGGGTCAATCCTCATGGGTTGAAGCCTCTGTCTTTATGGCAGATGGATGTCACCCACATTCCTGAATTTGGAAAATTGGCTTATGTTCATGTCACAGTGGATACTTATTCTCATATGTTGTTTGCATCAACAAGAACAGGTGAGGCAGTAAAAGATGTCATTCAACATATGATACAAAGTTTTTTCAGTTATGGGACTCCCCCACAGGTTAAAAACTGACAATGCCTCTGCTTATGTCTCTAAAGCTTTTAATCAATTTTTACAAAAATAGAGTATCTTGCATACTACAGGAATCCCCTATAACCTACAAGGGCAAGCAGTAATTGAACGTTCACATCAAATATTAAAGAATCAAATAACTCGTTTAAAGGCAGCTAATGTGTATTTCTTTCCACATCATTTGTTATCTCATTCTCTCTTCGTTATCAATCATTTAAATGTTATAAACAGGGAGATTCCCCAACTATGATTCATTGGGGAGGACCAAAAAATATGGCCCTCTCAAAAGTAATGTAAAAAAGACCTGTTAACCCGGCACCTGGAAAGGTCTGGGTGTCTTAATTTCCTCTGGGAGAGGATATGCATGTGTTTTTTCCTCAGGATGCCAACTCTCCAGTCTGGATCCCAGATCAGCTTGTCCCACCGGCTCCTCTCGAGAAGGCAGGAGCGAAAACAAAAGCAAGAGCGGAGAAAGACGAAAGAAAAACTAAAACACCTTTCGCTGACTCCTCGGAGCCTACCAACTTGGACACAATTAAAGAATCTGACTCAACAGGCCACGGAACTTGTGACCACACAGAATAAGCCACAGACCCCTAAATTTATTTTTCTTGCTCTTTTATCTATCCTTGCAGCTCAGGCGCACTCCGTCAATGGAGACAGTTTTTGGTCTTATACCCCTCATTTATTTAGATTGGCTGCCAGTGCTAATGTTATTCTTCAAAAAAGGCCTAATGAAACAGTTTCTATTCCTTATGCTGTTCACTCATGTGTAAGCTATCCCTTTGCTATATTTCTTGGTCATCCTATGCATGTAGATATTACTGTTGTAGGTGGTTCTTATAGGATTTTTTGTCATACATGTCGCTTGACTAATTACATTGATTCAATTTTAGATAAGAAATTATCAGTTATGATTTTGGTTAAGAGACCACCTTATGTTATGTTGCCTGTTGATCTGATGGAGGAGGATTGGTATGAAAATTCTGCTTTACAGATATTAAAAATATTACATGCACTTATTAGACCTAAGAGATTTGTTGCTGCATTAATTTTAGGCATATCTGCCTTAATAGCTATTATTACCACCATTGCTGTAGCTACCACCGCCTTAGTGCAAGAAATCCATACTGCTCATTTTGTTCAAGAATTGAATAAGAATGTTACCTTGGCTTTGTCAGAACAGTCCCTTATAGATAAGAAATTAGAAGCAAAGATTAATGTATTAAAAGAAGTGGTACTGGCTTTTGGACAAGATTTGTTTAATATTCAAAATAGATTAGAGACTAGGTGTCATGCTACATATCAATATATCTGTGTCACTCCTCTGCCTTAGAGCTAGTCAAAGTTGGGAAAAGGTAAAGAATCATCTACAAGGAGTCTGGAAAGATTCAGATACCACTCATAACATTGAAGCTTTACAAAAAGATATCACTGCTATGAGTAAAGCTCATTTGGAGAATGGCTCTTTGGATGCCTTAGCTCGTGATCTTGAATCAGATGTCCACTCTCTTAAATCCTCTAGATTGGACACAATACTTTGCATTCATTGGGGTATTGATTCTTATTTTCTTTTGGTTGTGTTATTATTTCCTTGTCTTTTTAAAATTATCCTACGTTCCCTAAACACAGTGAGGTGTGATCTGCTGGAGCTGCGTCCTAAAAACAAAAAACCGGGAAATGCCACACCAACTCCAGTGTCGTCCGTGTGACATGAACAATTATGTCAATAATAGAGGACGGGAGATACGTGTCCCACGGGACTAAGCTCCCTGGAGGTCCCTGGCAGAGTGCCCGTGTTATGCCTCCTTCTTGAAGGAGACGTGCTTCACAGATCATGAGCTCTCTGGGCCACGGGTTCTGTATAACTGCTTTACTGATAATGTTCTAATTAATCTATAAAACACAGCCAAAATTAATGAATACTTGGGTTGTGAACTATGGAGGAAAGGGGAAGCTGGACATGGACCTTATTTAGATATAGCAGAATGAACTATTCCTTAAAGACCTCAAGCCTCAAGTCGCTAGATAATAGAAAGTATAATAGTTCAGGCACTTCTAGGGAATGAACACTCACCTACTAGGAATCCTTTAGGAATCCCAACTAAAGTGATTTATGGCAGAAAACATTATCTCATAAGAGGCAGATAGTGGGCCCCTCTGTTGAGGAAGTTCAGCATGGAAAACTTAAGGACTACAGCAGAACCCTTTCCCCTTACAGGTGTAAAAGTACAAGTGTCCATATTCCAGCAGGTAAAAAGATTTTATATTAAAAGAGATATATAGTAAAGAACTAAAGAAAGACTTAGGGAGGATCTGCAGCATCCAAATTGTCTAAATGGGTCATGAGAACCAGAAAAATAAAAATGAATAATAAACTAGCGAGCGGCTGAGATAAAGATGAAGGACACAGCTGCAAGAAGCCTACACAAGTCTAGGAACTGTACTAAGTTTAAAAAACACAGACTGCTCTTTGGCTCATAAAGTTCTTGTGAGTGAAGGGATATGTCTAGTGCCGATTAGTAACTGTGTGCTTGATGTTTTTTAAAGATGATGTAATTGAATTATTGCCAAGCTCTTGTTGTTCCCTGTATGACTTGATAGTTTTCTTTTCTGTATATAAACTACTGATTTGCAGAAATAAAATTGCAGCAGATTCAAACCACTTTTGAGTGTGTTTGTTGTCTGTCTGTCAGTCGCCGAATCCTTGACTTCCTGACTACCCAAGCCCTGAATCTCCTACGGTCATGGTACTCTCGGTGGGCCAGTCCGTGGCATGGGTACAGACGCGAATGATATTTGCACTGTGTATGGCCAGAATAGCACAAGAGTGCTGTTCTTAGCCTGAATGAACACTTGGTGCTAGAACTTGAAACTGAACGTGATTCAACTCGTTTAGAAAGTTTCATTGAACACTAGTGTGCCATGCAAGAAAAACATTCTGCTTTTGAGAAACGGGCATTCTTGCACTCTACTGTGTTTCCAATAGGGGCAGTACAGTGAGCTAGCTCGGAACAAAAGAACTGTGCTTCCTACACAAACGGGGCATATCTAGTTCAACTCAGTATTGGAAACTAAGTAAAACAGGAGCTTCTCTTCAGTCCAATACACTGTACTGGCTGGGAACAGACGCGAATGCTATTTGCACTGTTTATGGCCAGAATAGCACAAAAGTATTGTTCTTAGCCTGAATAAACACTTGCTGCTGGAACCTGAAACTGAACGTGATTCAACTCCGTTTAGGAAGTTAAATTGAACCCTAGTGTGCCATTCAAGAAAAACATTCTGTTTTGGGAAACGGGCATTCTTGCACTCTACTGTGTTTCCCATAGGGCCAGTACAGTGAGATAGCTCAGAACAAAAGAACTGTGCTTCCTACACAAACGGGGCATATTTAGTTCAACTCAGTATTGGAAACTAAGTAAAACAGGAGCTTCTCTTCAGTCAATTACACTGCAATGGCTGGGAACAGACGCGAATGCTATTTGCACTGTGCATGGCCAGAATAGCACAAGAGTGCTGTTCTTAGCCTGAATCAACACTTGCTGCTAGAACTTGAAACTGAACGTGATTCAACTCTGCTTAGGATGCTTCATTGAACCCTAGTGTGCCATGCAAGAAAAACACTCTGCTTTTGAGAAACAGGCATTCTTGCACTCTACTGTGTTTCCTACAGGGCCAGTAGAGTGAGATAGCTCAGAACAAAAGAACTGTGCTTCCTACACAAACGGGGCATATGTAGTTCAACTCAGGATTGGAAACTAAGTAAAACAGGAGTTTCTCTTCAGTCCAATACACTGTAATGGTGGGGAACAGACGCGAACACTATTTTCACTGTGTATCACCAGAATACCTCAAGAGTGCTGTTCTTAGCCTGAATGAACACTTGCTCCTAGAACTGCAAATTGAACGTGATTCAACTCCATTTAGGAAGTTTTATTGAACCCTAGTGTTCCATGCAAGAAAAACACTCTGATTTTGAGAAACGGGCATTCTGGCACTCTACTGTGTTTCCTCTAGGGCCAGTACAGTGAGCTAGCTCAGAACAAAAGAACTGTGCTTCCTACACAAATGCGGCATATCTAGTTCAACTCAGTATTGGAAACTAAGTAAAACAGGAGCTTTTCTTCAGTCCCATACACTGTACTGGCTGGGAACAGACGCGAATGCTGTTTGCACTGTGTATGGCCAGAATAGCACAAAAGTGCTGTTCTTAGCCTGAATCAACACTTGCTGCTAGAACTTGAAACTGAACGTGATTCAACTCCGTTTAGGAAGTTTCATTGAACCCTAGTGTGCCATGCAAGACAAACACTCTGCTTTTGAGAAACGGGCATTCTTGCACTCTATTGTGTTCCTACAGGGCCAGTAGAGTGAGCTAGCTCAGAACAAAAGAACTGTGCTTCCTACATAAACGGGGAATATCTAGTTCAACTCAGTATTGGAAACTAGGTAAAACAGGAGCTTCTCTTCAGTGCAATACATTGTACTGGCTGGGAAAAGGCGCGAATGCTATTTGCACTGTGTATGGCCAGAATAGCACAAGAGTGCTGTTCTTAGCCTGAATGAACACTTGCTGCTAGAACTTGATACTGAACGTGATTCAACTCCGTTTAGGAAGATTCATTGAACCCTAGTGTGCCATGTAAGAAAAACACTCTGCTTTTGAGAAACGGGCATTCTTGCAATCTACTGTGGTTCCTATAGGGCCAGTACAGTGAGCTAGCTCAGAAAAAAAGAACTGTGCTTCCTACACAAAAGGGGCATATCTAGTTCAACACATTATTGGAAACTAAGTAAAACAGTAGCGTCTCTTCAGTCCATTACACTGTACTGGCCGGGAACAGACGCGAATGCTATTTGCACTGTGTATGGCCAGAATAGCACAAGATTGCTGTTCTTATCGTGAATGAACACTTGCTGATACAACTTGAAACTGATCGTGATTCAACTCCTTTAGGAAGTTTCATTGAACCCTAGTGTGCCATGCTAGAAAAATACTCTGCGTTTGAGAAACGGGCATTCTTGCACTCTACTGTGTTTCCAATAGGGCCAGTACAGTGAGCTAGCTCAGAACAAAAGAACTGTGCTTCCTACACAAACGGGGTATATCTAGTTCAAATCAGTATTGGAAACTAAGTAAAACAGGAGCTTCTCTTCAGTCCATTACACTGCAGTGGCTGGGAACAGACGCGAATGCTATTTGCACTGTGTATGGCCAGAATAGCCCAAGAGTGCTGTTCTTAGCCTGAATGAACACTTGCTGCTAGAACTTGAAACGGAAAGTGATTCAACTCTGCTTAGGAAGTTTCATTGAACCCTAGTGTGCCATGCAAGAAAAACACTCTTCTTTTGAGAAAAAGGCATTCTTGCACTCTACTGTGTTTCCTAAAGGGCCAGTACAGTGAGCTAGCACAGAATAAAAGAACTGTGCTTCCTACACAAACGGGGCATATCTAGTTCAACTCAGTATTGGAAACTAAGTAAAACAGGAGCTTCTCTTCATTCCAATACACTTTACTGGCTCGGAACAGACGGGAATGCTATTTGCACTGTGTATGGCCATAATAGATCAAGAGTGCTGTTCTTAGCCTGAATGAACACTTGCTGCTTGAACTTGAAACTAAACGTGATTCAACTCCTTTTAGGAAGTTTCATTGAACCCTAGTGTGCCATGCAAGAAGAACACTCTGCTTTTGAAAAACGGGAATTCTTGCACTCTACTGTGTTTCCTATTTGGTCAGTACAGTCAGCTAGGTCAGAAAAAAAGAACTGTGCTTCCGACACAAACGGGGCATATCTAGTTCAACTCAGTATGGGAAACTAAGTAAAACAGGAGCTTTTCTTCAGTCTAATACACTGTACTGGCTGGGAACCGACGCGAATGCTATTTGCACTGTGTATGGCCAGAATAGCACAAGAGTGCTGTTCTTAGCCTGAATGAACACTTGCTGCTAGAACCTGAAACTGAACGTGATCCAACTCCGTTTAGGAAGTTTCATTGAACCCTAGTGTGCCATGGGAGAAAAACATTCTGCTTTTGAGAAACGGGCATTCTTGCACTCTACTGTGTTAATATAGGACCAGTACAGTGAGCTAGCTCAGAATAAAAGAACTGTGCTTCCTACACAAAGGGGCATATCTAGTTCAACTCAGTATTGGAAACTAAGTAAAACATGAGCTTCTCTTCAGTCCATTACACTGCAATGGCTGGGAACAGACACGAATGCTATTTGCACTGTGTATGGCCATAATAGCACAAGAGTGCTGTTCTTAGCCTGAATGAACACTTGCTGCTAGAACTTGAAACTGAACGTGATTCAACTCTGCTTAGGAATCTTCATTGAACCCTAATGTGCCATGCAAGAAAAACACTCTGCTTTTGAGAAAAAGGCATTCTTGCACTCTACTGTGTTTCCTATAGGGCCAGTACAGTGAGCTAGCTCAGAACAAACGAACTGTGCTTCCTACAAAAACGGGGCATATGTAGTTCAACTCAGGATTGGAAACTAAGTAAAACAGGAGTTTCTTTTCAGTCCAATACACTGTAATGGTGGGGAACAGATGCGAAAACTATTTTCACTGTGTATGGCCAGAATAGCTCAAGAGTGCTGTTCTTAGCCTCAATGAACACTTGCTGCTAGAACTGCAAATTGAACGTGATTCAACTCCGTTTAGGAAGTTTCATTGAACCCTAGTGTTCCATGCAAGAAAAACACTCTGCTTTTGAGAAACGGGCATTCTTGCACTCTACTGTGTTTCCTATAGGGCCAGTACAGTGAGCTAGCTCAGAATAAAAGAACTGTGCTTCCTACACAAACGGGGCATATCTAGTTCAACTCAGTATTGGAAACTAAGTAAAACAGGAGCTTCTCTTCATTCCAATACATTGTACTGGCTGGGAACAGACGGGAATGCTATTTGCACCATGTATGGCCATAATAGCTCAAGAGTGCTGTTCTTAGCCTGAATGAACACTTGCTGCTTGAAATTCAAACTGAACGTGATTCAACTCCTTTTAGGAAGTTTCATTGAACCCTAGTGTGCCATGCAAGAAAAACACTCTGCTTTTGAGAAACGGGCATTCTTGTACTCTACTGTGTTTCCTATAGGGTCAGTACAGTGAGCTAGGTCAGAAAAAAAGAACTTTGCTTCCGACACAAACGGGGCATATCTAGTTCAACTCAGTATTGGAAACTAAGTAAAACAGGAGGGTATCCAGTCCAATACACTGTACTGGCTGGGAACAGACGCGAATGCTATTTGCACTGTGTATGGCCAGAATAGCACAAGAGTGCTGTTCTTAGCCTGAATGAACACTTGCTGCTAGAACCTGAAACTGAACGTGATCCAACTCCGTTTAGGAACTTTCATTGAAACCTAGTGTGCCATGGGAAAAAAACGTTCTGCCTTTGAGAAACGGACATTCTTGCACTCTACTGTGTTACTATAGACCAGTACAGTGAGCTAGCTCAGAACAAAAGAACTGTGCTTCCTACACAAAAGGGGCATATAGTTCAACTCAGTATTGGAAACTAAGTAAAACAGGAGCTTCTCTTCTGTCTAATAGAGCATACTGCCTGGGAACCGACGTGAATGCTATTTGCACTGTGTGGCCATAATAGCTCAAGAGTGCTGTTCTTAGCCTGAATGAACACTTGCTGCTAGAACTTGAAACTGAACGTGATTCAACTCTGCTTAGGAATCTTCATTGAACCCTAATGTGCCATGCAAGAAAAACACTCTGCCTTTGAGAAACAGGCATTCTTGCACTCTACTGTGTTTCCTATAGGGCCAGTACAGTGAGCTAGCTCAGAACAAACGAACTGTGCTTCCTACAAAAACGGGGCATATGTAGTTCAACTCAGGATTGGAAACTAAGTAAAACAGGAGTTTCTTTTCAGTCCAATACACTGTAATGGTGGGGAACATACGCGAAAACTATTTTCATTGTGTACGGCCACAATAGCTCAAGAGTTCTGTACTTAGCCTGAATGAACAATTTCTCCTGGAACTGCAAATTTAACGTGATTCAAATCCGTTTAGGAAGTTTTATTGAACTCTAGTGTTCCATGCAAGAAAAACACTCTGCTTTTGAGAAATGGGCATTCTTGCACTCTACTGTGTTTCCAATAGGGCCAGTACAGTGAGCTAGCTCAGAACAAACGAACTGTGCTTCCTACACAAACGGGGCATATCTAGTTCAACTCAGTAGTGGAAACTAAGTAAAACAGGAGCTTCTCTTCAGTCCAATACCTATAGGGCCAGTACAGTGAGCTAGCTCAGAACAAAAGAACTGTGCTTCCTACACAAACGGGGCATATGTAGTTCAACTCAGTATTGGAAACTAAGTAAAACAGGAGCTTCTCTTCAGTCCAATACACTGTACTGGCTGGGAACAGACGAGAATGCTATTTGCACTGTGTATGGCCATAATAGCTCAAGAGTGCTGTTCTTAGCCTGAAAGAACACTTGCCGCTAGAACATGAAACTGAATGTGATTCAACTCTGCTTAGGAAGTTTCACTGAACCCTAGTGTGCCATGCAAGAAAAACACTCTGCTTTTGAGAAACGGGCATTCTTGCACTCTACTGTGTTTCCTATAGGGCCAGTTAAGTGAGCTAGCTCAGAACAAAAAGAACTGTGCTTCCTACACAAACGGGGCATATCTAGTTCAACTCAGTATTGGAAACTAAGTAAAGCAGGAGCTTCTCTTCAGTACAATAAACTGTACCATCTGGGAACAAACGCGAATGCTATTTGCACTGTGTATGGCCAGAATAGCATAAGAGTGCTGTTCTTAGTCAGAATGAACACTTGCTGCTAGAACTTGATACTGAACGTGATTTAACTCCGTTCAGGAATTTTCATTTAACCCTAGTGTGCCAAGCAAGAAAAACACTGTGCTTTTGAGAAACGGGTATTCTTGCACTCTTCTGTGTTTCCTATAAGGCCAGAACAGTGAGCTAGCTCAGAACAAAAGAACTGTGCTTCCTACAAAAACGGGGCATATCTAGTTCAACTCAGTATTGGAAACTAAGTAAAACAGGAGCTTCTCTTCAGTACAATACACAGTACTGGCTTGGAAGAGACGCGAATGCTATTTGCACTGTGTATGCCCAGAATAGCACAAGAGTGCTGTTCTTAGCCTGAATGAACACTTGCTGGTAGAACTTGAAAATGAACGTGATTCAACTCCTTTTAGGAAGTTTCATTGAACCCTAGTGTGCCATGCAAGAAAAACACTCTGCTTTTGAGAAACGGGCATTCTTGCACTCTACTGTGTTTCCTATAGGGCCAGTACTGGGAGCTAGCTCAGAACAAAAGAATTGTGCTTCCTACACAAACGGGGAATATCTAGTTCAACTCAGGATTGGAAACTAAGTAATACAGGAGCTTCTCTTCAGTCCAATACACTGTACTGGCTGGGAACAGTCGCAAATGCTATTTGCACTGTGTATGGCCAGAATAGCACAAGAGTGCTGTTCTTAGCCTGAATGAACACTTTCTGCTAGAACTTGAAACTGAACGTGATTCAACTCCGTTTAGGAAGTTTCATTGAACCCTAGTGTGCCATGTAAGAAAAACACTCTGCTTTTGAGAAACGGGCATTCTTGCACTCTACTGTGTTTCCTATAGGGCCAGTAGAGTGAGCTAGCTCAGTACAAAAGAAGTGTGCTTCATACACAAACGGGGCATATCTAGTTCAACTCAGTAGTGGAAACTAAGTAAAACAGGAGCTTCTCTTCAGTCCAATACCTATAGGGCCAGTACAGTGAGCTAGCTCAGAACAAAAGAACTGTGCTTCCTACACAAACGGGGCATATCTAGTTCAACACATTATTGGAAACTAAGTAAAACAGTAGCGTCTCTTCAGTCCATTACACTGTAATGGCCGGGAACAGACGCGAATGCTATTTGCACTGTGTATGGCCAGAATAGCACAAGATTGCTGTTCTTATCATGAATGAACAGTTGCTGCTACAACTTGAAACTGATCGTGATTCAACTCCTTTAGGAAGTTTCATTGAACCCTAGTGTGCCATGCTAGAAAAACACTCTACGTTTGAGAAACGGGCATTCTTGCACTCTACTGTGTTTCCAATAGGGCCAGTACAGTGAGCTAGCTCAGAACAAAAGAACTGTGCTTCCTACACAAACGGGGTATATCTAGTTCAACTCAGTATTGGAATCAAAGTAAAACAGGAGCTTCTCTTCAGTACATTACACTGTACTGGCTGGGAACAGACAAGAATGCTATTTGCACTCTGTATGGCCAGAATAGTACAAGAGTGCTGTTCTTATCCTGAATGAATACTTGCTGCTATCACTTGAAACTGAACGTGATTCAACTCCTTTTAGGAAGTTTCATTGAACCCTAGTGTGCCATGCAAGAAAAACACTCTGCTTTTGAGAAAAGGGCATTCTTGCACTCTACTGTTTTTCCTAGGGGGCCAGTACAGTGAGCTAGCTCAGTACAAAAGAAGTGTGCTTCATACACAAACGGGGCATATCTAGTTCAACTCAGTAGTCAAAACTAAGTAAAACAGGAGCTTCTCTTCAGTCCAATACCTATAGGGACAGTACAGTGAGCTAGGTCAGAAAAAAAGAACTGTGCCTCCGACACAAACGGGGCATATGTAGTTCAACTCAGTATTGGAAACTAAGTAAAACAGGTGCTTCTCTTCAGTCCAATACACTGTACTGGCTGGGAACAGACGAGAATGCTATTTGCACTGTGTATGGCCATAATAGCTCAAGAGTGCTGTTCTTAGCCTGAATGAACACTTGCCGCTAGAACATGAAACTGAATGTGATTCAACTCTTCTTAGGAAGTTTCACTGAACCCTAGTGTGCCATGCAAGAAAAACACTCTGCTTTTGAGAAACGGGCATTCTTGCACTCTACTGTGTTTCCTATAGGGCCAGTTAAGTGAGCTAGCTCAGAACAAAAAGAACTGTGCTTCCTACACAAACGGGCCATATCTAGTTCAACTCAGTATTGGAAACTAAGTAAAGCAGGAGCTTCTCTTCAGTACAATAAACTGTACAATCTGGGAACAAACGCGAATGCTATTTGCACTGTGTATGGCCAGAATAGCACAAGAGTGCTGTTCTAAGTCAGAATGAACACTTGCTGCTAGAACTTGATACTGAACGTGATTTAACTCCGTTCAGGAATTTTCATTTAACCCTAGTGTGCCAAACAAGAAAAACACTGTGCTTTTGAGAAACGGGTATTCTTGCACTCTACTGTGTTTCCTATAAGGCCAGAACAGTGAGCTAGCTCAGAACAAAAGAACTGTGCTTCCTACAAAAACGGGGCATATCTAGTTCAACTCAGTATTGGAAACTAAGTAAAACAGGAGCTTCTCTTCAGTACAATACACAGTACTGGCTTGGAAGAGACGCGAATGCTATTTGCACTGTGTATGCCCAGAATAGCACAAGAGTGCTGTTCTTAGCCTGAATGAACACTTGCTGGTAGAACTTGAAAATGAACGTGATTCAACTCTGCTTAGGAAGCCTCATTGAACCATAGTGTGCCATGCAAGAAACACACTCTGCTTTTGAGAAACGGGCATTCTTGCACTCCACTTTTTTCCTATATGGCCAGTACAGTGAGCTAGCTCAGAACAAAAGAACTGTGCTTCCTACACAAACGGAGCATATCTAGTTCAAATCAGTATTGGAAACTAAGTAAAACATGAACTTCTCTTCATTCCAAAACACTGTACTCACTGAAAACAGACACAAATGCTATTTGCACTAGATATGGCCAGAATAGCACAAGAGTGCTGTTCTTAGCCTGAATAAACACTTGCTGGTAGAAGTTGAACCTGAACGTGATTCAACTCCATTTAGGAAGTTTCATTGAACCCTAGTGTGCCATGCAAGAAAAACACTCTGCTTTGGAGAAACTGGCATTCTTGCACTCTACTGTGTTTCCTATAGGGCCAGTACAGTGAGCTAGCTCAGAAGAAAAGAATTGTGCTTCCTACACAAACGGGGAATATCTAGTTAAACTCAGTATTGGAAACTAAGTAAAACAGTAGCTTCTCTTCAGTCCAATACACTGTACTGGCTGGGAACAGTCGCGAATGCTATTTGCACTGTGTATGGCCAGAATAGCACAAGAGTGCTGTTCTTAGCCTGAATGAACACTTGCTGCTAGAACTTGAAACTGAACGTGAGTCAACTCCGTTTAGGAAGTTTCATTGAACCCTAGTGTGCCATGTAAGAAAAACACTCTGCTTTTGAGAAACGGGCATTCTTGCACTCTACTGTGTTTCCTATAGGGCCAGTACAGTGAGCTAGCTCAGTACAAAAGAAGTGTGCTTCATACACAAACGGGGCATATCTAGTTCAACTCAGTAGTGGAAACTAAGTAAAACAGGAGCTTCTCTTCAGTCCAATACCTATAGGGCCAGTACAGTGAGCTAGCTCAGAAAAAAGAACTGTGCTTCCTACACAAACGGTGCATATCTAGTTCAACACATTATTGGAAACTAAGTAAAACAGTAGCGTCTCTTCAGTCCATTACACTGTAATGGCCTGGAACAGACACGAATGCTATTTGCAGTGTGTATGGCCAGAATAGCACAAGATTGCTGTTCTTATCGTGAATGAACAGTTGCTGCTACAACTTGAAACTGATCGTGATTCAACTCCTTTAGGAAGTTTCATTGAACCCTAGTGTGCCATGCTAGAAAAACACTCTGCGTTTGAGAAACGGGCATTCTTGCACTCTACTGTGTTTCCAATAGGGCCAGTACAGTGAGCTAGCTCAAAACAAAAGAACTGTGCTTCCTACACAATCGGGGTATATCTAGTTCAACTCAGTATTGAAATCAAAGTAAAACAGGAGCTTCTCTTCAGTCCATTACACTGTACTGGCTGGGAACAGACACGAATGCTATTTGCACTCTGTATGGCCAGAATAGTACAAGAGTGCTGTTCTTATCCTGAATGAATACTTGCTGATAGAACTTGAAACTGAACGTGATTCAACTCCTTTTAGGAAGTTTCATTGAACCCTAGTGTGCCATGCAAGAAAAACACTCTGCTTTTGAGAAAAGGGCATTCTTTCACTCTAATGTGGTTCTTATAGGGCCAGTACAATGAACTAGTTCAGAACAAAGGACTGTGCTTCCTACACAAACGGGGCATAACTAGTTCAACTCAGTATTGAAAACTAAGTAAAACAGGAGCTTCTCTTCAGTCTAATACACTGTACTAGCTGGGAACATAGGCGAATGCTACTTGCACTGTGTATGGCCATAATAGCTCAAGAGTGCTATTCTTAGCCTGAATGAACACTTGCTGCTAGAACTTGAAACTGTACGTGATTCAACTCCGTTTAGGAAGTTTCATTGAACCCTAGGGTGCCATGCAAGAAAAACACTCTGCTTTTGAGAAACGGGCATTCTTGCACTCTACTGTGTTTCCTATAGGGCCAGTACAGTGAGCTAGCTCAGTACAAAAGAAGTGTGCTTCATACACAAAAGGGGCATATCTAGTTCAACTCAGTAGTGGAAACTAAGTAAAACAGGAGCTTCTCTTCAGTCCAATACCTATAGGGCCAGTACAGTGAGCTAGCTCAGAACAAAAGAACTGTGCTTCCTACACAAACGGGGCATATCTAGTTCAACACATTATTGGAAACTAAGTAAAACAGTAGCGTCTCTTCAGTCCATTACACTGTAATGGCCGGGAACAGACGCGAATGCTATTTGCACTGTGTATGGCCAGAATAGCACAAGATTGCTGTTCTTATCGTGAATGAACAGTTGCTGCTACAACTTGAAACTGATCGTGATTCAACTCCTTTAGGAAGTTTCATTGAACCCTAGTGTGCCATGCTAGAAAAACACTCTGCGTTTGAGAAAAGGGCATTCTTTCACTCTAATGTGGTTCTTATAGGGCCAGTACAATGAACTAGTTCAGAACAAAGGACTGTGCTTCCTACACAAACGGGGCATAACTAGTTCAACTCAGTATTGAAAACTAAGTAAAACAGGAGCTTCTCTTCAGTCTAATACACTGTACTAGCTGGGAACATAGGCGAATGCTACTTGCACTGTGTATGGCCATAATAGCTCAAGAGTGCTATTCTTAGCCTGAATGAACACTTGCTGCTAGAACTTGAAACTGTACGTGATTCAACTCCGTTTAGGAAGTTTCATTGAACCCTAGGGTGCCATGCAAGAAAAACACTCTGCTTTTGAGAAACGGGCATTCTTGCACTCTACTGTGTTTCCTATAGGGCCAGTACAGTGAGCTAGCTCAGTACAAAAGAAGTGTGCTTCATACACAAAAGGGGCATATCTAGTTCAACTCAGTAGTGGAAACTAAGTAAAACAGGAGCTTCTCTTCAGTCCAATACCTATAGGGCCAGTACAGTGAGCTAGCTCAGAACAAAAGAACTGTGCTTCCTACACAAACGGGGCATATCTAGTTCAACACATTATTGGAAACTAAGTAAAACAGTAGCGTCTCTTCAGTCCATTACACTGTAATGGCCGGGAACAGACGCGAATGCTATTTGCACTGTGTATGGCCAGACTAGCACAAGATTGCTGTTCTTATCGTGAATGAACAGTTGCTGCTACAACTTGAAACTGATCGTGATTCAACTCCTTTAGGAAGTTTCATTGAACCCTAGTGTGCCATGCTAGAAAAACACTCTGCGTTTGAGAAACGGGCATTCTTGCACTCTACTGTGTTTCCAATAGGGCCAGTACAGTGAGCTAGCTCAAAACAAAAGAACTGTGCTTCCTACACAATCGGGGTATATCTAGTTCAACTCAGTATTGAAATCAAAGTAAAACAGGAGCTTCTCTTCAGTCCATTACACTGTACTGGCTGGGAACAGACACGAATGCTATTTGCACTCTGTATGGCCAGAATAGTACAAGAGTGCTGTTCTTATCCTGAATGAATACTTGCTGATAGAACTTGAAACTGAACGTGATTCAACTCCTTTTAGGAAGTTTCATTGAACCCTAGTGTGCCATGCAAGAAAAACACTCTGCTTTTGAGAAAAGGGCATTCTTTCACTCTAATGTGGTTCTTATACGGCCAGTACAATGAACTAGTTCAGAACAAAGGACTGTGCTTCCTACACAAACGGGGCATAACTAGTTCAACTCAGTATTGAAAACTAAGTAAAACAGAGGCTTCTCTTCAGTCTAATACACTGTACTAGCTGGGAACATAGGCGAATGCTACTTGCACTGTGTATGGCCATAATAGCTCAAGAGTGCTATTCTTAGCCTGAATGAACACTTGCTGCTAGAACTTGAAACTGTACGTGATTCAACTCCGTTTAGGAAGTTTCATTGAACCCTAGGGTGCCATGCAAGAAAAACACTCTGCTTTTGAGAAACGGTCATTCTTGCACTCTACTGTGTTTCCTATAGGGCCAGTTAAGTGAGCTAGCTCAGAACAAAAAGAACTGTGCTACCTACACAAACGGGGCATATCTAGTTCAACTCAGGATTGAAAACTAAGTAAAACAGGAGTGTCTCTAGAGTCCATTACACTGTCCTGGCTGGGAACAGACGCGAATGCTATTTGCAATGTGTATGGCCAGAAAAGCTCAAGAGTGCTGTTCTTAGCCTGAATGAACACTTGCTGCTAGAACTTGAAACTGAACGTGATTCAATTCCGTTTAGGAAGTGTCATGGAACCCTAGTGTGCCATGCAAGAAAAACACTCTGCTTTTGAGAAACGGGCATTCTTGCACTCTACTGTGTTCCTATAGGGCCTGTACAGTGAGCTAGCTCAGAACAAAAGAAGTGTGCTTCGTACACAAACGGGGCATGTCTAGTTCTATTCAGTATTGGAAACTAAGTAAAACAGCAGCTTCTCTTCAGTCCAATACACTGTACTGGCTGGGAACGGACGCGAATTCTATTTGTACTGTGTATGCCCAGAATAGCTCAAGAGTGCTGTTCTTAGCCTGAATGAACACTTGCAGCTAGATCTTGAAACTGAACGTGATTCAACTCCGTTTAGGAAGTTTCATTGAACCCTAGTGTGCCATGCAAGAAAAACACTCTGCTTTTAAGAAACGGGCATTCTTGTACTCTACTGTGTTTCCTATAGGGCCAGTACAGTGAGCTAGCTCAGAACAAAAGAACTGTGCTTCCTACACAAACGGGGCATATCTAGTTCAACTCTGTATTGGAAACTAAGTAAAGCAGGAGCTTCTCTTCAGTCCAATACACTGTACTGGCTGGGAACAGACGCGAATGCTATTTGCACTGTGTATGGCCAAATGGCACAATAGGGCTGTTCTTAGCCTAAATGAACACTTGCTGCTAGAACTTGAAACTGATCGTGATTCAACTCCGTGTAGGAAGTTTCATTGAACCCTAGTGTGCCATGCAAGAAAAACACTCTGCTTTTGAGAAACGGGCATTCTTGCACTCTACTGTGTTTCCTATAGGGCCAGGACAGTGAGCTAGCTCACAACAAAAGAACTGTGCTTCCTACACAAACGAGGCATATCTAGTTCAACTCAGTATTGGAAACTAAGTAAAACAGGAGTTTCTCTTCAGTCTAATACACTGTACTGCCTATTGGAAACTAAGTAAAACAGGAGCTTCTCTTCAGTGCATTACACTGTACTGGCTGGGAACAGACGCCAATGCTATTTGCACTGTGTATGGCCAGAATAGCACAAGAGTGCTGTTCTCAGCCTGAATGAACACTTGCTGCTAGAACTTGAAACTGAACGTGATTCAACTCCATTCATGAAGTTTCATTGAACCCTAGTGTGCCATGCAAGAAAAACACTCTGCTCTTTAGAAACAGGCATTCTTGCACTCTACTGTGTTTCCTATGGGGCCAGTATGCTATTCGCACTGTGTATGGCCAGAATAACTCAAGAGTGCTGTTCTTAGCCTGAATGAACACTTGCTGCTAGAACTTGAAACTGAACGTGATTCAACTCCATTTAAAGTTTCATTGAACCTTATTGTGCCATGCCAGAAAAACACTCTGCTTTTGAGAAACGGGCATTCTTGCACTACTTTGTTTCCTATAGGGCCAGAACAGTGAGCTAGCTCATAACAAAAGAACTGTGCTTCCTACACAAACGGGGCATATCTAGTTCAACTCAGTATTGGAAACTAAGTAAAACAGGATCTTCTCTTCAGTCCAATACACTGTACTGGCTGGGAACAGATGCGAATTCTATTTTCACTGTGTATGGCCAGAATAGCACAAGAGTGCTGTTCTTAGCCTGAATGAACACTTGCTGCTAGAACTTGAAACTGAACGTGATTCAACGCCGTTTAGGAAGTTTCATTGAACCCTAGTGTGCCATGCAAGAAAAACACTCTGCTTTTGAGAAACGGGCATTCTTGCACTCTACTGTGTTTCCTATAGGGCCAGTACAGTGAGCTAGCTCAGAACGAAAGAACTGTGCTTCCTACACAAACGGGGCATATCTAGTTCAACTCAGTATTGGCAACTAAGGAAAACAGGATCTTCTCTTCAGTCCAATACACTGTAATGGCTGCGAACAGACGCGAATGCTATTTGAACTGTGTATGGCCAGAATAGCACAAGAGTGCTGTTCTTAGCCTGAATGAACACTTGCTGGTAGTACTTGAAACTGAACATGATTCAACTCCGTTTAGGAAGCTTCATTGAACCCTAGTGTGCCATGCAAGAAATACACTCTGCTTTTGAGAAACGGGCATTCTTGCACTCTACTGTGTTTCCTGTAGGGCCAGTAGAGTGAGCTAGCTCAGAAAAAAAGATCTGTGTTTCCTACACAAAAGGATCATATCTAGTTCAACTCAGTATTGGAAACTAAGTAAAACAGGAGCGTCTCTTCAGTCCATTACACTGTACTGACTGGGAACAGACGCGAATGCTATTTGTACCTTTGTATGTCCAGAATAGCACAAGAGTTCTGACCTTAGCCTGAATGAACACTTGCTACTAGAACTTGAAACTGAACGTGATTCAACTCCTTTAGGAAGTTTCATTGAACCCTAGTGTGCCATGCTAAAAAAACACTCTGCGTTTGAGAAACGGGCATTCTTGCACTCTACTGTGTTTCCAATAGGGCCAGTACAGTGAGCTAGCTCAAAACAAAAGAACTGTGCTTCCTACACAATCGGGGTATATCTAGTTCAACTCAGTATTGAAATCAAAGTAAAACAGGAGCTTCTCTTCAGTCCATTACACTGTACTGGCTGGGAACAGACACGAATGCTATTTGCACTCTGTATGGCCAGAATAGTACAAGAGTGCTGTTCTTATCCTGAATGAATACTTGCTGATAGAACTTGAAACTGAACGTGATTCAACTCCTTTTAGGAAGTTTCATTGAACCCTAGTGTGCCATGCAAGAAAAACACTCTGCTTTTGAGAAAAGGGCATTCTTTCACTCTAATGTGGTTCTTATACGGCCAGTACAATGAACTAGTTCAGAACAAAGGACTGTGCTTCCTACACAAACGGGGCATAACTAGTTCAACTCAGTATTGAAAACTAAGTAAAACAGAAGCTTCTCTTCAGTCTAATACACTGTACTAGCTGGGAACATAGGCGAATGCTACTTGCACTGTGTATGGCCATAATAGCTCAAGAGTGCTATTCTTAGCCTGAATGAACACTTGCTGCTAGAACTTGAAATTGTACGTGATTCAACTCCGTTTAGGAAGTTTCATTGAACCCTAGGGTGCCATGCAAGAAAAACACTCTGCTTTTGAGAAACGGTCATTCTTGCACTCTACTGTGTTTCCTATAGGGCCAGTTAAGTGAGCTAGCTCAGAACAAAAAGAACTGTGCTACCTACACAAACGGGGCCTATCTAGTTCAACTCAGGATTGAAAACTAAGTAAAACAGGAGTGTCTCTAGAGTCCATTACACTGTCCTGGCTGGGAACAGACGCGAATGCTATTTGCAATGTGTATGGCCAGAAAAGCTCAAGAGTGCTGTTCTTAGCCTGAATGAACACTTGCTGCTAGAACTTGAAACTGAACGTGATTCAATTCCGTTTAGGAAGTGTCATGGAACCCTAGTGTGCCATGCAAGAAAAACACTCTGCTTTTGAGAAACGGGCATTCTTGCACTCTACTGTGTTCCTATAGGGCCTGTACAGTGAGCTAGCTCAGAACAAAAGAAGTGTGCTTCGTACACAAACGGGGCATGTCTAGTTCTATTCAGTATTGGAAACTAAGTAAAACAGCAGCTTCTCTTCAGTCCAATACACTGTACTGGCTGGGAACGGACGCGAATTCTATTTGTACTGTGTATGCCCAGAATAGCTCAAGAGTGCTGTTCTTAGCCTGAATGAACACTTGCAGCTAGATCTTGAAACTGAACGTGATTCAACTCCGTTTAGGAAGTTTCATTGAACCCTAGTGTGCCATGCAAGAAAAACACTCTGCTTTTAAGAAACGGGCATTCTTGTACTCTACTGTGTTTCCTATAGGGCCAGTACAGTGAGCTAGCTCAGAACAAAAGAACTGTGCTTCCTACACAAACGGGGCATATCTAGTTCAACTCTGTATTGGAAACTAAGTAAAGCAGGAGCTTCTCTTCAGTCCAATACACTGTACTGGCTGGGAACAGACGCGAATGCTATTTGCACTGTGTATGGCCAAATGGCACAATAGGGCTGTTCTTAGCCTAAATGAACACTTGCTGCTAGAACTTGAAACTGATCGTGATTCAACTCCGTGTAGGAAGTTTCATTGAACCCTAGTGTGCCATGCAAGAAAAACACTCTGCTTTTGAGAAACGGGCATTCTTGCACTCTACTGTGTTTCCTATAGGGCCAGGACAGTGAGCTAGCTCACAACAAAAGAACTGTGCTTCCTACACAAACGAGGCATATCTAGTTCAACTCAGTATTGGAAACTAAGTAAAACAGGAGTTTCTCTTCAGTCTAATACACTGTACTGCCTATTGGAAACTAAGTAAAACAGGAGCTTCTCTTCAGTGCATTACACTGTACTGGCTGGGAACAGACGCTAATGCTATTTGCACTGTGTATGGCCAGAATAGCACAAGAGTGCTGTTCTCAGCCTGAATGAACACTTGCTGCTAGAACTTGAAACTGAACGTGATTCAACTCCATTCATGAAGTTTCATTGAACCCTAGTGTGCCATGCAAGAAAAACACTCTGCTCTTTAGAAACAGGCATTCTTGCACTCTACTGTGTTTCCTATGGGGCCAGTATGCTATTCGCACTGTGTATGGCCAGAATAACTCAAGAGTGCTGTTCTTAGCCTGAATGAACACTTGCTGCTAGAACTTGAAACTGAACGTGATTCAACTCCATTTAAAGTTTCATTGAACCTTATTGTGCCATGCCAGAAAAACACTCTGCTTTTGAGAAACGGGCATTCTTGCACTACTTTGTTTCCTATAGGGCCAGAACAGTGAGCTAGCTCATAACAAAAGAACTGTGCTTCCTACACAAACGGGGCATATCTAGTTCAACTCAGTATTGGAAACTAAGTAAAACAGGATCTTCTCTTCAGTCCAATACACTGTACTGGCTGGGAACAGATGCGAATTCTATTTTCACTGTGTATGGCCAGAATAGCACAAGAGTGCTGTTCTTAGCCTGAATGAACACTTGCTGCTAGAACTTGAAACTGAACGTGATTCAACGCCGTTTAGGAAGTTTCATTGAACCCTAGTGTGCCATGCAAGAAAAACACTCTGCTTTTGAGAAACGGGCATTCTTGCACTCTACTGTGTTTCCTATAGGGCCAGTACAGTGAGCTAGCTCAGAACGAAAGAACTGTGCTTCCTACACAAACGGGGCATATCTAGTTCAACTCAGTATTGGCAACTAAGGAAAACAGGATCTTCTCTTCAGTCCAATACACTGTAATGGCTGCGAACAGACGCGAATGCTATTTGAACTGTGTATGGCCAGAATAGCACAAGAGTGCTGTTCTTAGCCTGAATGAACACTTGCTGGTAGTACTTGAAACTGAACATGATTCAACTCCGTTTAGGAAGCTTCATTGAACCCTAGTGTGCCATGCAAGAAATACACTCTGCTTTTGAGAAACGGGCATTCTTGCACTCTACTGTGTTTCCTGTAGGGCCAGTAGAGTGAGCTAGCTCAGAAAAAAAGATCTGTGTTTCCTACACAAAAGGATCATATCTAGTTCAACTCAGTATTGGAAACTAAGTAAAACAGGAGCGTCTCTTCAGTCCATTACACTGTACTGACTGGGAACAGACGCGAATGCTATTTGTACCTTTGTATGTCCAGAATAGCACAAGAGTTCTGACCTTAGCCTGAATGAACACTTGCTACTAGAACTTGAAACTGAACGTGATTCAACTCCTTTAGGAAGTTTCATTGAACCCTAGTGTGCCATGCTAGAAAAACACTCTGCGTTTGAGAAACGGGCATTCTTGCACTCTACTGTGTTTCCAATAGGGCCAGTACAGTGAGCTAGCTCAAAACAAAAGAACTGTGCTTCCTACACAATCGGGGTATATCTAGTTCAACTCAGTATTGAAATCAAAGTAAAACAGGAGCTTCTCTTCAGTCCATTACACTGTACTGGCTGGGAACAGACACGAATGCTATTTGCACTCTGTATGGCCAGAATAGTACAAGAGTGCTGTTCTTATCCTGAATGAATACTTGCTGATAGAACTTGAAACTGAACGTGATTCAACTCCTTTTAGGAAGTTTCATTGAACCCTAGTGTGCCATGCAAGAAAAACACTCTGCTTTTGAGAAAAGGGCATTCTTTCACTCTAATGTGGTTCTTATACGGCCAGTACAATGAACTAGTTCAGAACAAAGGACTGTGCTTCCTACACAAACGGGGCATAACTAGTTCAACTCAGTATTGAAAACTAAGTAAAACAGAAGCTTCTCTTCAGTCTAATACACTGTACTAGCTGGGAACATAGGCGAATGCTACTTGCACTGTGTATGGCCATAATAGCTCAAGAGTGCTATTCTTAGCCTGAATGAACACTTGCTGCTAGAACTTGAAATTGTACGTGATTCAACTCCGTTTAGGAAGTTTCATTGAACCCTAGGGTGCCATGCAAGAAAAACACTCTGCTTTTGAGAAACGGTCATTCTTGCACTCTACTGTGTTTCCTATAGGGCCAGTTAAGTGAGCTAGCTCAGAACAAAAAGAACTGTGCTACCTACACAAACGGGGCCTATCTAGTTCAACTCAGGATTGAAAACTAAGTAAAACAGGAGTGTCTCTAGAGTCCATTACACTGTCCTGGCTGGGAACAGACGCGAATGCTATTTGCAATGTGTATGGCCAGAAAAGCTCAAGAGTGCTGTTCTTAGCCTGAATGAACACTTGCTGCTAGAACTTGAAACTGAACGTGATTCAATTCCGTTTAGGAAGTGTCATGGAACCCTAGTGTGCCATGCAAGAAAAACACTCTGCTTTTGAGAAACGGGCATTCTTGCACTCTACTGTGTTCCTATAGGGCCTGTACAGTGAGCTAGCTCAGAACAAAAGAAGTGTGCTTCGTACACAAACGGGGCATGTCTAGTTCTATTCAGTATTGGAAACTAAGTAAAACAGCAGCTTCTCTTCAGTCCAATACACTGTACTGGCTGGGAACGGACGCGAATTCTATTTGTACTGTGTATGCCCAGAATAGCTCAAGAGTGCTGTTCTTAGCCTGAATGAACACTTGCAGCTAGATCTTGAAACTGAACGTGATTCAACTCCGTTTAGGAAGTTTCATTGAACCCTAGTGTGCCATGCAAGAAAAACACTCTGCTTTTAAGAAACGGGCATTCTTGTACTCTACTGTGTTTCCTATAGGGCCAGTACAGTGAGCTAGCTCAGAACAAAAGAACTGTGCTTCCTACACAAACGGGGCATATCTAGTTCAACTCTGTATTGGAAACTAAGTAAAGCAGGAGCTTCTCTTCAGTCCAATACACTGTACTGGCTGGGAACAGACGCGAATGCTATTTGCACTGTGTATGGCCAAATGGCACAATAGGGCTGTTCTTAGCCTAAATGAACACTTGCTGCTAGAACTTGAAACTGATCGTGATTCAACTCCGTGTAGGAAGTTTCATTGAACCCTAGTGTGCCATGCAAGAAAAACACTCTGCTTTTGAGAAACGGGCATTCTTGCACTCTACTGTGTTTCCTATAGGGCCAGGACAGTGAGCTAGCTCACAACAAAAGAACTGTGCTTCCTACACAAACGAGGCATATCTAGTTCAACTCAGTATTGGAAACTAAGTAAAACAGGAGTTTCTCTTCAGTCTAATACACTGTACTGCCTATTGGAAACTAAGTAAAACAGGAGCTTCTCTTCAGTGCATTACACTGTACTGGCTGGGAACAGACGCTAATGCTATTTGCACTGTGTATGGCCAGAATAGCACAAGAGTGCTGTTCTCAGCCTGAATGAACACTTGCTGCTAGAACTTGAAACTGAACGTGATTCAACTCCATTCATGAAGTTTCATTGAACCCTAGTGTGCCATGCAAGAAAAACACTCTGCTCTTTAGAAACAGGCATTCTTGCACTCTACTGTGTTTCCTATGGGGCCAGTATGCTATTCGCACTGTGTATGGCCAGAATAACTCAAGAGTGCTGTTCTTAGCCTGAATGAACACTTGCTGCTAGAACTTGAAACTGAACGTGATTCAACTCCATTTAAAGTTTCATTGAACCTTATTGTGCCATGCCAGAAAAACACTCTGCTTTTGAGAAACGGGCATTCTTGCACTACTTTGTTTCCTATAGGGCCAGAACAGTGAGCTAGCTCATAACAAAAGAACTGTGCTTCCTACACAAACGGGGCATATCTAGTTCAACTCAGTATTGGAAACTAAGTAAAACAGGATCTTCTCTTCAGTCCAATACACTGTACTGGCTGGGAACAGATGCGAATTCTATTTTCACTGTGTATGGCCAGAATAGCACAAGAGTGCTGTTCTTAGCCTGAATGAACACTTGCTGCTAGAACTTGAAACTGAACGTGATTCAACGCCGTTTAGGAAGTTTCATTGAACCCTAGTGTGCCATGCAAGAAAAACACTCTGCTTTTGAGAAACGGGCATTCTTGCACTCTACTGTGTTTCCTATAGGGCCAGTACAGTGAGCTAGCTCAGAACGAAAGAACTGTGCTTCCTACACAAACGGGGCATATCTAGTTCAACTCAGTATTGGCAACTAAGGAAAACAGGATCTTCTCTTCAGTCCAATACACTGTAATGGCTGCGAACAGACGCGAATGCTATTTGAACTGTGTATGGCCAGAATAGCACAAGAGTGCTGTTCTTAGCCTGAATGAACACTTGCTGGTAGTACTTGAAACTGAACATGATTCAACTCCGTTTAGGAAGCTTCATTGAACCCTAGTGTGCCATGCAAGAAATACACTCTGCTTTTGAGAAACGGGCATTCTTGCACTCTACTGTGTTTCCTGTAGGGCCAGTAGAGTGAGCTAGCTCAGAAAAAAAGATCTGTGTTTCCTACACAAAAGGATCATATCTAGTTCAACTCAGTATTGGAAACTAAGTAAAACAGGAGCGTCTCTTCAGTCCATTACACTGTACTGACTGGGAACAGACGCGAATGCTATTTGTACCTTTGTATGTCCAGAATAGCACAAGAGTTCTGACCTTAGCCTGAATGAACACTTGCTACTAGAACTTGAAACTGAACGTGATTCAACTCCTTTAGGAAGTTTCATTGAACCCTAGTGTGCCATGCTAGAAAAACACTCTGCGTTTGAGAAACGGGCATTCTTGCACTCTACTGTGTTGCCAATAGGGCCAGTACAGTGAGCTAGCTCAAAACAAAAGAACTGTGCTTCCTACACAAACGGGGTATATCTAGTTCAACTCAGTATTGGAATCAAAGTAAAACAGGAGCTTCTCTTCAGTCCATTACACTGTACTGGCTGGGAACAGACACGAATGCTATTTGCACTCTGTATGGCCAGAATAGTACAAGAGTGCTGTTCTTATCCTGAATGAATACTTGCTGCTAGAACTTGAAACTGAACGTGATTCAACTCCTTTTAGGAAGTTTCATTGAACCCTAGGGTGCCATGCAAGAAAAACACTCTGCTTTTGAGAAACGGTCATTCTTGCACTCTACTGTGTTTCCTATAGGGCCAGTTAAGTGAGCTAGCTCAGAACAAAAAGAACTGTGCTACCTACACAAACGGGGCATATCTAGTTCAACTCAGGATTGAAAACTAAGTAAAACAGGAGTGTCTCTAGAGTCCATTACACTGTCCTGGCTGGGAACAGACGCGAATGCTATTTGCAATGTGTATGGCCAGAAAAGCTCAAGAGTGCTGTTCTTAGCCTGAATGAACACTTGCTGCTAGAACTTGAAACTGAACGTGATTCAATTCCGTTTAGGAAGTGTCATGGAACCCTAGTGTGCCATGCAAGAAAAACACTCTGCTTTTGAGAAACGGGCATTCTTGCACTCTACTGTGTTCCTATAGGGCCTGTACAGTGAGCTAGCTCAGAACAAAAGAAGTGTGCTTCGTACACAAACGGGGCATGTCTAGTTCTATTCAGTATTGGAAACTAAGTAAAACAGCAGCTTCTCTTCAGTCCAATACACTGTACTGGCTGGGAACGGACGCGAATTCTATTTGTACTGTGTATGCCCAGAATAGCTCAAGAGTGCTGTTCTTAGCCTGAATGAACACTTGCTGCTAGATCTTGAAACTGAACGTGATTCAACTCCGTTTAGGAAGTTTCATTGAACCCTAGTGTGCCATGCAAGAAAAACACTCTGCTTTTAAGAAACGGGCATTCTTGTACTCTACTGTGTTTCCTATAGGGCCAGTACAGTGAGCTAGCTCAGAACAAAAGAACTGTGCTTCCTACACAAACGGGGCATATCTAGTTCAACTCTGTATTGGAAACTAAGTAAAGCAGGAGCTTCTCTTCAGTCCAATACACTGTACTGGCTGGGAACAGACGCGAATGCTATTTGCACTGTGTATGGCCAAATGGCACAATAGGGCTGTTCTTAGCCTAAATGAACACTTGCTGCTAGAACTTGAAACTGATCGTGATTCAACTCCGTGTAGGAAGTTTCATTGAACCCTAGTGTGCCATGCAAGAAAAACACTCTGCTTTTGAGAAACGGGCATTCTTGCACTCTACTGTGTTTCCTATAGGGCCAGGACAGTGAGCTAGCTCACAACAAAAGAACTGTGCTTCCTACACAAACGAGGCATATCTAGTTCAACTCAGTATTGGAAACTAAGTAAAACAGGAGTTTCTCTTCAGTCTAATACACTGTACTGCCTATTGGAAACTAAGTAAAACAGGAGCTTCTCTTCAGTGCATTACACTGTACTGGCTGGGAACAGACGCCAATGCTATTTGCACTGTGTATGGCCAGAATAGCACAAGAGTGCTGTTCTCAGCCTGAATGAACACTTGCTGCTAGAACTTGAAACTGAACGTGATTCAACTCCATTCATGAAGTTTCATTGAACCCTAGTGTGCCATGCAAGAAAAACACTCTGCTCTTTAGAAACAGGCATTCTTGCACTCTACTGTGTTTCCTATGGGGCCAGTATGCTATTCGCACTGTGTATGGCCAGAATAACTCAAGAGTGCTGTTCTTAGCCTGAATGAACACTTGCTGCTAGAACTTGAAACTGAACGTGATTCAACTCCATTTAAAGTTTCATTGAACCTTATTGTGCCATGCCAGAAAAACACTCTGCTTTTGAGAAACGGGCATTCTTGCACTACTTTGTTTCCTATAGGGCCAGAACAGTGAGCTAGCTCATAACAAAAGAACTGTGCTTCCTATACAAACGGGGCATATCTAGATCAACTCAGTATTGGAAACTAAGTAAAACAGGATCTTCTCTTCAGTCCAATACACTGTACTGGCTGGGAACAGATGCGAATTCTATTTTCACTGTGTATGGCCAGAATAGCACAAGAGTGCTGTTCTTAGCCTGAATGAACACTTGCTGCTAGAACTTGAAACTGAACGTGATTCAACGCCGTTTAGGAAGTTTCATTGAACCCTAGTGTGCCATGCAAGAAAAACACTCTGCTTTTGAGAAACGGGCATTCTTGCACTCTACTGTGTTTCCTATAGGGCCAGTACAGTGAGCTAGCTCAGAACGAAAGAACTGTGCTTCCTACACAAACGGGGCATATCTAGTTCAACTCAGTATTGGCAACTAAGGAAAACAGGATCTTCTCTTCAGTCCAATACACTGTAATGGCTGCGAACAGACGCGAATGCTATTTGAACTGTGTATGGCCAGAATAGCACAAGAGTGCTGTTCTTAGCCTGAATGAACACTTGCTGGTAGTACTTGAAACTGAACATGATTCAACTCCGATTAGGAAGCTTCATTGAACCCTAGTGTGCCATGCAAGAAATACACTCTGCTTTTGAGAAACGGGCATTCTTGCACTCTACTGTGTTTCCTGTAGGGCCAGTAGAGTGAGCTAGCTCAGAAAAAAAGATCTGTGTTTCCTACACAAAAGGATCATATCTAGTTCAACTCAGTATTGGAAACTAAGTAAAACAGGAGCGTCTCTTCAGTCCATTACACTGTACTGACTGGGAACAGACGCGAATGCTATTTGTACCTTTGTATGTCCAGAATAGCACAAGAGTTCTGATCTTAGCCTGAATGAACACTTGCTACTAGAACTTGAAACTGAACGTGATTCAACTCCTTTAGGAAGTTTCATTGAACCCTAGTGTGCCATGCTAGAAAAACACTCTGCGTTTGAGAAACGGGCATTCTTGCACTCTACTGTGTTGCCAATAGGGCCAGTACAGTGAGCTAGCTCAAAACAAAAGAACTGTGCTTCCTACACAAACGGGGTATATCTAGTTCAACTCAGTATTGGAATCAAAGTAAAACAGGAGCTTCTCTTCAGTCCATTACACTGTACTGGCTGGGAACAGACACGAATGCTATTTGCACTCTGTATGGCCAGAATAGTACAAGAGTGCTGTTCTTATCCTGAATGAATACTTGCTGCTAGAACTTGAAACTGAACGTGATTCAACTCCTTTTAGGAAGTTTCATTGAACCCTAGGGTGCCATGCAAGAAAAACACTCTGCTTTTGAGAAACGGTCATTCTTGCACTCTACTGTGTTTCCTATAGGGCCAGTTAAGTGAGCTAGCTCAGAACAAAAAGAACTGTGCTACCTACACAAACGGGGCATATCTAGTTCAACTCAGGATTGAAAACTAAGTAAAACAGGAGTGTCTCTAGAGTCCATTACACTGTCCTGGCTGGGAACAGACGCGAATGCTATTTGCAATGTGTATGGCCAGAAAAGCTCAAGAGTGCTGTTCTTAGCCTGAATGAACACTTGCTGCTAGAACTTGAAACTGAACGTGATTCAATTCCGTTTAGGAAGTGTCATGGAACCCTAGTGTGCCATGCAAGAAAAACACTCTGCTTTTGAGAAACGGGCATTCTTGCACTCTACTGTGTTCCTATAGGGCCTGTACAGTGAGCTAGCTCAGAACAAAAGAAGTGTGCTTCGTACACAAACGGGGCATGTCTAGTTCTATTCAGTATTGGAAACTAAGTAAAACAGCAGCTTCTCTTCAGTCCAATACACTGTACTGGCTGGGAACGGACGCGAATTCTATTTGTACTGTGTATGCCCAGAATAGCTCAAGAGTGCTGTTCTTAGCCTGAATGAACACTTGCTGCTAGATCTTGAAACTGAACGTGATTCAACTCCGTTTAGGAAGTTTCATTGAACCCTAGTGTGCCATGCAAGAAAAACACTCTGCTTTTAAGAAACGGGCATTCTTGTACTCTACTGTGTTTCCTATAGGGCCAGTACAGTGAGCTAGCTCAGAACAAAAGAACTGTGCTTCCTACACAAACGGGGCATATCTAGTTCAACTCTGTATTGGAAACTAAGTAAAGCAGGAGCTTCTCTTCAGTCCAATACACTGTACTGGCTGGGAACAGACGCGAATGCTATTTGCACTGTGTATGGCCAAATGGCACAATAGGGCTGTTCTTAGCCTAAATGAACACTTGCTGCTAGAACTTGAAACTGATCGTGATTCAACTCCGTGTAGGAAGTTTCATTGAACCCTAGTGTGCCATGCAAGAAAAACACTCTGCTTTTGAGAAACGGGCATTCTTGCACTCTACTGTGTTTCCTATAGGGCCAGGACAGTGAGCTAGCTCACAACAAAAGAACTGTGCTTCCTACACAAACGAGGCATATCTAGTTCAACTCAGTATTGGAAACTAAGTAAAACAGGAGTTTCTCTTCAGTCTAATACACTGTACTGCCTATTGGAAACTAAGTAAAACAGGAGCTTCTCTTCAGTGCATTACACTGTACTGGCTGGGAACAGACGCCAATGCTATTTGCACTGTGTATGGCCAGAATAGCACAAGAGTGCTGTTCTCAGCCTGAATGAACACTTGCTGCTAGAACTTGAAACTGAACGTGATTCAACTCCATTCATGAAGTTTCATTGAACCCTAGTGTGCCATGCAAGAAAAACACTCTGCTCTTTAGAAACAGGCATTCTTGCACTCTACTGTGTTTCCTATGGGGCCAGTATGCTATTCGCACTGTGTATGGCCAGAATAACTCAAGAGTGCTGTTCTTAGCCTGAATGAACACTTGCTGCTAGAACTTGAAACTGAACGTGATTCAACTCCATTTAAAGTTTCATTGAACCGTATTGTGCCATGCCAGAAAAACACTCTGCTTTTGAGAAACGGGCATTCTTGCACTACTTTGTTTCCTATAGGGCCAGAACAGTGAGCTAGCTCATAACAAAAGAACTGTGCTTCCTACACAAACGGGGCATATCTAGTTCAACTCAGTATTGGAAACTAAGTAAAACAGGATCTTCTCTTCAGTCCAATACACTGTACTGGCTGGGGACAGATGCGAATTCTATTTTCACTGTGTATGGCCAGAATAGCACAAGAGTGCTGTTCTTAGCCTGAATGAACACTTGCTGCTAGAACTTGAAACTGAACGTGATTCAACGCCGTTTAGGAAGTTTCATTGAACCCTAGTGTGCCATGCAAGAAAAACACTCTGCTTTTGAGAAACGGGCATTCTTGCACTCTACTGTGTTTCCTATAGGGCCAGTACAGTGAGCTAGCTCAGAACGAAAGAACTGTGCTTCCTACACAAACGGGGCATATCTAGTTCAACTCAGTATTGGCAACTAAGGAAAACAGGATCTTCTCTTCAGTCCAATACACTGTAATGGCTGCGAACAGACGCGAATGCTATTTGAACTGTTTATGGCCAGAATAGCACAAGAGTGCTGTTCTTAGCCTGAATGAACACTTGCTGGTAGTACTTGAAACTGAACATGATTCAACTCCGTTTAGGAAGCTTCATTGAACCCTAGTGTGCCATGCAAGAAATACACTCTGCTTTTGAGAAACGGGCATTCTTGCACTCTACTGTGTTTCCTGTAGGGCCAGTAGAGTGAGCTAGCTCAGAAAAAAAGATCTGTGTTTCCTACACAAAAGGATCATATCTAGTTCAACTCAGTATTGGAAACTAAGTAAAACAGGAGCGTCTCTTCAGTCCATTACACTGTACTGACTGGGAACAGACGCGAATGCTATTTGTACCTTTGTATGTCCAGAATAGCACAAGAGTTCTGACCTTAGCCTGAATGAACACTTGCTACTAGAACTTGAAACTGAACGTGATTCAACTCCTTTAGGAAGTTTCATTGAACCCTAGTGTGCCATGCTAGAAAAACACTCTGCGTTTGAGAAACGGGCATTCTTGCACTCCACTGTGTTTCCAATAGGGCCAGTACAGTGAGCTAGCTCAAAACAAAAGAACTGTGCTTCCTACACAAACGGGGTATATCTAGTTCAACTCAGTATTGGAATCAAAGTAAAACAGGAGCTTCTCTTCAGTCCATTACACTGTACTGGCTGGTAACAGACACGAATGCTATTTGCACTCTGTATGGCCAGAATAGTACAAGAGTGCTGTTCTTATCCTGAATGAATACTTGCTGCTAGAACTTGAAACTGAACGTGATTCAACTCCTTTTAGGAAGTTTCACTGAACCCTAGTGTGCCATGCAAGAAAAACACTCTGCTTTTGAGAAATGGTCATTCTTGCACTCTACTGTGTTTCCTATAGGGCCAGTTAAGTGAGCTATCTCAGAACAAAAAGAACTGTGCTTCCTACACAAACGGGGCATATCTAGTTCAACTCAGTATTGGAAACTAAGTAAAGCAGGAGCTTCTCTTCAGTACAATAAACTGTACAGTCTTGGAACAAACGCGAATGCTATTTGCACTGTGTATTGCCAGAATAGCACAAGAGTGCTGTTCTTAGCCTGAATGAACACTTGCTGCTAGAACTTGAAACTGAACGTGATTCAACTCCGTTTAGGAAGTTTCATTGAACCCTACTGTGCCATGTAAGAAAAACACTCTGCTTTTGAGAAACGGGCATTCTTGCACTCTACTGTGTTTCCTATAGGGCCAGTACAGTGAGCTAGCTCAGTACAAAAGAAGTGTGCTTCATACACAAAAGGGGCATATCTAGTTCAACTCAGTAGTGGAAACTAAGTAAAACAGGAGCTTCTCTTCAGTCCAATACCTATAGGGCCAGTACAGTGAGCTAGCTCAGAACAAAAGAACTGTGCTTCCTACACAAACGGGGCATATCTATTTCAACACATTATTGGAAACTAAGTAAAACAGTAGCGTCTCTTCAGTCCATTACACTGTAATGGCCGGGAACAGACGCGAATGCTATTTGCACTGTGTATGGCCAGAATAGCACAAGATTGCTGTTCTTATCGTGAATGAACAGTTGCTGCTACAACTTGAAACTGATCGTGATTCAACTCCTTTAGGAAGTTTCATTGAACCCTAGTGTGCCATGCTAGAAAAACACTCTGCGTTTGAGAAACGGGCATTCTTGCACTCTACTGTGTTTCCAATAGGGCCAGTACAGTGAGCTAGCTCAAAACAAAAGAACTGTGCTTCCTACACAATCGGGGTATATCTAGTTCAACTCAGTATTGAAATCAAAGTAAAACAGGAGCTTCTCTTCAGTCCATTACACTGTACTGGCTGGGAACAGACACGAATGCTATTTGCACTCTGTATGGCCAGAATAGTACAAGAGTGCTGTTCTTATCCTGAATGAATACTTGCTGATAGAACTTGAAACTGAACGTGATTCAACTCCTTTTAGGAAGTTTCATTGAACCCTAGTGTGCCATGCAAGAAAAACACTCTGCTTTTGAGAAAAGGGCATTCTTTCACTCTAATGTGGTTCTTATAGGGCCAGTACAATGAACTAGTTCAGAACAAAGGACTGTGCTTCCTACACAAACGGGGCATAACTAGTTCAACTCAGTATTGAAAACTAAGTAAAACAGGAGCTTCTCTTCAGTCTAATACACTGTACTAGCTGGGAACATAGGCGAATGCTACTTGCACTGTGTATGGCCATAATAGCTCAAGAGTGCTATTCTTAGCCTGAATGAACACTTGCTGCTAGAACTTGAAACTGTACGTGATTCAACTCCGTTTAGGAAGTTTCATTGAACCCTAGGGTGCCATGCAAGAAAAACACTCTGCTTTTGAGAAACGGTCATTCTTGCACTCTACTGTGTTTCCTATAGGGCCAGTTAAGTGAGCTAGCTCAGAACAAAAAGAACTGTGCTACCTACACAAACGGGGCATATCTAGTTCAACTCAGGATTGAAAACTAAGTAAAACAGGAGTGTCTCTAGAGTCCATTACACTGTCCTGGCTGGGAACAGACGCGAATGCTATTTGCAATGTGTATGGCCATAAAAGCTCAAGAGTGCTGTTCTTAGCCTGAATGAACACTTGCTGCTAGAACTTGAAACTGAACGTGATTCAATTCCGTTTAGGAAGTGTCATGGAACCCTAGTGTGCCATGCAAAAAAAACACTCTGCTTTTGAGAAACGGGCATTCTTGCACTCTACTGTGTTCCTATAGGGCCTGTACAGTGAGCTAGCTCAGAACAAAAGAAGTGTGCTTCGTACACAAACGGGGCATGTCTAGTTCTATTCAGTATTGGAAACTAAGTAAAACAGCAGCTTCTCTTCAGTCCAATACACTGTACTGGCTGGGAACGGACGCGAATTCTATTTGTACTGTGTATGCCCAGAATAGCTCAAGAGTGCTGTTCTTAGCCTGAATGAACACTTGCTGCTAGATCTTGAAACTGAACGTGATTCAACTCCGTTTAGGAAGTTTCATTGAACCCTAGTGTGCCATGCAAGAAAAACACTCTGCTTTTAAGAAACGGGCATTCTTGTACTCTACTGTGTTTCCTATAGGGCCAGTACAGTGAGCTAGCTCAGAACAAAAGAACTGTGCTTCCTACACAAACGGGGCATATCTAGTTCAACTCTGTATTGGAAACTAAGTAAAGCAGGAGCTTCTCTTCAGTCCAATACACTGTACTGGCTGGGAACAGACGCGAATGCTATTTGCACTGTGTATGGCCAAATGGCACAATAGGGCTGTTCTTAGCCTAAATGAACACTTGCTGCTAGAACTTGAAACTGATCGTGATTCAACTCCGTGTAGGAAGTTTCATTGAACCCTAGTGTGCCATGCAAGAAAAACACTCTGCTTTTGAGAAACGGGCATTCTTGCTCTCTACTGTGTTTCCTATAGGGCCAGGACAGTGAGCTAGCTCACAACAAAAGAACTGTGCTTCCTACACAAACGAGGCATATCTAGTTCAACTCAGTATTGGAAACTAAGTAAAACAGGAGTTTCTCTTCAGTCTAATACACTGTACTGCCTATTGGAAACTAAGTAAAACAGGAGCTTCTCTTCAGTGCATTACACTGTACTGGCTGGGAACAGACGCCAATGCTATTTGCACTGTGTATGGCCAGAATAGCACAAGAGTGCTGTTCTCAGCCTGAATGAACACTTGCTGCTAGAACTTGAAACTGAACGTGATTCAACTCCATTCATGAAGTTTCATTGAACCCTAGTGTGCCATGCAAGAAAAACACTCTGCTCTTTAGAAACAGGCATTCTTGCACTCTACTGTGTTTCCTATGGGGCCAGTATGCTATTCGCACTGTGTATGGCCAGAATAACTCAAGAGTGCTGTTCTTAGCCTGAATGAACACTTGCTGCTAGAACTTGAAACTGAACGTGATTCAACTCCATTTAAAGTTTCATTGAACCGTATTGTGCCATGCCAGAAAAACACTCTGCTTTTGAGAAACGGGCATTCTTGCACTACTTTGTTTCCTATAGGGCCAGAACAGTGAGCTAGCTCATAACAAAAGAACTGTGCTTCCTACACAAACGGGGCATATCTAGTTCAACTCAGTATTGGAAACTAAGTAAAACAGGATCTTCTCTTCAGTCCAATACACTGTACTGGCTGGGAACAGATGCGAATTCTATTTTCACTGTGTATGGCCAGAATAGCACAAGAGTGCTGTTCTTAGCCTGAATGAACACTTGCTGCTAGAACTTGAAACTGAACGTGATTCAACGCCGTTTAGGAAGTTTCATTGAACCCTAGTGTGCCATGCAAGAAAAACACTCTGCTTTTGAGAAACGGGCATTCTTGCACTCTACTGTGTTTCCTATAGGGCCAGTACAGTGAGCTAGCTCAGAACGAAAGAACTGTGCTTCCTACAAAAACGGGGCATATCTAGTTCAACTCAGTGTGGCCACTAAGGAAAACAGGATCTTCTCTTCAGTCCAATACACTGTAATGGCTGCGAACAGACACGAATGCTATTTGAACTGTGTATGGCCAGAATAGCACAAGAGTGCTGTTCTTAGCCTGAATGAACACTTGCTGGTAGTACTTGAAACTGAACATGATTCAACTCCGTTTAGGAAGCTTCATTGAACCCTAGTGTGCCATGCAAGAAAAACACTCTGCTTTTGAGAAACGGGCATTCGTGCACTCTACTGTGTTTCCTATAGGGCAAGTACAGTGAGCTAGCTCAGAACAAAAGAACTGTGCTTCCTACACAAATGTGGAATATCTAGTTCAACTCAGGATTGGAAATTAAGTAAAACTGGAGCTTCTCCTAAGACCAATACACTGTAATGGTGGGGAACCGACCCGAAAACTATTTTCACTGTGTATGGCCAGAATAGCTCAAGAGTGCTATTCTTAGCCTAATGAACACTTGTTGCTAGAACTGCAAATTGAACGTGATTCAACTCCGTTTAGGAAATTTCATTGAACCCTAGTGTTCCATGCAAGAAATACACTCTGCTTTTGACAAACGGGCATTCTTGCACTCTACTGTGTTTCCTGTAGGGCCAGTAGAGTGAGCTAGCTCAGAAAAAAAGATCTGTGTTTCCTACACAAAAGGATCATATCTAGTTCAACTCAGTATTGGAAACTAAGTAAAACAGGAGCGTCTCTTCAGTCCATTACACTGTACTGACTGGGAACAGACGCGAATGCTATTTGTACCTTTGTATGTCCAGAATAGCACAAGAGTTCTGACCTTAGCCTGAATGAACACTTGCTACTAGAACTTGAAACTGAACGTGATTCAACTCCGTTTAAGATGCTTCATTGAACCCTAGTGTGCCATGCAAGAAAAGCACTATGCTTTTGAGAAACGGGCATTCTTGCACTCTACAGTGTTTCCTATAGGGCCAGTAGAGTGAGCTAGCTCAGAACAAAAGAACTGTGCTTCCTACAAAAAAGGGGCATATCTAGTTCAACTCAGTATTGGCAACTAAGGAAAACAGGATCTTCTCTTCAGTCCAATACACTGTAATGGCTGCGAACAGACGCGAATGCTATTTGAACTGTGTATGGCCAGAATAGCACAAGAGTGCTGTTCTTAGCCTGAATGAACACTTGCTGCTAGAACTTGAAACTGAACGTGATTCAAATCCATTAAGGAAGTTTCATTGAACCCTAGTGTGCCATGCAAGAAAAACACTCTGCTTTTGAGAAACGGGCATTCTTGCACTCTACTGTGTTTCCTATAGCGCCAGTACAGTGAGCCAGCTCAGAACAAAAGAACTGTGCTTCCTACAAAAACGGGGCATATCTAGTTCAACTCAGTATTGGAAACTAAGGAAAACAGGATCTTCTCTTCAGTCCAATACACTGTACTGGCTGGGAAGAGACGTGAATCTTATTTGTACTGTGTATGTCCAGAATAGCACAAGAGTGCTGTTCTTAGCCTGAGGAACACTTGCTGGTAGTACTTGAAACTGAACGTGATTCAACTCCGTTTAGGAAGCTTCATTGAACCCTAGTGTGCCATGCAAGAAAAACACTCTGCTTTTGAGAAACGTGCATTCTTGCACTCTACTGTGTTTCCTATGGCGCCAGTACAGTGAACCAGCTCAGAACAAAAGAACTGTGCTTCCTACAAAAACGGGGCATATCTAGTTCAACTCAGTATTGGAAACTAAGGAAAACAGGATCTTCTCTTCAGTCCAATACACTGTACTGGCTGGGAAGAGACGCGAATCGTATTTGTACTGTGTATGGCCAGAATAGCACAAGAGTGCTGTTCTTAGCCTGAATGAACACTTGCTGGTAGTACTTGAAACTGAACGTGATTCAACTCCGTTTGGGAAGCTTCATTGAACCCTAGTGTGCCATGCAAGAAAAACACTCTGCTTTTGAGAAACGGGCATTCTTGCACTCTACTGTGTTTCC
This sequence comes from Peromyscus maniculatus bairdii, assembly GCF_049852395.1. NCBI lineage: Eukaryota > Metazoa > Chordata > Mammalia > Rodentia > Cricetidae > Peromyscus > Peromyscus maniculatus. Next base: position 42,052,269 of record NC_134854.1, on the reverse strand, counting down.
TATAGGGCCAGTACAGTGAGCTAGCTCAGAACCAAAGATCTGTGTTTCCTACACAAACGGGGCATATCTAGTTCAACTCAGTATTGGAAACTAAGTAAAAGAGGTGCTTCTCCTCAAATCCAATACACTGTAATGGTTGGGAAGAGACGCGAAAACTATTTTCACTGTGTATGGCCAGAATAGCTCAAGAGTGCTATTCTTAGCCTAATGAACACTTGTTGCTAGAACTGCAAATTGAACGTGATTCAACTCCGTTTAGGAAGTTTCATTGAACCCTAGGGTTCCATGCAAGAAAAACACTCTGCTTCTGAGAAACGGGCATTCTTGCACTCTACTGTGTTTCCTGTAGTGCCAGTAGAGTGAGCTACCTCAGAAAAAAAGATCTGTGTTTCCTACACAAACAGATCATATCTTGTTCAACTCAGTATTGGAAACTAAGTAAAACAGGAGCGTCTCTTCAGTCCATTACACTGTACTGTCTGGGAACAGACGCGAATGCTATTTGTACCATTGTATGGCCAGAATAGCACAAGAGTTCTGTTCTTAGCCTGAATGAACACTTGCTGCTAGAACTTGAAACTGAACGTGATTCAACTCGGTTTAGGAAGTTTTATTGAACCCTAGTGTGCCATGCAAAAAAAACACAAAGCTTTTGAGAAACGGGCATTCTTGAACTCTACTGTGTTTCCTATAGGGCCAGTACAGTGAGCTAGCTCAGAACAAAAGAACTGTGCTTCCTACAAAAACGGGGCATATCTAGATCAACTCAGGATTGGAAACTAAGGAAAACTGGAGCTTCTCTTCAGTCCAATACACTGTACTGGCTGGGAACAGACGCGAATGCTATTTGCACTGTGTATGGCCAGAATAGCACAAGAGTGCTGTTCTTAGTCTGAATGGACACTTGCTGGTAGTACTTGAAACTGAACGTGATTCAACTCCGTTTAGGAACTTTCATTGGACCCTAGTGTGCCATGCAAGAAAAACACTCTGCTTTTGAGAAACGGGCATTCTAGAACTCTACTGTGTTTCCTATAGAGCCAGTACAGTGAGCTAGCTCAGAACAAAAGAACTGTGCTTCCTACTCAAACGGGGCATAACTAGTTCAACTCAGTATTGGAAACCAAGCAAAACAGGAGCTTCTCTTCATTCCAATACACTGTAATGGTGGGGAACAGACGCGAAAACTATTTTCACTGTGTATGGCCAGAATAGCTCAGGAGTGCTGTTCTTATCCTGAATGAACACTTGCTGCTAGAACTGCAAATTGAACGTGATTCAACTCGTTTTAGGAAGTTTCATCGACCCCTAGTGTTCCATGCAAGAAAAACACTCTGCTTTTGAGAAAGGGGCATTCTTGCACTCTACTGTGTTTCCTATAGGGCCAGTACATTGAGCTAGCTCAGAACCAAAGATCTGTGTTTCCTACACAAACGGGGCATATCTAGTTCAACTCAGTATTGGAAACTAAGTAAAACAGGTGCTTCTTTTCAGTCCAATACACTGTACTGGCTGGGAACCAACGCGAATGCTATTTGCACTGTGTATGGCGATAATACCTCAAGAGTGCTGTTCTTAGCCTGAATGAACACTTGCTGCTAGAATTTGAAACTGAACGTGATTCAACTCTGCTTAGGAAGCTTCACTGAAAGCTAGTGTGCCATGCAAGAAAAACACTCTTCTTTAGAGAAACGGGCATTCTTGCACTCTACTGTGTTTCCTGTATGGCCAGTACAGTGAGCTAGCTCAGAACAAAAGAACTGTGCTTCCTACACAAACAGGGCATATCTAGTTCAACTCAGTATTGGAAACTTAGCAAAACAGGAGCTTCTCTTCAGTCCAATACACTGTAATGGTGGGGAACAGTCGCGAAAACTATTTTCACTCTGTATGGCCAGAATAGCTCAAGAGTGCTGTTCTTAGCCTGAATGAACACTTGCTGCTAGAAGTTCAAACTGAATGAGATTCAAGTTCGTTTAGGAAGCTTCATTGAACCCCACTGTGCCATGCAAGAAAAACACTCTGCTTTTGAGAAACGGGCATTCTGGCACACTACTGTGTTTCCTATACTGCCAGTCCAGTGAGCTAGCTCTGAACAAAAGAACTGTGAGTCCTACAAAAACGGGGCATATCTAGTTCAACTCAGTATTGGCAACTAAGGAAAACAGGATCTTCTCTTCAGTCCAATACACTGTAATGGCTGGGAACAGACGCGAATGCTATTTGTAATGTGTATGGCCAGAATAGCACAAGAGTGCTGTTCTTAGCCTGAATGAACACTTGCTGGTAGTACTTGAAACTGAACATGATTCAACTCCGTTTAGGAACCTTCATTGAACCCTAGTGTGCCATGCAAGAAAAACACTCTGCTGTGAGAAACAGGCATTCTTGCACTCTACTGTGTTTCCTATAGGGCCAGTACAGTGAGCTAGCTCAGAAAAAAGAACTGTGCTTCCTACACAAACGGGACATATCTAGTTCAACTCAGTATTGGAAATTAATTAAAACAGGAGCTTCTCCTCAGTCCAATACACTGTAATGGTTGGGAACAGACGCGAAAACTCTTTTCACTATGTATGGCCAGAATAGCTCAGGAGTGCTATTCTTAGCCTGAATGAACACTTGTTGCTAGAAATGCAAATTGAACGTGATTCAACTCCGTTTAGGAAGTTTCATTGAACCCTAGTGTTCCATGCAAGAAAAACACTCTGCTTTTGAGAAACGGGCATTCTTGCACTCTACTGTGTTTCCTGCACGGCCAGTACAGTGAGCTAGCTCAGAACAAAAGATCTGTGTTTCCTACACAAACGGATCATATCTAGTTCAACTCAGTATTGGAAACTAAATAAAACAGGAGCATCTCTTCTGTCCATTACACTGTACTGGCTGGGAACAGACGCGAATGCTATTTGTACCTTTGTATGGCCAGAATAGCACAAGAGTTCTGTTCTTAGCCTGAATGAACACTTGCTGCTAGAACTTGAAACTGAACGTGATTCAACTCCGTTTAGGAAGTTTTATTGAACCCTAGTGTGCCATGCAAGGAAAACACTCTGCTTTTGAGAAACGGGCATTCTTGCACTCTACTGTTTTTCCTATAGGGCCAGTACAGTGAGCTAGTTCAGAACAATAGAACTGTGCTTCCTACACAAACGGGGCATATATAATTCAACTCAGTATTGGAAAACAAGCAAAACAGGAGCTTCTCTTCAGTACAGTACACTGTAATGGTGGGGAACAGACGCAAAAGCTATTTGCACTGTGTATGGCCAGAATAGCACAAGAGTTCTCTTCTTAGCCTGAATGAACACTTTCTGCTAGAACTTGAAACTGAACGTGATTCAACTTTGTTTAGGAAGTTTTATTGAACCCTAGTGTGCCATGCAAGAAAAACACTCTGCTTTTGAGAAACGTGCATTCTTGAACTCTACTGTGTTTACTATAGGGCCAGTAGAGTGAGCCAGCTCAGAACAAAAGAACTGTGCTATCCTACACAAACGGGGCATATCTAGTTCAACTCAGTATTGGAAACTAAGTAAAACAGGATCTTCTCTTCAGTCCAATACACTGTAATGGCTGGGAACAGACGCGAATGTTATTTGTACTGTGTATGGCCAGAATAGCAAAAGAGTGCTGTTCTTAGCCTGAATGAACACTTGCTGGTAGTACTTGAAACTGAACGTGATTCAACTCCGTTTAGGAAGCTTCATTGAAGCCTAGTGTGCCATGCAAGAAAAACACTCTGCTTTTGAGAAACGGGCATTCTTGTACTCTACTGTGTTTCCTATAGGGCCAGTACAGTTAGCTAGCTCAGAACAAAAGAACTGTGCTTCCTACACAAACGGGGCATATCTAGTTCAACTCTGTATTGGAAACTAAGGAAAACAGGAGCTTCTCCTCAGTCCAATACACTGTAATGGTGGGGAACAGACGCGAAAACTATTTTCACTGTGTATGGCCAGAATAGCTCAAGATTTCTATTCTTAGCCTGAATGAACACTTGTTGCTAGAACTGCAAATTGAACGTGATTCAACTCCGTTTAGGAAGTTTCATTGAACCCTAGTGTTCCATGCAAGAAAAACACTCTTCTTTTGAGAAACGGGCATTCTTGCACTGTACTGTGTTTCCTGTATGGCCAGTACAGTGAGCTAGCTCAGAACAAAAGAACTGTGCTTCCTACACAAACAGGGCATATCTAGTTCAACTCAGTATTGGAAACTTAGCAAAACAGGAGCTTCTCTTCAGTCCAATACACTGTAATGGTGGGGAACAGTCGCGAAAACTATTTTCACTCTGTATGGCCAGAATAGCTCAAGAGTGCTGTTCTTAGCCTGAATGAACACTTGCTGCTAGAATTGAAACTGAACGTGATTCAACTCCGTTTAGGAAGTTTCATTGAACCCTAGTGTGCCATGCAAGAAAAACACTCTGCTTTTGAGAAACGGGCATTCTTGAACTCTATTGTTTTTCCTATGGGGCTAGTACAGTAAGCTTGCTAAGAACAAAAGTATTGTGCTTCCTACACAAACGGGGCATATCTAGTTCAACTCAGTATTGGAAACTAAGTAAAACAGGAGCTTCTCTTCAGTCCAATACACTGTAATCGCTTGGAACAGACGCAAATGCTGTTTGTACTGTGTATGGCCAGAATAGCACAAGAGTGCTGTTCTTAGCCTGAATGAACACTTGCTGCTAGAACTTGAAACTGAACGTGATTCAACTCCGATTAGAAAGCTTCATTGAACCCTAGTGTGCCATGCAAGAAAAACACTCTGCTTTTGAGAAACGGGCATTCTTGAACTCTACTGTGTTTCCTATAGGGCCAGTACTGTGAGCTACCTCAGAACAAAAGAACTGTGCTTCCTACAAAAACGGGGCATATCTAGTTCAACTCAGGATTGGAAACTAAGGAAAACAGGATCTTCTCTTCAGTCCAATACACTGTACTGGCTGGGAACAGACGCGAATTCTATTTGCACTGTGTATGGCCAGAATAGCACAAGAGTGCTGTTCTTAGCCTGAATGGACACTTGCAGGTAGTACTTGAAACTGAACGTGATTCAACTCCGTTTAGGAACTTTCATTGAACCCTAATGTGCCATGCAAGAAAAACACTCTGCTTTTGAGAAACGGGCATTCTTGCACTCTACTGGTTTTCCTATAGGGCCAGTACAGTGAGCTAGTTCAGAACAAAAGAACTGTGCTTCCTACACAAACGGGGCATATCTAATTCTACTCAGTATTGGAAAACAAGCAAAACAGTAGCTTCTCTTCAGTACAGTACACTGTAATGGTGGGGAACAGACGCAAATGCTATTTGCACTGTGTATGGCCAGAATAGCACAAGAGTTCTCTTCTTAGCCTGAATGAACACTTGCTGCTAGAACTTGAAACTGAACGTGATTCAACTCTGTTTAGGAAGTTTTATTGAACCCTAGTGTGCCATGCAAGAAAAACCCTCTGCTTTTGAGAAACATGCATTCTTGAACTCTACTGTGTTTCCTATAGGGCCAGTAGAGTGAGCCAGCTCAGATCAAAGGAACTGTGCTATCCTACACAAACGGGGCATATCTAGTTCAACTCAGTATTGGAAACTAAGTAAAACAGGATCTTCTCTTCAGTCCAATACACTGTAATGGCTGGGAACAGACGCGAATGTTATTTGTACTGTGTATGGCCAGAATAGCAAAAGAGTGCTGTTCTTAGCCTGAATGAACACTTGCTGGTAGTACTTGAAACTGAACGTGATTCAACTCCGTTTAGGAAGCTTCATTGAAGCCTAGTGTGCCATGCAAGAAAAACACTCTGCTTTTGAGAAACGGGCATTCTTGTACTCTACTGTGTTTCCTATAGGGCCAGTACAGTTAGCTAGCTCAGAACAAAAGAACTGTGCTTCCTACACAAACGGGGCATATCTAGTTCAACTCTGTATTGGAAACTAAGGAAAACAGGAGCTTCTCCTCAGTCCAATACACTGTAATGGTGGGGAACAGACGCGAAAACTATTTTCACTGTGTATGGCCAGAATAGCTCAAGATTTCTATTCTTAGCCTGAATGAACACTTGTTGCTAGAACTGCAAATTGAACGTGATTCAACTCCGTTTAGGAAGTTTCATTGAACCCTAGTGTTCCATGCAAGAAAAACACTCTTCTTTTGAGAAACGGGCATTCTTGCACTGTACTGTGTTTCCTGTATGGCCAGTACAGTGAGCTAGCTCAGAACAAAAGAACTGTGCTTCCTACACAAACAGGGCATATCTAGTTCAACTCAGTATTGGAAACTTAGCAAAACAGGAGCTTCTCTTCAGTCCAATACACTGTAATGGTGGGGAACAGTCGCGAAAACTATTTTCACTCTGTATGGCCAGAATAGCTCAAGAGTGCTGTTCTTAGCCTGAATGAACACTTGCTGCTAGAATTGAAACTGAACGTGATTCAACTCCGTTTAGGAAGTTTCATTGAACCCTAGTGTGCCATGCAAGAAAAACACTCTGCTTTTGAGAAACGGGCATTCTTGAACTCTATTGTGTTTCCTATGGGGCTACTACAGTAAGCTTGCTAAGAACAAAAGTATTGTGCTTCCTACACAAACGGGGCATATCTAGTTCAACTCAGTATTGGAAACTAAGTAAAACAGGAGCTTCTCTTCAGTCCAATACACTGTAATCGCTTGGAACAGACGCAAATGCTGTTTGTACTGTGTATGGCCAGAATAGCACAAGAGTGCTGTTCTTAGCCTGAATGAACACTTGCTGCTAGAACTTGAAACTGAACGTGATTCAACTCCGATTAGAAAGCTTCATTGAACCCTAGTGTGCCATGCAAGAAAAACACTCTGCTTTTGAGAAACGGGCATTCTTGAACTCTACTGTGTTTCCTATAGGGCCAGTACTGTGAGCTACCTCAGAACAAAAGAACTGTGCTTCCTACAAAAACGGGGCATATCTAGTTCAACTCAGGATTGGAAACTAAGGAAAACAGGATCTTCTCTTCAGTCCAATACACTGTACTGGCTGGGAACAGACGCGAATTCTATTTGCACTGTGTATGGCCAGAATAGCACAAGAGTGCTGTTCTTAGCCTGAATGGACACTTGCAGGTAGTACTTGAAACTGAACGTGATTCAACTCCGTTTAGGAACTTTCATTGAACCCTAATGTGCCATGCAAGAAAAACACTCTGCTTTTGAGAAACGGGCATTCTTGCACTCTACTGGTTTTCCTATAGGGCCAGTACAGTGAGCTAGTTCAGAACAAAAGAACTGTGCTTCCTACACAAACGGGGCATATCTAATTCTACTCAGTATTGGAAAACAAGCAAAACAGTAGCTTCTCTTCAGTACAGTACACTGTAATGGTGGGGAACAGACGCAAATGCTATTTGCACTGTGTATGGCCAGAATAGCACAAGAGTTCTCTTCTTAGCCTGAATGAACACTTGCTGCTAGAACTTGAAACTGAACGTGATTCAACTCTGTTTAGGAAGTTTTATTGAACCCTAGTGTGCCATGCAAGAAAAACCCTCTGCTTTTGAGAAACATGCATTCTTGAACTCTACTGTGTTTCCTATAGGGCCAGTAGAGTGAGCCAGCTCAGATCAAAGGAACTGTGCTATCCTACACAAACGGGGCATATCTAGTTCAACTCAGTATTGGAAACTAAGTAAAACAGGATCTTCTCTTCAGTCCAATACACTGTAATGGCTGGGAACAGACGCGAATGTTATTTGTACTGTGTATGGCCAGAATAGCAAAAGAGTGCTGTTCTTAGCCTGAATGAACACTTGCTGGTAGTACTTGAAACTGAACGTGATTCAACTCCGTTTAGGAAGCTTCATTGAAGCCTAGTGTGCCATGCAAGAAAAACACTCCGCTTTTGAGAAACGGGCATTCTTGTACTCTACTGTGTTTTCTATAGGGCCAGTACAGTTAGCTAGCTCAGAACAAAAGAACTGTGCTTCCTACACAAACGGGGCATATCTAGATCAACTCTGTATTGGAAACTAAGGAAAACAGGAGCTTCTCCTCAGTCCAATACACTGTAATGGTGGGGAACAGACGCGAAAACTATTTTCACTGTGTATGGCCAGAATAGCTCAAGAGTTCTATTCTTAGCCTGAATGAACACTTGATGCTAGAACTGCAAATTGAACGTGATTCAACTCCGTTTAGGAAGTTTCATTGAACCCTAGTGTTCTATGCAAGAAAAACACTCTTCTTTTGAGAAACGGGCATTCTTGCACTGTACTGTGTTTCCTGTATGGCCAGTACAGTGAGCTATCTCAGAACAAAAGAACTGTGCTTCCTGCACAAGCGGGGCATATCTAGTTCAACTCAGTATTGGAAACTTAGCAAAACAGGAGCTTCTCTTCAGTCCAATACACTGTAATGGTGGGGAACACACGCGAAAACTATTTTCACTGTGTATAGCCAGAATAGCTCAAGAGTGCTGTATTTAGCCTGAATGAACACTTGCTGCTAGAACTTGAAACTGAATGAGATTCAAGTCCGTTTAGGAAGCTTCATTGAACCCTCTTGTGCCATGCAAGAAAAACACTCTGCTTTTGAAAAACGGGCATTCTTGCACTCTACTGTGTTTCCTATAGGGCCAGTACAGTAAGCTAGCTCTGAACAAAAGAACTGTGAGTCCTACAAAAACGGGGCATATCTAGTTTAACTCTGTATTGGAAACTAAGTAAAACAGGATCTTCTCCTCAGTCCAATACACTGTAATGTTGGGGAACATACGAGAAAAATATTTTCACTGTGAATGGCCAGAATAGCTCAAGAATGCTATTCTTACCCTGAATGAACACTTGCTGCTAGAATTGAAACTGAACGTGATTCAACTTCGTTTAGGAAGTTTCATTGAACCCTAGTGTGCCATGCAAGAAAAACACTCTGTTTTAGAGAAAACAGCATTCTTGAACTCTATTGTGTTTCCTATGGGGCTAGTACAGTAAGCTTGCTAAGACCAAAAGAATTGTGCTTCCTACACAAACGGGGCATATCTAGTTCAACTCAATCTTGGAAACTAAGTAAAACAGGAGCTTTTCTTCAGTCCAAAACACTGTACTAGCTGGGAACTTACGCGAATGCTATTTGCACTGTGTATGGCCAGAATAGCACAAGAGTGCTGTTCTTAGCCTTAATGAAAACTTGTTGCTTGAACTTGAAACTGAAGGTGATTCAACTCCATTTACGAAGTTTCATTGAACCCTAGTGTGCCATGCAAGAAAAACACTCTGCTTTTGAGAAACGGGCATTCTTGCACTCTACTGTGTTTCCTATAGGGCCAGTACAGTGAGCTAGCTTAGAACAAAAGAACTGTGCTTCCTACACAAATGGGGCATATCTAGTTCAACTCAATCTTGGAAACTAAGTAAAACAGGAGCTTCTCTTTAGTCCAATACACTGTACTAGCTGGGAATATACGCGAATGCTATTTGCAGTGTGTATGGCCAGAATAGCACAAGAGTGCTGTTCTTAGCCTGAATGAACACTTGCTGCTAGAACTTGAAACTGAACGTGATTCAACTCCGTTTAGGAAGTTTCATTGAACCCTACTGTGCCATGCAAGAAAAACACTCTGTTTTAGAGAAAACAGCATTCTTTCACTCTACTGTGTTTCCTATAGGGCACGTACAGTGAGCTAGCTCAGAACAAAAGAACTGTGCTTCCTACACAAACGGGGCATATCTAGTTCATCTCAGTATTGGAAACTAAGTAAAACAGGAGCTTCTCTTCAGTCCAATACATTGTAATGGTGGGGAACAGACGCGAATGCTATTTGTACCTTTGTATGGCCAGAATAGCTCAAGAGTGCTGTTCCTAGCCTGAATGAACACTTGCTGCTAGAACTGCAAATTGAACGTGATTCAACTCCGTTTAGGAAGCTTCATTGAACCCTAGTGTGCCATGCAAGAAGAGCACTCTGCTTTTGAGAAACGGGCATTCTTGCACTCTACTGTGTTTCCTATAGGGCCAGTACAGTGAGCTAGCTCAGAACAAACGAACTGTGCTTCCTACACAAACGGGACATATCTAGTTCAACTCAGTATAGGAAATTAAGTAAAACATGAGCTTCTCCTCAGTCCAATACACTGTAATGGTGGGGAACAGAAGTGAAAACTATTTTCACTGTGTATGGCGAGATTAGCTCAGGAGTGCTGTTCTTAGCCTGAATGAACACTTGCTGCTAGAACTGCAAATTGAACGTGATTCAACTCCTTTTAGGAAGTTTCATTGACCCCTAGTGTTCCATGCAAGAAAAACACTCTGCTTTTGAGAAACGGGCATTCTTGCACTCTACTGTGTTTCCAATAGGGCCAGTACAGTGAGCTAGCCTAGAACAAAAGAACTGTGCTTCCTACACAAACGGGGCATATCTAGTTCAACTCTGTATTGGAACCTAAGTAAAACAGGAGCTTCTCCTCAGTCCAATACACTGTAATGGTGGGGAACAGACGCGAAAACTATTTTCAGTGTGTATGGCCAGAATAGCTCAAGAGGGCTATTCTTAGCCTGAATGAACACTTGTTGCTAGAACTGCAAATTGAACGTGATTCAACTCCGTTTAGGAAGTTTCATTGAACCCTATTGTTCCATGCAAGAAAAACACTCTGCTTTTGAGAAACGGGCTTTCTTGCACTCTACTCTGTTTCCTGTATGGCCAGTACAGTGAGCTAACTCAGAACAAAAGAACTGTGCTTCCCACACAAACGGGGCATATCTAGTTCAATTCAGTATTTGAAACTGAGTAAAACAGGAGCTTCTCTTCAGTCCAATACACTGTAATGGCTGGAAACAGACGCAAATGCTATTTGCACTGTGTATGGCCAGAATACCACAAGAGTGCTGTTCTTAGCCTGAATGAACACTTGCTGCTAGAACATGAAACTGAACGTAATTCAACTCCGTTTAGGAAGCTTCATTGAACCCTAGTGTGCCATGCAAAAAAAACACTCTGCTTTTGAGAAACGGGTATTCTTGCACTCTACTGTGTTTCCTATAGGGCCAGTACAGTGAGCTAGCTCAGAAAAAAAAAACTGTGCTTCCTACACAAACGGGGCATATCTAGTTAAACTCAGTATTGGAAACCAAGCAAAACAGGAGCTTCTCTTCAGTCCAATACACTGTAATGGTGGGGAACAGACGCGAAAACTATTTTCACTGTGTATGGCCAGAATATCTCAAGAGTGCGGTTCTTAGCCTGAATGAACACTTGCTGCTAGAACTTGAAACTGAACGTGATTCAACTCCGTTTAGGAAGCTTCATTTAACCCTAGTGTGCCATGCAAGAAAAACACTCTGATTTTAGAAACGGTCATTCTTGCACTCTACTGTGTTTCCTATAGGGCCAGTACAGTGAGCTAGCTTAGAACAAAAGAACTGTGCTTCCTACACAAACGGGGCATATCTAGTTCAAGTCATTATTGGAAACTTTATAAAATAGGAGCTTCTCTTCAGTCCAATACCCTGTACTGGCTGGGAACAGACGCGAATGCTATTTGTACTGTGTATGGCCATTATAGCACAAGAGTGCTGTTCTTAGCCTGAATGAACACTTGCTGCTAGAATTGAAACTGAACGGGATTCAACTCCGTTTAGGAAGTTTCATTGAACCCTAGTGTGCCATGCAAGAAAAACACTCTGCTTTTGAGAAACGGGCATTGTTGAACTCTACTGTTTTTCCTATGGGGCTAGTACAGTAAGCTTGCTAAGAACAAAAAAATTGTGCTTCCTACACGAACGGGGCATATCTAGTTCAACTCAATCTTGGAAACTAAGTAAAACAGGAGCTTCTCTTCAGTCCAATACACAGTACTAGCTGGGAACATATGAGAATGCTATTTGCACTGTGTATGGCCAGAATAGTACAAGAGTGCTGTTCTTAGCCTGAATGAACACTTGCTGCTAGAACTTGAAACTGAACGTGATTCAACTCCGTTTAGGAAGTTTCATTGAACCCTAGTGTGCCATGCAAGAAAAACACTCTGCTTTTGATTAACGGGCATTCTTGCACTCTACTGTGTTTCCTATAGGGCCATTACAGTGAGCTAGCTCAGAACAAAAGAATTGTGCTTCCTACACAAACGGGGCATATCTAGTTCAACTCTGTATTGGAAACTAAGTAAAACAGGAGCTTCTCCTCAGTCCAATACACTGTAATGGTGGGGAACAGACGCGATAACTATTTTCACTGTGTATTACCAGAATAGCACAAGAGTGCTGTTCTTAGCCTGAATGAACACTTGCTGCTAGAACTTGAAACTGAACGTGATTCAACTCCGTTTAGGAAGCTTCATTGAACCCTAGTGTGCCATGCAAAAAAACACTCTGCTTTTGAGAAACGGGCATTCTTGCACTCTACTGTGTTTCCTATAGGGCCCGTACAGTGAGCTAGCTCAGAACAAAAAAACTGTGCTTCCTACACAAACGGGGCATATCTTGTTCAACTCAGTATTGGTAACTAAGTAAAACAGGTGCTTCTCTTCAGTCTAATACACTGTACTGGCTGGGAACAGATGCAAATGCTATTTGCACTCTGTATGGCCAGAATAGCACAAGAGTGCTGTTCTTAGCCTGAATGAACACTTGCTGCTAGAACTTGAAACTGAACGTGATTCAACTCCGTTTAGGAAGTTTCATTGAACCCTAGTGTGCCATGCAAGAAAAACACTGTGCTTTTGAGAAATGGGCATTCTTGCACTCTACTGTGTTTCCTCTAGGGCTGGTAAAGTGAGCTTACTAAGAACAAAAGAATTGTGCTTCCTACACAAACGGGGCATATCTAGTTCAACTCAATCTTGGAAACTAAGTAAAACAGGAGCTTCTCTTCAGTCCAATACACTGTACTAGCTGGGAACATACCCGAATGCTATTTGCACTGTGTATGGCCAGAATAGCACAAGAGTGCTGTTCTTAGCCTAAATGAACTCTTGCTGCTAGAACTTGAAACTGAACGTGATTCAACTCCGTTTAGGAAGTTTCATTGAACCCTAGTGTGCCATGCAAGAAAAACACTCTGCTTTTGAGATACGGGCATTCTTGCACTCTACTGTGTTTCCTATAGGGCCAGTACAGTGAGTTTGAAAAGAACAAAAGAATTGTGCTTCCTACACAAAAAGGGCATATCTAGTTCAACTCAATCTTGGAAACTAAGTAAAACAGGAGCTTCTCTTCAGTCCAATACACTGTAATGGCTGGGAACAGACGTAAATGCTATTTGCATTGTGTATGGCCAGAATAGCACAAGAGTGCTCTTCTTAGCCTGAATGAACACTTGCTGCTAGAACTTGAAACTGAACGTGATTCAACTCCGTTTAGGAAGCTTCATTGAACCCTAGTGTGCCATGCAAGAAAAACACTCTGCTTTTGAGAAACGGGCATTCTTGCACCCTTCGGTGTTTCCTATAGGGCCAGTACAGTGAGCTTGCAAAAAACAAAAGAATTGTGCTTCCTACACAAACGGGGCATATCTAGTTCAACTCAATCTTGGAAACTAAGTAGAACAGGAGCTTCTCTTCAGTCCAATACACTGTGCTGGCTGAGAACAGACTGAATGCTATTTGCACTGTGTATGGCCAGAATAGCACAAGAGTACTGTTCTTAGCCTGAATGAACACTTGCTGCTACAACTTGAAACTCAACGTGATTCAACTCCGTTTAGGACGTTTCATTGAACCCTACTGTGCCATGCAAGAAAAACACTCTACTTATGAGAAACGGGCATTCTTGCACTCTACTGTGTTTCCTGTAGGGCCTGTACAGTGAGCTAGCTCAGAACAAAAGATCTGTGTTTCCTACACAAACGGGGAATATGTAGTTCAACTCAGTATTGGAAACTAAGTAAAACAGGAGCTTCTCTTCAGTCCAATAAACTGTAATGGCTGGGAACAGACGCAAATGCTATTTGCACTGTGTATGGCCAGAATAGCACAAGAGATCTCTTTTTAGCCTGAATGAATACTTGCTGCTAGAATTTGAAACTGAATGTGATTCAACTCCGTTTCGGAAGTTTTATTGAACCCTAGTGTGCCATGCAAGAAAAACACTCTGCTTTTGTGAAACGGGCATTCTTGCACTCTACTGTGTTTCCTATAGGGCCAGTACAGTAAGCTAGCTCAGAACAAGAGAACTGTGAGTCCTACAAATACGGGGCATATCTAGTTCAACTCAATATTGGAAACTAAGTAAAACAGGATCATTTTTCTTCTGTCCAATACACGGTGATGTTGGGGAACAGACGAGAAAAATATTTTCACTGTGAATGGCCAGAATAGCTCAAGAGTGCTGTTCTTAGCCTGAATGAACACTTGCTGCTAGAATTGAAACTGAACGTGATTCAACTCCGTTTAGGAAGTTTCATTGAACCCTAGTGTGCCATGCAAGAAAAACACTCTGCTTTTGAGAAACGGCCATTCTTGAACTCTACTGTGTTTCCTATGGGGCTAGTACAGTAACCTTGCTAAGAACAAAAGAATTGTGCTTCCTACACAAACGGGGTATATCTAGTTCAACTCAATCTTGGAAACTAAGTAAAACAGGAGCTTTTCTTCAGTCCAAAACTCTGTATTAGCTGGGAGCTTACGCGAATGCTATTTTCACTGTGTATGGCCAGAATAGCACAAGAGTGCTGTTCTTAGCCTGAATGAAAAATTGCTGCTTGAACTTGAAACTGAACGTGATTCAACTCCGTTTAGGAAGTTTCATTGAACCCTAGTGTGCCATGCAGGAAAAACACTCTGCTTTTGAAATGGGCATTCTTGCACTCTACTGTTTTTCCTATGGGGCCAGTACAGTGAGCTAACTCAGAACAAAAGAACTGTGCTTCCTACAAAAATATGGCATATCTAGTTCAACTCAGTATTGGAAACTAAGGAAAACAGGATCTTCTCGTCAGTCCAATACACTGTACTGGCTGGGAACAGACGCGAATGTTATTTGTACTGTGTATGGCCAGAATAGCACAAGATTGCTGTTCTTAGCCTGAATGAACACTTGCTTGTAGTACTTGAAACTGAACGTCATTTAACTCTGTTAAGGAAGTTTCATTTAACCCTAGTGTGCCATGCAAGAAAAACCCTCTGCTATTGAGAAACGGGCATTCTTGCACTCTACTGTGTTTCCTATACGGCTAGTACAGTGAGCTTGCTAAGAACAAAAGAATTGTGCTTCTTACACACACGGGGCATATCTAGTTCAACTCAATCTTGGAAACTAAGTAAAACAGGAGCTTCTCTTCAGTCCAATATACTGTACTAGCTGGGAACATACGCGAAAGCTATTTGCACTGTGTATGGCCAGAATAGCACAAGAGTGCTTTTCTTAGCATGAATGAACACTTGCTGCTAGAATTTGAAACTGAACGAGATTCAACTCCATTTAGGAAGTTTCATTGAACCCTAGTGTGCCATGCAAGAAAAACACTCTGCTTTTGAGAAACAGGCATTCTTGCACTCTTCGGTGTTTCCTATAGGGCCAGTACAGTGAGCTTGCAAAGAACAAAAGAATTGTGATTCCTACACAAACGGGGCATATCTAGTACAACTCAATCTTGGAAACTAAGTAAAACAGGAGCTTTTCTTCAGTCAAATACACTGTAATGGTGGGGAACAGACGCGAAAACTATTTTCACTGTGTATGGCCAGAATAGCTCAAGAGTTCTGTTTCTAGCCTGAATGAACACTTGCTGCTAGAACTGCACATTGAACGTGATTCAACTCCGTTTAGGAAGTTTCATTGAACCCTAGTGTGCCCTGCAAGAAAAACACTCTGCTTTTGAGAAACGGGCATTCTTGCACTCTACTGTGTTTCCTATAGGGCCCGTACAGTGAGCTACCTCAGAACAAAAGAACTGTGCTTCCTACACAAACAGGGCATATCTTGTTCAACTCAGTATTGGAAACTAACTAAAACAGGTGCTTCTCTTCAGTCCAATACACTGTACTGGCTGGGAACAGATGCAAATGCTATTTGTACTCCGTATGGCCAGAATAGCACAAGAGTGCTGTTCTTAGCCTGAATGAACACTTGGTGCTAGAACTTGAAACTGAACGTGATTCAACTCCATTTAGGAAGTTTCATTGAACCCTAGTGTGCCATGCAAGAAAAACACTGTGCTTTTGAGAAATGGGCATTCTTGCACTCTACTGTGTTTCCTCTAGAGCTAGTACAGTGAGCTTGCAAAGAACAAAAGAATTGTGCTTCCTACACAAACGGGGCATATCTAGTTCAACTCAATCTTGGAAACTAAGTAAAAAGGAGCTTCTCTTCAGTCCAATACACTGTACTAGCTGGGAACATACGCGAATGCTATTTGGACTGTGTATGGCCAGAATAGCACAAGAGTGATGTTCTTAGCCTGAATGAACACTTGCTGCTAGAACTTGAAACTGAACGTGATTCAACTCCGTTTAGGAAGTTTCATTGAACCCTAGTGTGCCATGCAAGAAAAACACTCTGCTTTTGAGAAACGAGCATTCTTGCACTCTTCGGTGTTTCCTATAGGGCCAGTACAGTGAGCTTGCAAAGAACAAAAGAATCGTGCTTCCTACACAAACGGGGCATATCTAGTTCAACTCAATCTTGGAAACTAAGTAAAACAGGTGCTTCTCTTCAGTCCAATACACTGTACTAGCTGGGAACATAGGCGAAAGCTATTTGCACTCTGTATGGCCAGAATAGCACAAGAGTGCTGTTCTTAGCCTGAATGTACACTTGCTGCTAGAACTTGAAACTGAACGTGATTCAACTCCGTTTAGGAAGCTTCATTGAACCCTAGTGTGCCATGCAAGAAAAACACTCTGCATTTGAGAAACGGGCATTCTTGCACTCTACTGTTTTTCCTATAGGGCCAGTACAGTGAGCTAGCTCAGAACAAAAGAACTGTGCTTCCTACAAAATGGGGCATATCTAGTTCAACTCAATATTGGAAACTAAGTAAAACAGGAGCTTCTCTTCAGTCCAATAAACTATAATGGTGGGGAACAGACGCGAAAACTATTTTCACTGTGTATGGCCAGAATAGCTCAAGAGTGCTGTTCTTAGCCTGAATGAACACTTGCTGCTAGAACTGCAAATTGAACGTGATTCAACTCCGTTTAGGAAGTTTCATTGAACCCTAGTGTGCCATGCAAGAAAAAACTTCTGCTTTTGAGAAACGGGCATTCTTGCACTCTACTGTGTTTCCTATAGGGCTAGTACAGTGATCTTGCTAAGAACAAAAGAATTGTGCTTCCTACACACACGGGGCATATCTAGTTCAACTCATTCTTGGATACTAAGTAAAACAGGAGCTTCTCTTCAGTCCAATACACTGTACTAGCTGGGAACATAGGCGAATGCTATTTGCACTGTGTATCGCCAGAATAGCACAAGAGTGCTGTTCTTAGCATGAATGAAAAATTGTTGCTAGAACTTGAAACTGAACGAGATTCAACTCCATTTAGGAAGTTTCATTGAACCCTAGTGTGCCATGCAAGAAAAACACTCTGCTTTTGAGAAACGGGCATTCTTGCACTTTTCGGTGTTTCCTATAGGGCCTGTACAGTGAGCTTGCAAAGAACAAAAGAATTGTGCTTCCTACACAAACGGGGCATATCTAGTTCAACTCAATCTTGGAAACTAAGTAAAACAGGAGCTTCTCTTCAGTCCAATACAGTGTACTACCTGGGAACATAGGCGAATGCTATTTGCACTGTGTATGGCCAGAATAGCACAAGAGTGCTGTTCTTAGCCTGAATGAAAAATTGTTGCTAGAACTTGAAACTGAACGTGATTCAACTCCGTTTAGGAAGTTTCATTGAACCCTAGTGTGCCATGCAAGAAAAACACTCTGCTTTTGAGAAATGGGCATTCTTGGACTCTACTGTGTTTCCTATGGGGCCAGTACAGTGAGCTTGCAAAGAAGAAAAGAATTGTGCTTCCTACACAAACGGGCCATATCTAGTTCAACTCAATCTTGGAAACTAAGTAAAACAGGAGCTTCTCTTGAGTCCAATACACTGTAATGGTGGGGAACAGACGCGAAAACTATTTTCACAGTGTATGGCCTGAATAGCTCAAGAGTGCTGTTCCTAGCCTGAATGAACACTTGCTGCTAGAACTGAAAATTGAACGTGATTCAACTCCGTTTAGGAAGTTTCATTGAACCCTACTGTGCCATGCAAGAAAAACACTCTGCTTTTGAGAAACGGGCCTTCTTGCACTCTACTGTGTTACCTATAGGGCCAGTACAGTGAGCTAGCTCAGAACAAACGAACTGTGCTTCCTACACAAACGGAGCATATCTTGTTGAACTCAGTATTGGAAACTAAGTAAAACAGGTGCTTTTCTTCAGTCCAATATTCTGTTCTGGCTGGGAACAAATGCGAATGCTATTTGCACTCTGTATGGCCAGAATAGCACAAGAGTGCTGTTCTTAGCCTGAATGAACACTTGCTGCTAGAACTTGAAAGTGAACGTGATTCAACTCCGTTTAGGAAGTTTCATTGAACCCTAGTGTGCCATGCAAGAAAAACACTCTGCTTTTGTGAAAAGGGCATTCTTGCACTCTATGGTGTTTCCTATAGGGCCAGTAGAGTGAGCTTGCAAAGACCAAAGAATTGTGCTTCCTACACAAACGGGGCATATCTAGTTCAACTCAATCTTGGAAACTAAGTAAAACAGGAGCTTCCCTTCAGTCCAATACACTGTACTAGCTGGGAACATAAGCGAATGCTATTAGCACTGTGTATGGCCAGAATAGCACAAGAATGCTGTTCATAGCCTGAATGAACACTTGCTGCTAGAACTGCACACTGAACGTGATTCAACTCCGTTTAGGAAGTTTCATTGAACCCTAGTGTTCTATGCCTGAAAAACACTCTGCTTTTGAGAAACAGGCATTCTTGCACTCTACTGTGTTTCCTATAGGGCCAGTACAGTGAGGTAGCTCAGAAAAAAAGATCTGTGTTTCCTACACAAACGGATCATATCTAGTTCAACTCAGTATTGGAAACCAAGCAAAACAGGAGCTTCTCTTCATTCCAATACACTGTAATGGTGGGGAACAGACGCGAAAACTATTTTCACTGTGTATGGCCAGAATAGCTCAAGAGTGCTGTTCTTAGCCTGAATGAACACTTGCTGCTAGAACTGCAAATTGAACGTGATTCAACTCCTTTTAGGAAGTTTCATTGACCCCTAGTGTTCCATGCAAGAAAAACACTCTGCTTTTGAGAAACAGGCATTCTTGCACTCTACTGTGTTTCCTATAGGGCCAGTACAGTGAGCTAGCTCAGAACAAAAGATCTGTGTTTCCTACACAAACGGGGCATATCTAGTTCAACTCAGTATTGGAAACTAAGTAAAACAGGAGCTCCTCTTCAGTCCAATACACTGTAATGGCTGGGAACAGACCCAAATACTATTTGCACTGTGTATGGCCAGAATACTACAAGAGTTCTCTTTTTAGCCTGAATGAATACTTGCTGCTAGAACTTGAAACTGAACGTGATTCAACTCCGTTTCGGACGTTTCATTGAACCCTAGTGTGCCATGCAAGAAAAACACTCTGCTTTTGAGAAACGGGCATTCTTGAACTATATTGTGTTTCCTATAGGGCCAGTATAGTTAGCTAGCTCAGAACAAAAGAACTTTGCTTCCTACACAAACGGGGCATATCTAGTTCAACTCAATATTGGAAACTAAGTAAAACAGGAGCTTCACTTCAGTCCAATACACTGTAATGGCTGGGAACAGACGCAAATGCTATTTGCACTGTGTATGGCCAGAATAGCACAAATGTGCTGTTCTTAGCCTGAATGAACACTTGCTGCTAGAACTTGAAACTAAACGTGATTCAACTCCGTTTAAGAAGCTTCATTGAACCCTAATGTGCCATGCAAGAAAAGCACTCTGCTTTTGAGAAACGGGCATACTTGCACTCTCCTGTGTTTCCTATAGGGCCAGTACAGTGAGCTAGCTCAGAACAAAACAACTGTGCTTCCTACAAAAATGGGGCATATCTAGTTCAACTCAGTATTAGAAACTAAGGAAAACAGGATCTTCTCTTCAGTCCAATACACTGTACTGGCTGGGAACAGACGCGAATGTTATTTGTACTGTGTATGGCCAGAATAGCACAAGAGTGCAGTTCTTAGCCTGAATGAACACTTGCTGTTAGTACTTGAAACTTAACGTGATTCAAGTACGTTTAGGAAGCTTCATTGAACCCTAGTGTGCCATGCAAGAAAAACACTCTGCTTTTGATAAACGGGCATTCTTGCACTCTACTGTGTTTCCTATAGGGCCAGTACAGTGAGCTAGCTCAGAACAAAAAAACTGTGCTTCCTACACAAACGGGGCATATCTAGTTCAACTCAGTATTGGAAACTAAGCAAAACAGGAGCTTCTCTTCATTCCATTACACTGTAATGGTGGGGAACAGACGCGAAAACTATTTTCACTGTGTATGGCCAGAATAGCTCAAATAGTGCTGTTCTTAGCCTGTATGAACACTTGCTGCTAGAACTGCAAATTGAACGTGATTCAACTCCTTTTAGGAAGTTTCATTGAACCCTAGTGTTCCATGCAAGAAAAACACTCTGCTTTTGAGAAACGGGCATTCTTACACTCTACTGTGTTTCCTATAGGGCCAGTACAGTGAGCTAGCTCAGAACAAAAGATCTGTGTTTCCTACACAAACGGGGCATATCTAGTTCAACTCAGTATTGGAAACTAAGTAAAAAAGGACCTTCTCTTCAGTCCAATACACTGTAGTGGCTGGGAATAGACGTAAATGCTATTTGCACTGTGTATGGACAGAATAGCACAAGAGTGCTGTTCTTAGCCTGAATGAAAACTTGCTGCTAGAACTTGAAACTGAACGTGATTCAACTCTGTTTAGGAAGCTTCATTGAACCCTAGTGTGCCATGCAAGAAAAACACTCTGCTTTTGAGAAACGGGCATTCTTGCACAATACTGTCTTTCCTATATGGCTAGTACAGTGAGCTTGCTAAGAACAAAAGAATTGTGCTTCTTACACACACGGGGCATATCTAGTTCAACTCAATCTTGGAAACTAAGTAAAACAGGAGCTTCTCTTCAGTCCAATACACTGTACTAGCTGGGAACATACGCGAAAGCTATTTGCACTGTGTATGGCCAGAATAGCACAAGAGTGCTGTTCTTAGCATGAATGAACACTTGCTGCTAGAACTTGAAACTGAACGAGATTCAACTCCATTTAGGAAGTTTCATTGAACCCTAGTGTGCCATGCAAGAAAAACACTCTGCTTTTGAGAAACGGGCATTCTTGCACTCTTCGGTGTTTCCTATAGGGCCAGTACAGTGAGCTTGCAAAGAACAAAAGAATTGTGCTTCCTACACAAACGGGGGATATCTAGTTCAACTCAATCTTGGAAACTAAGTAAAACAGGAGCTTTTCTTCAGTCAAATACACTGTAATGCTGGGGAACAGACGCGAAAACTATTTTGACTGTGTATGGCCAGAATAGCTCAAGAGTGCTCTTCCTAGCCTGAATGAACACTTGCTGCTAGAACTGCAAATTGAACGTGATTAAACTCCGTTTAGGAAGTTTCATTGAACCCTAGTGTGCCATGCAAGAAAAACACTCTGCTCTTGAGAAACGGGCATTCTTGCACTCTACTGTGTTTCCTATAGGGCCCGTACAGTGAGCTAGCTCAGAACAAAAGAACTGTGCTTCATACACAAACGGGGCATATCTTGTTCAACTCAGTATTGGAAACTAAGTAAAACAGGTGCTTCTCTTCAGTCCAATACACTGTACTGGCTGGGAACAGATGCAAATGCTATTTGTACTCCGTATGGCCAGAATAGCACAAGAGTGCTGTTCTTAGCCTGAATGAACACTTGGTGCTAGAACTAGAACCTGAACGTGATTCAACTCCATTTAGGAAGTTTCATTGAACCCTAGTGTGCCATGCAAGAAAAACACTGTGCTTTTGAGAAATGGGCATTCTTGCACTCTACTGTGTTTCCTCTAGGGATAGTACAGTGAGCTTACTAAGAACAAAAGAATTGTGCTTCCTACACAAACGGGGCATATCTAGTTCAACTCAATCTTGGAAACTAAGTTAAACAGGAGCTTCTCTTCAGTCCAATACACTGTACTAGCTGGGAACATACGCGAATGCTATTTGCACTGTGTATGGCCAGAATAGCACAAGAGTACTGTTCTTAGCCTGAATGAACACTTGCTGCTAGAACTTGAAAGTGAACGTGATTCAACTCCGTTTAGGAAGTTTCATTGAACCTACTGTGCCATGCAAGAAAAACACTCTGCTTATGAGAAACGGGTATTCTTGCACTCTACTGTGTTTCCTATAGGGCCAGTACAGTGAGCTTGCAAAGAAGAAAAGAATTGTGCTTCCTACACAAACGGGGCATATCTAGTTCAACTCAATCTTGGAAACTAAGTAAAACAGGAGCTTCTCTTCAGTCCAGTACACTGTAATGGTGGGGAACAGACGCGAAAACTATTTTCACTGTGTATGGCCAGAATAGCTCAAGAGTACTGTTCCTAGCCTGAATGAACACTTGCTGCTAGAACAGCAAATTGAACGTGATTCAACTGCGTTTAGGAAGTTTCATTGAACCCTAGTGTGCCATGCAAGAAAAACACGCTGTTTTTGAGAAACGGGCATTCTTGCACTCTACTGTGTTTCCTATAGGGCCCGTACAGTGAGCTAGCTCAGAACAAAAGAACTGTGCTTCCTACACAAACGTGGCATATCTTGTTCAACTCAGTATTGGAAACTAAGTAAAACAGGTGCTTCTCTTCAGTCCAATACACTGTATTGGCTGGGAACAGATGCAAATGCTATTTGCACTCTGTATGGCCAGAATAGCACAAGTGTGCTGTTCTAGGCCTGAATGAACACTTGCTGCTAGAACTTGAAACTGAACGTGATTCAACTCCGTTTAGGAAGTTTCATTTAACCCTAGTGTGCCATGCAAGAAAAACCCTCTGATTTGAGAAACGGGCATTCTTGCACTGTACTGTGATTCCTATACGGCTAGTACAGTGAGCTTGCTAAGAACAAAAGAATTGTGCTTCTTACACACACGGGGCATATCTAGTTCAACTCAGTCTTGGAAACTAAGTAAAACAGGAGCTCCTCTTCAGTCCAATACACTGTACTAGCTGGGAACATACGGGAAAGCTATTTGCACTGTGTATGGCCAAAATAGCACAAGAGTGCTGTTCTTAGCCTGAATGAAATCTTGCTGCTAGAACTTGAAACTGAACGTGATTCAATTCCGTTTAGGAAGCTTCATTGAACCCTAGTGTGCCATGCAAGAAAAACACTCTGCTTTTGAGAAACGGGCATTCTTGCACTCTACTGTTTCTCCTATAGGGCCAGTACAGTGAGCTAGCTCAGAACAAAAGAACTGGGCTTCCTACAAAAATGTGGCATATCTAGTTCAACTCAGTATTGGAAACTAAGGAAAACAGGATCTTCTCGTCAGTCCAATACACTGTATTGGCTGGGAACAGACGCGAATGTTATTTGTACTGTGTATGGCCAGAATAGCACAAGATTGCTGTTCTTAGCCTGAATGAACACTTCCTGGTAGTACTTGAAACTGAACGTGATTCAACTTCGTTTAGGAAGTTTCATTTAACCCTAGTGTGCCATGCAAGAAAAACCCTCTGCTTTTGAGAAACGGGCATTCTTGCACTCTACTGTGTTTCCTATACGGCTAGTACAGTGAGCTTGCTAAGAACAAAAGAATTGTGCTTCTTACACACACGGGGCATATCTAGTTCAACTTAATCTTGGAAACTAATTAAAACAGGAGCTTCTCTTCAGTCCAATACACTGTACTAGCTGGGAACATACGCGAAAGCTATTTGCATTGTGTATGGCCAGAATAGCACAAGAGTGCTGTTCTTAGCATGAATGAACACTTGCTGCTAGAACTTGAAACTGAACGAGATTCAACTCCATTTAGGAAGTTTCATTGAACCCTAGTGTGCCATGCAATAAAAACACTCTGCTTTTGAGAAACTGGCATTCTTGCACTGTTCGGTGTTTCCTATAGGGACAGTACAGTGAGCTTGCAAATAACAAAAGAATTGTGATTCCTACACAAACGGGGCATATCTAGTTCAACTCAATCTTGGAAACTAAGTAAAACAGGAGCTTTTCTTCAGTCAAATACACTGTAATGGTGGGGAACAGACGCGAAAACTATTTTCACTGTGTATGGCCAGAATAGCTCAAGAGTGCTGTTCCTAGCCTGAATGAACACTTGCTGCTAGAACTGCAAATTGAACGTGATTCAACTCCTTTTAGGAAGTTTCATTGAACCCTAGTGTGCCATGCAAGAAAAACACTCTGCTTTTGAGAAACGGGCATTCTTGCACTCTACTGTGTTTCCTATAGGGCCCGTACAGTGAGCTAGCTCAGAACAAAAGAACTGTGCTTCCTACATAAACGGGGCATATCTTGCTCAACTCAGTATTGGAAACTAAGTAAAACAGGTGCTTCTCTTCTGTCCAATACACTGTACTGGCTGGGAACAGATGCAAATGCTATTTGCAGTATGTATGGCCAGAATAGCACAAGAGTGCTGTTCTTAGCCTGAATGAACACTTGCTGGTAGAACGTGAAACTGAACGTGATTCAACTCCATTTAGGAAGTTTCATTGAACCCTAGTGTGCCATGCAAGAAAAACACTGTGCTTTTGAGAAATGGGCATTCTTGCACTCTACTGTGTTTCCTCTAGGGCTAGTACAGTGAGCTTACTTAGAACAAAAGAATTGTGCTCCCTACACAAACGGGGCATATCTAGTTCAACTCAAACTTGGAAACTAAGTAAAACAGGAGCTTCTCTTCAGTCCAATACACTGTACTAGCTGGGAACATACGCGAATGTTATTTGCACTGTGTATGGCCAGAATAGCATAAGAGTGCTGTTCTTAGCCTGAATGAACACTTGCTGCTAGAAATTGAAACTGAACGTGATTCAACTCCGTTTAGGAAGTTTCATTGAACCCTAGTGTGCCATGCAAGAAAAACACTCTGCTTTTGAGAAACGGGCATTCTTGCACTCTTCGGTGTTTCCTATAGGGCCAGTACAGTGAGCTTGCAAAGAACAAAAGAATCGTGCTTCCTACACAAACGGGGCATATCTAGTTCAACTCAATTTTGGAAACTAAGTAAAACAGGAGCTTCTCTTCAGTCCAATACACTGTACTAGCTGGGAACATAGGCGAATGCTATTTGCACTGTGTATGGCCAGAATAGCACAAGAGTGCTGTTCTTAACCTGAATGAAAAATTGTTGCTAGAACTTGAAACTGAACGTGATTCAACTCCGTTTAGGAAGTTTAATTGAACCCTAGTGTGCCATGCAAGAAAAACACTCTGCTTTTGAGAAACGGGCATTCTTGCACTCTACTGTGTTTCCTATAGGGCCAGTACAGTTAGCTAGCTCAGAACAAAAGAACTGTGCTTCCTATACAAACGGGGCATATCTAGTTGAACTCAGTATTGGAAACTAAGTAAAACAGGAGCATCTCTTCAGTCCATTACACTGTACAAGCTGAGAACAGACGCGAATGCTATTTGCACTGTGTATGTCCAGAATAGCACAAGAGTACTGTTCTTAGCCTGAATGAACACTTGCTGCTAGAACTTGAAACTGAACGTGATTCAACTCCGTTTAGGAAGTTTCATTGAACCCTACTGTGCCATGCAAGAAAAACACTCTGCTTATGAGAAACGGGCATTCTTGTACTCTACTGTGTTTCCTATAGGGCCAGTACAGTGAGCTTGCAAAGAAAAAAGAATTGTGCTTCCTACACAAATGGGGCATATCTAGTTCAACTCAATCTTGGAAACTAAGTAAAACAGTAGCTTCTCTTCAGTCCATTACACTGTAACGGTGGGGAACAGACGCGAAAACTATTTTCACTGTTTATGGCCAGAATAGCTCAAGAGTGCTGTTCCTAGCCTGAATGAACACTTGCTGCTAGAACTGCAAATTGAACGTGATTCAACTCCGTTTAGGAAGTTTCATTGAACCCTAGTGTGCCATGCAAGAAAAACCTTCTGAATTTGAGAAACGGGCATTCTTGCACTCTACTGTGTTTCCTATAGGGCCCGTACATTGAGCTAGCTCAGAACAAAAGAACTGTGCTTCCTACACAAACGGGGCATATCTTGTTCAACTCAGTATTGGAAACTAAGTAAAACAGGTGCTTCTCTTCAGTCCAATACACTGTACTGGCTGGGAACAGATGCAAATGCTATTTGCAGTCTGTATGGCCAGAATAGCACAAGAATGCTGTTCTTAGCCTGAATGAACACTTGCTGCTAGAACTTGAAACTGAACGTGATTCAACTCCGTTTAGGAAGTTTCATTGAAACCTAGTGTGCCATGCAAGAAAAACACTCTGCTTTTGAGAAATGGGCATTCTTGGACTCTACTGTGTTTCCTCTAGGGCTAGTACAGCGAGCTTACTAAGAACAAAAGAATTGTGCTTCCTACACAAACGGGGCATATGTAGTTCAACTCAATCTTGGAAACTAAGTGAAACAGGAGCTTCTCTTCAGTCCAATACACTGTACTAGCTGGGAACATAGGCGAATGCTATTTGCACTGTGTATGGCCAGAATAGCACAAGAGTCCTGTTCTTAGCCTGAATGAAAAATTGTTGCTAGAACTTGAAACTGAACGTGATTCAACTCCGTTTAGGAAGTTTCATTGAACCCTAGTGTGCCATGCAAGAAAAACACTCTGCTTTTGAGAAACGGGCATTCTTGCACTCTACTGTGTTTCCTATAGGGCCAGTACAGTGAGCTAGCTCAGAACAAAAGAACTGTGCTTCCTATACAAACGTGGCATATCTAGTTCAACTCAGTATTGGAAACTAAGTAAAACAGGAGAATCTCTTCAGTCCATTAAACTGTACTGGCTGAGAACAGACGCGAATGCTATTTGCACTGTGTATGGCCAGAAGAGCACAAGAGTACTGTTCATAGCCTGAATGAACACTTGCTGCTAGAACTTGAAACTGAACGTGATTCAACTCCGTTTCGGACGTTTCATTGAACCCTAGTGTGCCATGCAAGAAAAACACTCTGCTTTTGAGAAACGGGCATTCTTGAACTATATTGTGTTTCCTATAGGGCCAGTATAGTTAGCTAGCTCAGAACAAAAGAACTTTGCTTCCTACACAAACGGGGCATATCTAGTTCAACTCAATATTGGAAACTAAGTAAAACAGGAGCTTCACTTCAGTCCAATACACTGTAATGGCTGGGAACAGACGCAAATGCTATTTGCACTGTGTATGGCCAGAATAGCACAAATGTGCTGTTCTTAGCCTGAATGAACACTTGCTGCTAGAACTTGAAACTAAACGTGATTCAACTCCGTTTAAGAAGCTTCATTGAACCCTAATGTGCCATGCAAGAAAAGCACTCTGCTTTTGAGAAACGGGCATACTTGCACTCTCCTGTGTTTCCTATAGGGCCAGTACAGTGAGCTAGCTCAGAACAAAACAACTGTGCTTCCTACAAAAATGGGGCATATCTAGTTCAACTCAGTATTAGAAACTAAGGAAAACAGGATCTTCTCTTCAGTCCAATACACTGTACTGGCTGGGAACAGACGCGAATGTTATTTGTACTGTGTATGGCCAGAATAGCACAAGAGTGCAGTTCTTAGCCTGAATGAACACTTGCTGTTAGTACTTGAAACTTAACGTGATTCAAGTACGTTTAGGAAGCTTCATTGAACCCTAGTGTGCCATGCAAGAAAAACACTCTGCTTTTGATAAACGGGCATTCTTGCACTCTACTGTGTTTCCTATAGGGCCAGTACAGTGAGCTAGCTCAGAACAAAAAAACTGTGCTTCCTACACAAACGGGGCATATCTAGTTCAACTCAGTATTGGAAACTAAGCAAAACAGGAGCTTCTCTTCATTCCATTACACTGTAATGGTGGGGAACAGACGCGAAAACTATTTTCACTGTGTATGGCCAGAATAGCTCAAATAGTGCTGTTCTTAGCCTGTATGAACACTTGCTGCTAGAACTGCAAATTGAACGTGATTCAACTCCTTTTAGGAAGTTTCATTGAACCCTAGTGTTCCATGCAAGAAAAACACTCTGCTTTTGAGAAACGGGCATTCTTACACTCTACTGTGTTTCCTATAGGGCCAGTACAGTGAGCTAGCTCAGAACAAAAGATCTGTGTTTCCTACACAATCGGGGCATATCTAGTTCAACTCAGTATTGGAAACTGAGTAAAACATTTGCTTCTCTTCAGTCCAATACACTGTAGTGGCCCGGAACAGACGCAAATGCTATTTGCACTGTGTATGGCCAGAATAGCACAAGAGTGCTGTTCTTAGCCTGAATGAACACTTGCTGCTAGAACTTGAAACTGAACGTTATTCAACTCCGTTTAGGAAGCTTCATTGAACCCTAGTGTGCCATGCAAGAAAAACACTCTGCTTTTGATAAACGGGCATTCTTGCACTCTACTGTGTTTCCTATAGGGCCAGTACAGTGAGCTAGCTCAGAACAAAAAAACTGTGCTTCCTACACAAACGGGGCATATCTAGTTCAACTCAGTTTTGGAAACTAAGCAAAACAGGAGCTTCTCTTCAGTCCAATACACTGTAATGGTGGGGAACAGACGCGAAATCTATTTTCACTGTGTATGGCCAGAATAGCTCAAGAGTGCTGTTCTTAGCCTGAATGAACACTTGCTGCTAGAACTTGAAACTGATCGTGATTCAACTCCGTTTAGGAAGTCATTGAACCCTAGTGTGCCATGCAAGAAAAACACTCTGCTTTTGAGAAACGGGCATTCTTGCACTCTACTGTGTTTCCCATAGGGCCAATACAGTGAGCTAGCTCAGAACAAAAGATCTGTGTTTCCTACACAAACGGATCATATCTAGTTCAACTCAGTATTGGAAACTAAGTAAAACAGGAGAGTCTCTTCAGTCCATTACACTGTACTGGCTGGGAACAGACGCGAATGCTATTTGTACCTTTGTATGGCCAGAATAGCACAAGAGTTCTGTTCTTAGCCTGAATGAACACTTGCTGGTAGGACTTGAAACTGAACGTGATCCAATCCGTTTAGGAACTTTCATTGAACCCTAGTGTACCATGCTAGAAAAACACTGTCCTTTTGAGAAACGGGCATTCTTGCACTCTACTGTGTTTCCTAGAGGGCCAGTACAGTGAGCTAGCTCAGAACAAAAGAACTGTGCTTCCTACACCAAAGGAGCATATCTAGTTCAACTCAGTATTGGAAACTAAGCAAAACAGGTTCTTCTCTTCAGTCCAATACACTGTAATGGTGGGGAACAGACAAGAAAACTATTTTCACTGTGTATGGCCAGAATAGCTCAAGAGTGCTGTTCTTAGCCTGACTGAACACTTGCTGCTAGAACTGCAAATTGAACGTGATTCAACTCCTTTTAGGAAGTTTCATTGAACCCTAGTGATCCATGCAAGAAAAACACTCTACTTTTGAGAAACGGGTATTCTTGCACTCTACTGTGTTTCCTATAGGGCCAGTACAGTGAGCTAGCTCAGAACAAAAGATCTGTGTTTCCTACACAAACGGGGCATATCTAGTTCAACTCAATCTTGGAAACTAAGTAAAACAGGAGCTTCTCTTCAGTCCAATACACTGTACTAGCTGGGAACATACGCGAAAGCTATTTGCACTGTGTATGGCCAGAATAGCACAAGAGTGCTGTTCTTAGCATGAATGAACACTTGCTGCTAGAAATTGAAACTGAACGAGATTCAACTCCATTTAGGAAGTTTCATTGAACCCTAGTGTGCCATGCAAGAAAAACACTCTGCTTTTGAGAAACGGGCATTCTTGCACTCTTCGGTGTTTCCTATAGGGACAGTACAGTGAGCTTGCAAAGAACAAAAGAATTGTGCTTCCTACACAAACGGGGCATATCTAGTTCAACTCAATCTTGGAAACTAAGTAAAACAGGAGCTTTTCTTCAGTCAAATACACTGTAATGGTGGGGAACAGACGAGAAAACTATTTTCACTGTGTATGGCCAGAATAGCTCAAGAGTGCTGTTCCTAGCCTGAATGAACACTTGCTGCTAGAACTGCAAATTGAACGTGATTCAACTCCTTTTAGGAAGTTTCATTGAACCCTAGTGTGCCATGCAAGAAAAACACTCTGCTTTTGAGAAACGGGCATTCTTGCACTCTACTGTGTTTCCTATAGGGCCCGTACAGTGAGCTAGCTCAGAACAAAAGAACTGTGCTTCCTACAAAAACGGGGCATATCTTGTTCAACTCAGTATTGGAAACTAAGTAAAACAGGTGCTTCTCTTCTGTCCAATACACTGTACTGGCTGGGAACAGATGCAAATGCTATTTGCACTCCGTATGGCCAGAATAGCACAAGAGTGCTGTTCTTAGCCTGAATGAACACTTGCTGCTAGAACGTGAAACTGAACGTGATTCAACTCCATTTAGGAAGTTTCATTGAACCCTAGTGTGCCATGCAAGAGAAACACTGTGCTTTTGAGAAATGGGCATTCTTGCACTCTACTGTGTTTCCTCTAGGGCTAGTACAGTGAGCTTACTTAGAACAAAAGAATTTGCTTCCTACACAAACGGGGCATATCTAGTTCAACTCAATCTTGGAAACTAAGTAAAACAGGAGCTTCTCTTCAGTCCAATACACTGTACTAGCTGGGAACATACGCGAATGCTATTTGCACTGTGTATGGCCAGAATAACACAAGAGTGCTGTTCTTAGCCTGAATGAACACTTGCTGCTAGAACTTGAAACTGAACGTGATTCAACTCCGTTTAGGAAGTTTCATTGAACCCTAGTGTGCCATGCAAGAAAAACACTCTGCTTTTGAGAAACGGGCATTCTTGCACTCTACTGTGTTTCCTATAGGGCCAGTACAGTGAGCTAGCTCAGAACAAAAGAACTGTGCTTCCTATACAAACGGGGCATATCTAGTTGAACTCAGTATTGGAAACTAAGTAAAACAGGAGCATCTCTTCAGTCCATTACACTGTACAGGCTGAGAACAGACGCGAATGCTATTTGCACTGTGTATGGCCAGAATAGCACAAGAGTACTGTTCTTAGCCTGAATGAACACTTGCTGCTAGAACTTGAAACTGAACGTGATTCAACTCCGTTTAGGAAGTTTCATTGAACCCTACTGTGCCATGCAAGAAAAACACTCTGCTTATGAGAAACGGGCATTCTTGTACTCTACTGTGTTTCCTATAGGGCCAGTACAGTGAGCTTGCAAAGAAAAAAGAATTGTGCTTCCTACACAAATGGGGCATATCTAGTTCAACTCAATATTGGAAACTAAGTAAAACAGGAGCTTCTCTTCAGTCCAATACACTGTAATGGGGGGGAACAGACGCGAAAACTATTTTCACTGTTTATGGCCAGAATAGCTCAAGAGTGCTGTTCCTAGCCTGAATGAACACTTGCTGCTAGAACTGCAAATTGAACGTGATTCAACTCCGTTTAGGAAGTTTCATTGAACCCTAGTGTGCCATGCAAGAAAAACCTTCTGCTTTTGAGAAACGGGCATTCTTGCACTCTACTGTGTTTCCTATAGGGCCCGTACATTGAGCTAGCTCAGAACAAAAGAACTGTGCTTCCTACACAAACGGGGCATATCTTGTTCAACTCAGTATTGGAAACTAAGTAAAACAGGTGATTCTCTTCAGTCCAATACACTGTACTGGCTGGGAACAGATGCAAATGCTATTTGCAGTCTGTATGGCCAGAATAGCACAAGAATGCTGTTCTTAGCCTGAATGAACACTTGCTGCTAGAACTTGAAACTGAACGTGATTCAACTCCGTTTAGCAAGTGTCATTGAACCCTAGTGTGCCATGCAAGAAAAACACTGTGCCTTTGAGAAATGGGCATTCTTGGACTCTACTGTGTTTCCTCTAGGGCTAGTACAGTGAGCTTACTAAGAAAAAAGAATTGTGCTTCCTACACAAACGGGGCATATCTAGTTCAACTCAGTCTTGGAAACTTAGTAAAACAGGAGCTCCTCTTCAGTCCAATACACTGTACTAGCTGGGAACATACGCGAATGTTATTTGCACTGTGTATGGCCAGAATAGCACAAGAGTGCTATTCTTAGCCTGAATGAACACTTGCTGCTAGAACTTGAAACTGGACGTGATTACATGATTTTAGGAAGTGTCATTGAACCCTAGTGTGCCATGCAAGAAAAACACTCTGCTTTTGAGAAACGGGCATTCTTGCACTCTTCGGTGTTTCCTATAGGGCCAGTACAGTGAGCTTGCAAAGAACAAAAGAATTGTGCTTCCTACGCAAACGGGGCATATCTAGTTCAACTCAATCTTGGAAACTAAGTAAAACAGGAGCTTCTCTTCAGTCCAATACACTGTACTAGCTGGGAACATAGGCGAATGCTATTTGCACTGTGTATGGCCAGAATAGCACAAGAGTCCTGTTCTTAGCCTGAATGAAAAATTGTTGCTAGAACTTGAAACTGAACGTGATTCAACTCCGTTTAGGAAGTTTCATTGAACCCTAGTGTGCCATGCAAGAAAAACACTCTGCTTTTGAGAAACGGGCATTCTTGCACTCTACTGTGTTTCCTATAGGGCCAGTACAGTGAGCTAGCTCAGAACAAAAGAACTGTGCTTCCTATACAAACGTGGCATATCTAGTTGAACTCAGTATTGGAAACTAAGTAAAACAGGAGCATTTCTTCAGTCCATTAAACTGTACTGGCTGAGAACAGACGCGAATGCTATTTGCACTGTGTATGGCCAGAATAGCACAAGAGTACTGTTCATAGCCTGAATGAACACTTGCTGCTAGAACTTGAAACTGAACGTGATTCAACTCCGTTTTGGACGTTTCATTGAACCCTACTGTGCCATGCAAGAAAAACACTCTGTTTATGACAATCGGCCATTCTTGCACTCTACTGTGTTTCTTATAGGGCCAGACAGTGAGCTTGCAAAGAACAAAAGAATTGTGCTTCCTACACAAACGGGGCATATCTAGTTCAACTCAATCTTGGAACCTAAGTAAAACAGGAGCTTCTCTTCAGTCCAATACACTGTAATGGTGGGGAACAGACGCGAAAACTATTTTCACTGTGTATGGCCAGAATAGCTCAAGAGTGCTGTTCCTAGCCTGAATGAACACTTGCTGCTAGAAGTGCAAATTGAACGTGATTCAACTTCGTTTAGGAAGTTTCATTGAACCCTACTGTGCCATGCAAGAAAAATAGTCTGCTTTTGAGAAACGGGCATTCTTGCACTCTACTGTGTTTCCTCTAGGGCCAGTACAGTGAGATAGCTCAGAAAAAATGATCTGTGTTTCCTACACAAATGGATCATATCTAGTTCAACTCAGTATTGGAAACTAAGTAAAACAGGAGCGTCTCTTCAGTCCATTACACTGTACTGGCTGGGAACAGACGCGAATGCTATTTGCACCTTTGTATGGCCAGAATAGCACAAGAGTTCTGTTCTTAGCCTGAATGAACACTTGCTGCTAGAACTTGAAACTGAACGTGATTCAACTCCGTTTAGGAAGTTTCATTGAACCCTAGTGTGCCATGCAAGAAAAACACTCTGCTTTTGAGAAACGGGCATTCTTGAACTATACTATGTTTCCCTTAGGGCCAGTACAATTAGCTAGCTCAGAACAAAAAAACTGTGCTTCCTACACAAACGGGGCATATCGAGTTCAACTCAATATTGGAAACTAAGTAAAACAGGAGCTTCTCTTCAGTCCAATACACTGTAATGACTGGGAAAAGACCCAAATGCTATTTGCACTGTGTTTGGCCAGAATATCACAAGAGTGCTGTTCTTAGCCTGAATGAACACTTGCTGCTAGAACTTGAAACTGAACGTGATTCAACTCCGTTTAAGAAGCTTCATTGAACCCTAGTGTGCCATGCAAGAAAAGCACTCTGCTTTTGAGAAACGGGCATACTTGCACTCTCCTGTGTTTCCTATAGGGCCAGTACAGTGAGCTAGCTCAGAACAAAAGAACTGTGCTTCCTACAAAAATGGGGCATATCTAGTTCAACTCAGTATTGGAAACTAAGGAAAACAGGATCTTCTCTTCAGTCCAATACACTGTACTGGCTGGGAACAGTCGCGAATGTTATTTGTACTGTGTATGGCCAGAATAGCACAAGTTGCTGTTCTTAGCCTGAATGAATACTTGCTGTTAGTATTTGAAACTTAACGTGATTCAACTACGTTTAGGAAGCTTCATTGAACCCTAGTGTGCCATGCAAGGAAAACACTCTGCTTTTGATAAACGGGCATTCTTGCACTCTACTGTGTTTCTTATAGGGCCAGTACAGTGAGCTAGCTCAGAACAAAAAAACTGTGCTTCCTACACAAACGGGGCATATGTAGTTCAACTCAATTTTGGAAACTAAGCAAAACAGGAGCTTCTCTTCAGTCCAATACACTGTAATGGTGGGGAACAGACGCGAAAACTATTTTCACTGTGTATGGCCAGAATAGCTCAAGAGTGCTGTTCTTAGCCTGAATGAACACTTGCTGCTAGAACTGCAAATTGAACGTGATTCAACTCCTTTTAGGAAGTTTCATTGAACCCTAGTGTTCCATGCAAGAAAAACACTCTGCTTTTGAGAAACTGGCATTCTTACACTCTACTGTGTTTCCTATAGGGCCAGTACAGTGAGCTAGCTCAGAACAAAAGATCTGTGTTTCCTACAAAAACGGGGCATATCTAGTTCAACTCAGTATTGGAAACTGAGTAAAACATTTGCTTCTCCTCAGTCCAATACACTGTAGTGGCAAGTAACAGACGCAAATGCTATTTGCACTGTGTATGGCCAGAATAGCACAAGAGTGCTGTTCTTAGCCTGAATGAACACTTGCTGCTAGAACTTGAAACTGAACGTGATTCAACTCCGTTTAGGAAGCTTCATTGAACCCTAGTGTGCCATGCAAGAAAAACACTCTGCTTTTGAGAAACGGGCATTCTTGCACTCTACTGTGTTTCCCATAGGGCCAATACAGTGAGCTAGCTCAGAACAAAAGATCTGTGTTTCCTACACAAACGGATCATATCTAGTTCAACTCAGTATTGGAAACTAAGTAAAACAGGAGAGTCTCTTCAGTCCATTACACTGTACTGGCTGGGAACAGACGCGAATGCTATTTGTACCTTTGTATGGCCAGAATAGCACAAGAGTTCTGTTCTTAGCCTGAATGAACACTTGCTGCTAGAATTTGAACCTGAACGTGATTCAACTCCATTTAGGAAGCTTCATTGAACCCTAGTGTGCCATGCAAGAAAAACACTCTGCTTTTGAGAAACGGGCATTCTTGCACTCTACTGTGTTTCCTATAGGGCCAGTACAGTGAGCTAGCTCAGAACAAAAGAACTGTGCTTCCTACAAAAACGGGGCATATCTAGTTCAACTCAGTATGGGAAACTAAGGAAACCTTGATCTTCTCTTCAGTCCAATACACTGTACTGGCTGGGAACAGACGCGAATGCTATTTGCACTGTGTATGGCCAGAATAGCACAAGACTGCTGTTCTTAGCCTGAATGAACACTTGCTGGTAGGACTTGAAACTGAACGTGATTCAATCCGTTTAGGAACTTTCATTGAACCCTAGTGTACCATGCTAGAAAAACACTCTCCTTTTCAGAAACGGGCATTCTTGCACTCTACTGTGTTTCCTATAGGGCCAGTACAGTGAGCTAGCTCAGAACAAAAGAACTGTGCTTCCTACACCAAAGGAGCATATCTAGTTCAACTCAGTATTGGAAACTAAGCAAAACAGGTTCTTCTCTTCAGTCCAATACACTGTAATGGTGGGTAACAGACGCGAAAACTATTTTCACTGTGTATGGCCAGAATAGCTCAAGAGTGCTGTTCTTAGCCTGACTGTACACTTGCTGCTAGAACTGCAAATTGAACGTGATTCAACTTCTTTTAGGAAGTTTCATTGAACCTTAGTGATCCATGCAAGAAAAACACTCTGCTTTTGAGAAACGGGTATTCTTGCACTCTACTGTTTTTCCTATAGGGCCAGTACAGTGAGCTAGCTCAGAACAAAAGATCTGTGTTTCCTACACAAACGGGGCATATCTAGTTCAACTCAATCTTGGAAACTAAGTAAAACAGGAGCTTCTCTTCATTCCAATACACTGTACTAGCTGGTAACATACGCGAATGCTATTTGCACTGTGTATGGCCAGAATAGCACAAGAGTGCTATTCTTAGCCTGAATGAACACTTGCTGCTAGAACTTGAAACTGAACGTGATTAAATGATTTTAGGAAGTGTCATTGAACCCTAGTGTGCCATGCAAGAAAAACACTCTGCTTTTGAGAAACGGGCATTCTTGCACTCTTCTGTGTTCCCTATAGGGCCAGTACATGAGCTTGCAAAGAACAAAAGAATTGTGCTTCCTACACAATCGGGGCATATGTAGTTCAACTCAATCTTGGAAACTAAGTAAAACAGGAGCTTCTCTCCAGTCCAATACACTGTACTAGCTGGGAACATAGGCTAATGCTATTTGCACAGTGTATCGCCAGAATAGCACAAGAGTCCTGTTCTTAGCCTGAATGAAAAATTGTTGCTAGAACTTGAAACTGAACGTGATTCAACTCCGTTTAGGAAGTTTCATTGAACCCTAGTGTGCCATGCAAGAAAAACACTCTGCTTTTGAGAAACGGGCATTCTTGCACTCTACTGTGTTTCCTATAGGGCCAGTACAGTGAGCTAGCTCAGAACAAAAGAACTGTGCTTCCTATACAAATGGGGCATATCTAGTTCAACTCAGTATTGGAAACTAAGTAAAACAGGAGCATCTCTTCAGTCCATTACATTGTACTGGCTGAGAACAGACGCGAATGCTATTTGCACTGTATATGGCCAGAATAGCACAAGAGTACTGTTCATAGCCTGAATGAACACTTGCTGCTAGAACTTGAAACTGAACGTGATTCAACTCCGTTTCGGACGTTTCATTAAACCCTACTGTGCCATGCAAGAAAAACACTCTGCTTATGAGAAACGGCCATTCTTGCACTCTACTGTGTTTCCTATAGGGCCAGTACAGTGAGCTTGCAAAGAACAAAAGAATTGTGCTTCCTACACAAACGGGGCATATCTAGTTCAACTCAATCTTGGAAACTAAGTAAAACAGGAGCTTCTCTTCAGTCCAATACACTGTAATGGTGGGGAACAGACGCGAAAACTATTTTCACTGTGTATGGCCAGAATAGCTCAAGAGTGCTGTTCCTAGCCTTAATGAACACTTGCTGCTAGAAGTGCAAATTGAACGTGATTCAACTTCGTTTAGGAAGTTTCATTGAACCCTACTGTGCCATGCAAGAAAAGCACTCTGCTTTTGAGAAACGGGCATACTTGCACTCTCCTGTGTTTCCTATAGGGCCAGTACAGTGAGCTAGCTCAGAACAAAAGAACTGTGCTTCCTACAAAAATGGGGCCTATCTAGTTCAACTCAGTATTGGAAACTAAGGAAAACAGGATCTTCTCTTCAGTCCAATACACTGTACTGGCTGGGAACAGACGCGAATGTTATTTGTACTGTGTATGGCCAGAATAGCACAAGAGTGCAGTTCTTAGCCTGAATGAACACTTGCTGTTAGTACTTGAAACTTAACGTGATTCAACTACGTTTAGGAAGCTTCACTGAACCCTAGTGTGCCATGCAAGAAAAACACTCTGCTTTTGATAAACGGGCATTCTTGCACTCTACTGTGTTTCCTATAGGGCCAGTACAGTGAGCTAGCTCAGAACAAAAAAACTGTGCTTCCTACACAAACGGGGCATATCTAGTTCAACTCAGTATTGGAAACTAAGCAAAACAGGAGCTTCTCTTCAGTCCAATACACTGTAATGGTAGGGAACAGACGCGAAAACTATTTTCACTGTGTATGGCCAGAATAGCTCAAAGAGTGCTGTTCTTAGCCTGAATGAACACTTGCTGCTAGAACTGCAAATTGAACGTGATTCAACTCCTTTTAGGAAGTTTCATTGAACCCTAGTGTTCCATGCAAGAAAAGCACTCTGCTTTTGAGAAACGGGTATTCTTGCACTCTACTGTGTTTCCTATAGGGCCAGTACAGTGAGCTAGCTCAGAACAAAAGATCTGTGTTTCCTACACAAACGGGGCATATCTAGTTCAACTCAATCTTGGAAACTAAGTAAAACAGGAGCTTCTCTTCAGTCCATTACACTGTACTTTCTGAGAACAGACGCGAATGCTATTTGCACTGTGTATGGCCAGAATAGCTCAAGAGTGCTGTTCCTAGCCTGAATGAACACTTGCTGCTAGAAGTGCAAATTGAACGTGATTCAACTTCGTTTAGGAAGTTTCATTGAACCCTACTGTGCCATGAAAAAAAACACTCTGCTTTTGAGAAACGGGCATTCTTGCACTCTTCGGTGTTTCCTATAGGGCCAGTACAGTGAGCTTGCAAAGAACAAAAGAATTGTGCTTCCTACACAAACGGGAGATATCTAGTTCAACTCAATCTTGGAAACTAAGTAAAACAGGAGCTTTTCTTCAGTCAAATACACTGTAATGCTGGGGAACAGACGCAAAAACTATTTTGACTGTGTATGGCCAGAATAGCTCAAGAGTGCTCTTCCTAGCCTGAATGAACACTTGCTGCTAGAACTGCAAATTGAACGTGATTAAACTCCGTTTAGGAAGTTTCATTGAACCCTAGTGTGCCATGCAAGAAAAACACTGTGCTTTTGAGAAATGGGCATTCTTGCACTCTACTGTGTTTCCTCTAGGGATAGTACAGTGAGCTAGCTCAGAACAAAAGAACTGTGCTTCCTACACAAACGTGGCATATCTTGTTCAACTCAGTATTGGAAACTAAGTAAAACAGGTGCTTCTCTTCAGTCCAATACACTGTATTGGCTGGGAACAGATGCAAATGCTATTTGCACTCTGTATGGCCAGAATAGCACAAGAGAGCTGTTCTAGGCCTGAATGAACACTTGCTGCTAGAACTTGAAACTGAACGTGATTCAACTCCGTTTAGGAAGTTTCATTTAACCCTAGTGTGCCATGCAAGAAAAACACTCTGCTTTTGAGAAACGGGCATTCTTGCACTGTACTGTGATTCCTATACGGCTAGTACAGTGAGCTTGCTAAGAACAAAAGAATTGTGCTTCTTACACACACGGGGCATATCTAGTTCAACTCAGTCTTGGAAACTAAGTAAAACAGGAGCTCCTCTTCAGTCCAATACACTGTACTATCTGGGAACATACGCGAAAGCTATTTGCACTGTGTATGGCCAAAATAGCACAAGAGTGCTGTTCTTAGCCTGAATGAAATCTTGCTGCTAGAACTTGAAACTGAACGTGATTCAATTCCGTTTAGGAAGCTTCATTGAACCCTAGTGTGCCATGCAAGAAAAACACTCTGCATTTGAGAAACGGGCATTCTTGCACTCTACTGTTTCTCCTATAGGGCCAGTACAGTGAGCTAGCTCAGAACAAAAGAACTGGGCTTCCTACAAAAATGTGGCATATCTAGTTCAACTCAGTATTGGAAACTAAGGAAAACAGGATCTTCTCGTCAGTCCAATACACTGTACTAGCTGGGAACATAGGCGAATGCTATTTGCACTGTGTATGGCCAGAATAGCACAAGAGTGCTGTTCTTAACCTGAATGAAAAATTGTTGCTAGAACTTGAAACTGAACGTGATTCAACTCCGTTTAGGAAGTTTCATTGAACCCTAGTGTGCCATGCAAGAAAAACACTCTGCTTTTGAGAAACGGGCATTCTTGCACTCTACTGTGTTTCCTATAGGGCCAGTACAGTTAGCTAGCTCAGAACAAAAGAACTGTGCTTCCTATACAAACGGGGCATATCTAGTTGAACTCAGTATTGGAAACTAAGTAAAACAGGAGCATCTCTTCAGTCCATTACACTGTACAGGCTGAGAACAGACGCGAATGCTATTTGCACTGTGTATGGCCAGAATAGCACAAGAGTACTGTTCTTAGCCTGAATGAACACTTGCTGCTAGAACTTGAAACTGAACGTGATTCAACTCCGTTTAGGAAGTTTCATTGAACCCTACTGTGCCATGCAAGAAAAACACTCTGCTTATGAGAAACGGGCATTCTTGTACTCTACTGTGTTTCCTATAGGGCCAGTACAGTGAGCTTGCAAAGAAAAAAGAATTGTGCTTCCTACACAAATGGGGCGTATCTAGTTCAACTCAATCTTGGAAACTAAGTAAAACAGTAGCTTCTCTTCAGTCCATTACACTGTAACGGTGGGGAACAGACGCGAAAACTATTTTCACTGTTTATGGCCAGAATAGCTCAAGAGTGCTGTTCCTAGCCTGAATGAACACTTGCTGCTAGAACTGCAAATTGAACGTGATTCAACTCCGTTTAGGAAGTTTCATTGAACCCTAGTGTGCCATGCAAGAAAAACCTTCTGAATTTGAGAAACGGGCATTCTTGCACTCTACTGTGTTTCCTATAGGGCCCGTACATTGAGCTAGCTCAGAACAAAAGAACTGTGCTTCCTACACAAACGGGGCATATCTTGTTCAACTCAGTATTGGAAACTAAGTAAAACAGGTGCTTCTCTTCAGTCCAATACACTGTACTGGCTGGGAACAGATGCAAATGCTATTTGCAGTCTGTATGGCCAGAATAGCACAAGAATGCTGTTCTTAGCCTGAATGAACACTTGCTGCTAGAACTTGAAACTGAACGTGATTCAACTCCGTTTAGGAAGTTTCATTGAAACCTAGTGTGCCATGCAAGAAAAACACTCTGCTTTTGAGAAATGGGCATTCTTGGACTCTACTGTGTTTCCTCTAGGGCTAGTACAGCGAGCTTACTAAGAACAAAAGAATTGTGCTTCCTACACAAACGGGGCATATGTAGTTCAACTCAATCTTGGAAACTAAGTAAAACAGGAGCTTCTCTTCAGTCCAATACACTGTACTAGCTGGGAACATAGGCGAATGCTATTTGCACTGTGTATGGCCAGAATAGCACAAGAGTCCTGTTCTTAGCCTGAATGAAAAATTGTTGCTAGAACTTGAAACTGAACGTGATTCAACTCCGTTTAGGAAGTTTCATTGAACCCTAGTGTGCCATGCAAGAAAAACACTCTGCTTTTGAGAAACGGGCATTCTTGCACTCTACTGTGTTTCCTATAGGGCCAGTACAGTGAGCTAGCTCAGAACAAAAGAACTGTGCTTCCTATACAAACGTGGCATATCTAGTTCAACTCAGTATTGGAAACTAAGTAAAACAGGAGAATCTCTTCAGTCCATTAAACTGTACTGGCTGAGAACAGACGCGAATGCTATTTGCACTGTGTATGGCCAGAAGAGCACAAGAGTACTGTTCATAGCCTGAATGAACACTTGCTGCTAGAACTTGAAACTGAACGTGATTCAACTCCGTTTCGGACGTTTCATTGAACCCTAGTGTGCCATGCAAGAAAAACACTCTGCTTTTGAGAAACGGGCATTCTTGAACTATATTGTGTTTCCTATAGGGCCAGTACAGTTAGCTAGCTCAGAACAAAAGAACTTTGCTTCCTACACAAACGGGGCATATCTAGTTCAACTCAATATTGGAAACTAAGTAAAACAGGAGCTTCTCTTCAGTCCAATACACTGTAATGGCTGGGAACAGACGCAAATGCTATTTGCACTGTGTATGGCCAGAATAGCACAAGAGTGCTGTTCTTAGCCTGAATGAACACTTGCTGCTAGAACTTGAAACTAAACGTGATTCAACTCCGTTTAAGAAGCTTCATTGAACCCTAATGTGCCATGCAAGAAAAGCACTCTGCTTTTGAGAAACGGGCATACTTGCACTCTCCTGTGTTTCCTATAGGGCCAGTACAGTGAGCTAGCTCAGAACAAAAGAACTGTGCTTCCTACAAAAATGGGGCATATCTAGTTCAACTCAGTATTAGAAACTAAGGAAAACAGGATCTTCTCTTCAGTCCAATACACTGTACTGGCTGGGAACAGACGCGAATGTTATTTGTACTGTGTATGGCCAGAATAGCACAAGAGTGCAGTTCTTAGCCTGAATGAACACTTGCTGTTAGTACTTGAAACTTAACGTGATTCAAGTACGTTTAGGAAGCTTCATTGAACCCTAGTGTGCCATGCAAGAAAAACACTCTGCTTTTGAGAAACGGGCATTCTTGCACTCTACTGTGTTTCCTATAGGGCCAGTACAGTGAGCTAGCTCAGAACAAAAAAACTGTGCTTCCTACACAAACGGGGCATATCTAGTTCAACTCAGTATTGGAAACTAAGCAAAACAGGAGCTTCTCTTCAGTCCAATACACTGTAATGGTGGGAAACAGACGCGAAAACTATTTTCACTGTGTATGGCCAGAATAGCTCAAATAGTGCTGTTCTTAGCCTGTATGAACACTTGCTGCTAGAACTGCAAATTGAACGTGATTCAACTCCTTTTAGGAAGTTTCATTGAACCCTAGTGTTCCATGCAAGAAAAACACTCTGCTTTTGAGAAACGGGCATTCTTACACTCTACTGTGTTTCCTATAGGGCCAGTACAGTGAGCTAGCTCAGAACAAAAGATCTGTGTTTCCTACACAAACGGGGCATATCTAGTTCAACTCAGTATTGGAAACTGAGTAAAACATTTGCTTCTCTTCAGTCCAATACACTGTAGTGGCCCGGAACAGACGCAAATGCTATTTGCACTGTGTATGGCCAGAATAGCACAAGAGTGCTGTTCTTAGCCTGAATGAACACTTGCTGCTAGAACTTGAAACTGAACGTTATTCAACTCTGTTTAGGAAGCTTCATTGAACCCTAGTGTGCCATGCAAGAAAAACACTCTGCTTTTGATAAACGGGCATTCTTGCACTCTACTGTGTTTCCTATAGGGCCAGTACAGTGAGCTAGCTCAGAACAAAAAAACTGTGCTTCCTACACAAACGGGGCATATCTAGTTCAACTCAGTTTTGGAAACTAAGCAAAACAGGAGCTTCTCTTCAGTCCAATACACTGTAATGGTGGGGAACAGACGCGAAATCTATTTTCACTGTGTATGGCCAGAATAGCTCAAGAGTGCTGTTCTTAGCCTGAATGAACACTTGCTGCTAGAACTTGAAACTGATCGTGATTCAACTCCGTTTAGGAAGTCATTGAACCCTAGTGTGCCATGCAAGAAAAACACTCTGCTTTTGAGAAACGGGCATTCTTGCACTCTACTGTGTTTCCCATAGGGCCAATACAGTGAGCTAGCTCAGAACAAAAGATCTGTGTTTCCTACACAAACGGATCATATCTAGTTCAACTCAGTATTGGAAACTAAGTAAAACAGGAGAGTCTCTTCAGTCCATTACACTGTACTGGCTGGGAACAGACGCGAATGCTATTTGTACCTTTGTATGGCCAGAATAGCACAAGAGTTCTGTTCTTAGCCTGAATGAACACTTGCTGCTAGAACTTGAAACTGAACGTGATTCAACTCCGTTT
Source organism: Peromyscus maniculatus bairdii (assembly GCF_049852395.1). Lineage (NCBI taxonomy): Eukaryota > Metazoa > Chordata > Mammalia > Rodentia > Cricetidae > Peromyscus > Peromyscus maniculatus. Next base: position 42,008,686 of record NC_134854.1, on the reverse strand, counting down.
AGGAAGCTTCATTGAACCCTAGTGTGCCATGCAAGAAAAACACTCTGCTTTTGAGAAACGGGCATTCTTGCACTCTACTGTGTTTCCTATAGGGCCAGTACAGTGAGCTAGCTCAGAACAAAAGAACTGTGCTTCCTACAAAAACGGGGCATATCTAGTTCAACTCAGTATTGGAAACTAAGCAAAACAGGTTCTTCTCTTCAGTCCAATACACTGTAATGGTGGGGAACAGACAAGAAAACTATTTTCACTGTGTATGGCCAGAATAGCTCAAGAGTGCTGTTCTTAGCATGAATGAACACTTGCTGCTAGAACTTGAAACTGAACGAGATTCAACTCCATTTAGGAAGTTTCATTGAACCCTAGTGTGCCATGCTAGAAAAACACTCTGCTTTTGAGAAACGGGCATTCTTGCACTCTTCGGTGTTTCCTATAGGGACAGTACAGTGAGCTTGCAAAGAACAAAAGAATTGTGCTTCCTACACAAACGGGGCATATCTAGTTCAACTCAATCTTGGAAACTAAGTAAAACAGGAGCTTTTCTTCAGTCAAATACACTGTAATGGTGGGGAACAGACGCGAAAACTATTTTCACTGTGTATGGCCAGAATAGCTCAAGAGTGCTGTTCCTATCCTGAATGAACATTTGCTGCTAGAACTGCAAACTGAACGTGATTCAACTCCTTTTAGGAAGTTTCATTGAACCCTAGTGTGCCATGCAAGAAAAACACTGTGCCTTTGAGAAATGGGCATTCTTGTACTCTACTGTGTTTCCTCTAGGGCTAGTACAGTGAGCTTACTAAGAACAAAAGAATTGTGCTTCCTAAACAAACGGGGCATATCTAGTTCAACTCAGTCTTGGAAACCAAGTAAAACAGGAGCTCCTCTACAGTCCAATACACTGTACTAGCTGGGAACAGACGAGAAAACTATTTTCACTGTGTATGGCCAGAATAGCTCAAGAGTGCTGTTCTTAGCCTGAATGAACACTTGCTGCTAGAACTGCAAATTGAACGTGATTCAACTCCTTTTAGGAAGTTTCATTGAACCCTAGTGTGCCATGCAAGAAAAACACTCTGCTTTTGAGAAACGGGCATTCTTGCACTCTACTGTGTTTCCTATAGGGCCCGTACAGTGAGCTAGCTCAGAACAAAAGAACTGTGCTTCCTACACAAACGGGGCATATCTTGTTCAACTCAGTATTGGAAACTAAGTAAAACAGGTGCTTCTCTTCTGTCCAATACACTGTACTGGCTGGGAACAGATGCAAATGCTATTTGCACTCCGTATGGCCAGAATAGCACAAGAGTGCTGTTCTTAGCCTGAATGAACACTTGCTGCTAGAACGTGAAACTGAACGTGATTCAACTCCATTTAGGAAGTTTCATTGAACCCTAGTGTGCCATGCAAGAGAAACACTGTGCTTTTGAGAAATGGGCATTCTTGCACTCTACTGTGTTTCCTCTAGGGCTAGTACAGTGAGCTTACTTAGAACAAAAGAATTTGCTTCCTACACAAACGGGGCATATCTAGTTCAACTCAATCTTGGAAACTAAGTAAAACAGGAGCTTCTCTTCAGTCCAATACACTGTACTAGCTGGGAACATACGCGAATGCTATTTGCACTGTGTATGGCCAGAATAGCACAAGAGTGCTGTTCTTAGCCTGAATGAACACTTGCTGCTAGAACTTGAAACTGAACGTGATTCAACTCCGTTTAGGAAGTTTCATTGAACCCTAGTGTGCCATGCAAGAAAAACACTCTGCTTTTGAGAAACGGGCATTCTTGCACTCTACTGTATTTCCTATAGGGCCAGTACAGTGAGCTACCTCAGAACAAAAGAACTGTGCTTGTATACAAACGGGGCATATCTAGTTGAACTCAGTATTGGAAACTAAGTAAAACAGGAGCTTCTCTTCAGTCCAATACACTGTAATGGTGGGGAACAGACGCGAAAACTATTTTCTCTGTTTATGGCCAGAATAGCTCAAGAGTGCTGTTCCTAGCCTGAATGAACACTTGCTGCTAGAACTGCAAATTGAACGTGATTCAACTCCGTTTAGGAAGTTTCATTGAACCCTAGTGTGCCATGCAAGAAAAACCTTCTGCTTTTGAGAAACGGGCATTCTTGCACTCTACTGTGTTTCCTATAGGGCCCGTACATTGAGCTAGCTCAGAACAAAAGAACTGTGCTTCCTACACAAACGGGGCATATCTTGTTCAACTCAGTATTGGAAACTAAGGAAAACAGGTGATTCTCTTCAGTCCAATACACTGTACTGGCTGGGAACAGATGCAAATGCTATTTGCAGTCTGTATGGCCAGAATAGCACAAGAATGCTGTTCTTAGCCTGAATGAACACTTGCTGCTAGAACTTGAAACTGAACGTGATTCAACTCCGTTTAGCAAGTGTCATTGAACCCTAGTGTGCCATCAAGAAAAACACTGTGCCTTTGAGAAATGGGCATTCTTGGACTCTACTGTGTTTCCTCTAGGGCTAGTACAGTGAGCTTACTAAGAAAAAAGAATTGTGCTTCCTACACAAACGGGGCATATCTAGTTCAACTCAGTCTTGGAAACTTAGTAAAACAGGAGCTCCTCTTCAGTCCAATACACTGTACTAGCTGGGAACATACGCGAATGCTATTTGCACTGTGTATGGCCAGAATAGCACAAGAGTGCTATTCTTAGCCTGAATGAACACTTGCTGCTAGAACTTGAAACTGGACGTGATTACATGATTTTAGGAAGTGTCATTGAACCCTAGTGTGCCATGCAAGAAAAACACTCTGCTTTTGAGAAACGGGCATTCTTGCACTCTTCGGTGTTTCCTATAGGGCCAGTACTTTGAGCTTGCAAAGAACAAAAGAATTGTGCTTCCTACGCAAACGGGGCATATCTAGTTCAACTCAATCTTGGAACCTAAGTAAAACAGGAGCTTCTCTTCAGTCCAATACACTGTAATGGTGGGGAACAGACGCGAAAACTATTTTAACTGTGTATGGCCAGAATAGCTCAAGAGTGCTGTTCCTAGCCTGAATGAACACTTGCTGCTAGAAGTGCAAATTGAACGTGATTCAACTTCGTTTAGGAAGTTTCATTGAACCCTACTGTGCCATGCAAGAAAAATAGTCTGCTTTTGAGAAACGGGCATTCTTGCACTCTACTGTGTTTCCTCTAGGGCCAGTACAGTGAGATAGCTCAGAAAAAATGATCTGTGTTTCCTACACAAATGGATCATATCTAGTTCAACTCAGTATTGGAAACTAAGTAAAACAGGAGCGTCTCTTCAGTCCATTACACTGTACTGGCTGGGAACAGACGCGAATGCTATTTGCACCTTTGTATGGCCAGAATAGCACAAGAGTTCTGTTCTTAGCCTGAATGAACACTTGCTGCTAGAACTTGAAACTGAACGTGATTCAACTCCGTTTAGGAAGTTTCATTGAACCCTAGAGTGCCATGCAAGAAAAACACTCTGCTTTTGAGAAACGGGCATTCTTGAACTATGCTATGTTTCCCTTAGGGCCAGTACAGTTAGCTAGCTCAGAACAAAAAAACTGTGCTTCCTACACAAACGGGGCATATCGAGTTCAACTCAGTATTGGAAACATACTAAAACAGGAGCTTCTCTTCAGTCCAATACACTGTAATGACTGGGAAAAGACGCAAATGCTATTTGCACTGTGTTTGGCCAGAATATCACAAGAGTGCTGTTCTTAGCCTGAATGAACACTTGCTGCTAGAACTTGAAACTGAACGTGATTCAACTCCGTTTAAGAAGCTTCATTGAACCCTAGTGTGCCATGCAAGAAAAGCACTCTGCTTTTGAGAAACGGGCATACTTGCACTCTCCTGTGTTTCCTATAGGGCCAGTACAGTGAGCTAGCTCAGAACAAAAGAACTGTGCTTCCTACAAAAATGGGGCATATCTAGTTCAACTCAGTATTGGAAACTAAGGAAAACAGTATCTTCTCTTCAGTCCAATACACTGTACTGGCTGGGAACAGTCGCGAATGTTATTTGTACTGTGTATGGCCAGAATAGCACAAGATTGCTGTTCTTAGCCTGAATGAACACTTGCTGTTAGTATTTGAAACTTAACGTGATTCAATTACGTTTAGGAAGCTTCATTGAACCCTAGTGTGCCATGCAAGGAAAACACTCTGCTTTTGATAAACGGGCATTCTCGCACTCTACTGTGTTTCTTATAGGGCCAGTACAGTGAGCTAGCTCAGAACAAAAAAACTGTGCTTCCTACACAAACGGGGCATATGTAGTTCAACTCAATTTTGGAAACTAAGCAAAACAGGAGCTTCTCTTCAGTCCAATACACTGTAATGGTGGGGAACAGACACGAAAACTATTTTCACTGTGTATGGCCAGAATAGCTCAAGAGTGCTGTTCTTAGCCTGAATGAACACTTGCTGCTAGAACTGCAAATTGAACGTCATTCAACTCCTTTTAGGAAGTTTCATTGAACCCTAGTGTTCCATGCAAGAAAAACACTCTGCTTTTGAGAAACGGGCATTCTTACACTCTACTGTGTTTCCTATAGGGCCAGTACAGTGAGCTAGCTCAGAACAAAAGATCTGTGTTTCCTACAAAAACGGGGCATATCTAGTTCAACTCAGTATTGGAAACTGAGTAAAACATTTGCTTCTCCTCAGTCCAATACACTGTAGTGGCAAGTAACAGACGCAAATGCTATTTGCACTGTGTATGGCCAGAATAGCACAAGAGTGCTGTTCTTAGCCTGAATGAACACTTGCTGCTAGAACTTGAAACTGAACGTGATTCAACTCCGTTTAGGAAGCTTCATTGAATCCTAGTGTGCCATGCAAGAAAAACACTCTGCTTTTGAGAAACGGGCATTCTTGCACTCTACTGTGTTTCCCATAGGGCCAATACAGTGAGCTAGCTCAGAACAAAAGATCTGTGTTTCCTACACAAACGGATCATATCTAGTTCAACTCAGTATTGGAAACTAAGTAAACAGGAGAGTCTCTTCAGTCCATTACACTGTACTGGCTGGGAACAGACGCGAATGCTATTTGTACCTTTGTATGGCCAGAATAGCACAAGAGTTCTGTTCTTAGCCTGAATGAACACTTGCTGCTAGAATTTGAACCTGAACGTGATTCAACTCCATTTAGGAAGCTTCATTGAACCCTAGTGTGCCATGCAAGAAAAACACTCTGCTTTTGAGAAACGGGCATTCTTGCACTCTACTGTGTTTCCTATAGGGCCAGTACAGTGAGCTAGCTCAGAACAAAAGAACTGTGCTTCCTACAAAAACGGGGCATATCTAGTTCAACTCAGTATGGGAAACTAAGGAAACCTTGATCTTCTCTTCAGTCCAATACACTGTACTGGCTGGGAACAGACGCGAATGCTATTTGCACTGTGTATGGCCAGAATAGCACAAGACTGCTGTTCTTAGCCTGAATGAACACTTGCTGGTAGGACTTGAAACTGAACGTGATTCAATCCGTTTAGGAACTTTCATTGAACCCTAGTGTACCATGCTAGAAAAACACTCTCCTTTTGAGAAACGGGCATTCTTGCACTCTACTGTGTTTCCTATAGGGCCAGTACAGTGAGCTAGCTCAGAACAAAAGAACTGTGCTTCCTACACAAAGGAGCATATCTAGTTCAACTCAGTATTGGAAACTAAGCAAAACAGGTTCTTCTCTTCAGTCCAATACACTGTAATGGTGGGGAACAGACGCGAAAACTATTTTCACTGTGTATGGCCAGAATAGCTCAAGAGTGCTGTTCTTAGCCTGACTGTACACTTGCTGCTAGAACTGCAAATTGAACGTGATTCAACTTCTTTTAGGAAGTTTCATTGAACCTTAGTGATCCATGCAAGAAAAACACTCTGCTTTTGAGAAACGGGTATTCTTGCACTCTACTGTTTTTCATATAGGGCCAGTACAGTGAGCTAGCTCAGAACAAAAGATCTGTGTTTCCTACACAAACGGGGCATATCTAGTTCAACTCAATCTTGGAAACTAAGTAAAACAGGAGCTTCTCTTCATTCCAATACACTGTACTAGCTGGGAACATACGCGAATGCTATTTGCACTGTGTATGGCCAGAATAGCACAAGAGTGCTATTCTTAGCCTGAATGAACACTTGCTGCTAGAACTTGAAACTGAACGTGATTAAATGATTTTAGGAAGTGTCATTGAACCCTAGTGTGCCATGCAAGAAAAACACTCTGCTTTTGAGAAACGGGCATTCTTGCACTCTTCTGTGTTTCCTATAGGGCCAGTACATGAGCTTGCAAAGAACAAAAGAATTGTGCTTCCTACACAAACGGGGCATATGTAGTTCAACTCAATCTTGGAAACTAAGTAAAACAGGAGCTTCTCTTCAGTCCAATACACTGTACTAGCTGGGAACATAGGCGAATGCTATTTGCACTGTGTATCGCCAGAATAGCTCAAGAGTGCTGTTCCTAGCCTGAATGAACACTTGCTGCTAGAAGTGCAAATTGAACGTGATTCAACTTCGTTTAGGAAGTTTCATTGAACCCTACTGTGCCATGAAAAAAAACACTCTGCTTTTGAGAAACGGGCATTCTTGCACTCTACTGTGTTTCCTATAGGGCCAGTACAGTGAGGTAGCTCAGAAAAAATGATCTGTGTTTCCTACACAAATGGATCATATCTAGTTCAACTCAGTATTGGAAACTAAGTAAAACAGGAGCGTCTCTTCAGTCCATTACACTGTACTGACTGGGAACAGACGCGAATGCTATTTGCACTTTGTATGGCCAGAATAGCACAAGAGTGCTGTTCTTAGCCTGAATGAACACTTGCTGCTAGAACTTGAAACTGAACGTGATTCAACTCCGTTTAGGAAGTTTCATTGAACCCTAGTGTGCCATGCAAGAAAAACACTCTGCTTTTGAGAAACGGGCATTCTTGAACTATACTGTGTTTCCTATAGGGCCAGTACAGTTAGCTAGCTCAGAACAAAAGAACTGTGCTTCCTACACAAACGGGGCATAACTAGTTCAACTCAATATTGGAAACTAAGTAAAACAGGAGCTTCTCTTCAGTCCAATACACTGTAATGGCTGGGAACAGACGCAAATGCTATTTGCACTGTGTATGGCCAGAATAGCACAAGAGTGCTGTTCTTAGCCTGAATGAACACTTGCTGCTAGAACTTGAAACTAAACGTGATTCAACTCCGTTTAAGAAGCTTCATTGAACCCTAATGTGCCATGCAAGAAAAGCACTCTGCTTTTGAGAAACGGGCATACTTGCACTCTCCTGTGTTTTTTATAGGGCCAGTACAGTGAGCTAGCTCAGAACAAAAGAACTGTGCTTCCTACAAAAATGGGGCATATCTAGTTCAACTCAGTATTGGAAAGTAAGGAAAACAGGATCTTCTCTTCAGTCCAATACACTGTACTGGCTGGGAACAGACGCGAATGTTATTTGTACTGTGTATGGCCAGAATAGCACAAGAGTGCAGTTCTTAGCCTGAATGAACACTTGCTGTTAGTACTTGAAACTTAACGTGATTCAACTACGTTTAGGAAGCTTCATTGAACCCTAGTGTGCCATGCAAGAAAAACACTCTGCTTTTGATAAACGGGCATTCTTGCACTCTACTGTGTTTCCTATAGGGCCAGTACAGTGAGCTAGCTCAGAACAAAAAAACTGTGCTTCCTACACAAACGGGGCATATCTAGTTCAACTCAGTATTGGAAACTAAGCAAAACAGAAGCTTCTCTTCAGTCCAATACACTGTAATGGTGGGGAACAGACGCGAAAACTATTTTCACTGTGTATGGCCAGAATAGCTCAAAGAGTGCTGTTCTTAGCCTGAATGAACACTTGCTACTAGAACTGCAAATTGAACGTGATTCAACTCCTTTTAGGAAGTTTCATTGAACCCTAGTGTTCCATGCAAGAAAAACACTCTGCTTTTGAGAAACGGGCATTCTTACACTCTACTGTGTTTCCTATAGGGCCAGTACAGTGAGCTAGCTCAGAACAAAAGATCTGTGTTTCCTACACAAACGGGGCATATCTAGTTCAACTCAGTATTGGAAACTGAGTAAAACATTTGCTTCTCTTCAGTCCAATACACTGTAGTGGCCAGGAACAGACGCGAATGCTATTTGCACTGTGTATGGCCAGAATAGCACAAGAGTGTTGTTCTTAGCCTGAATGAACACTTGCTGCTAGAACATGAAACTGAATGTGATTCAACTCCATTTATGAAGTTTCATTGATACCTAGTGTGCCATGCAAGAAAAACACTCTGCTTTTGAGAAACGGGCATTCTTGAACTCTACTGTGTTTCCTATAGGGCCAGTACAGTGAGGTAGCTCAGAACAAAAGATCTGTGTCTCCTACACAAACGGATCATATATAGTACAATTCAGTTTTGGAAACTAACTAAAACAGGAGCGTCTCTTCAGTCCATTACACTGTACAGGCTGGGAATAGACGCGAATGCTATTTGCACCTTTGTATTGCCAGAATAGCACAAGAGTGCTGTTCATAGCCTGAATGAACACTTGCTGCTAGAACTTGAAACTGAACGTGATTCAACTCCGTTTAAGAATCTTCATTGAACCCTAGTGTGCCATGCAAGAAAAGCACTCTGCTTTTGAGAAACGGGCATTCTTGCACTCTACTGTGTTTCCCATAGGGCCAGTACAGTGAGCTAGCTCAGAACAAAAGAACTGTGCTTCCTACAAAAACGGGGCATATCTAGTTAAACTCAGTTTTGTAAACTAAGGAAAACAGGATCTTCTCTTCAGTCCAATACACTGTACTGGCTGGGAACAAACGCGAATGTTATTTGTACTGTGTATGGACAGAATAGCACAAGAGTGCTCTTCCTAGCCTGAATGAATACTTGCTGGCAGTTCTTGAAACTGAACGTGATTCAACTACGTTTAGGAAGCTTCATTGAACCCTAGTGTGCCATGCAAGAAAAACACTCTGCTTTTGAGAAACGGGCATTCTTGCACTCTACTGTGTTTCCTATAGGGCTAGTACAGTGAGCTAGCTCAGAACAAAAGAACTGTGCTTCCTACAAAAATGGGGCATATCTAGTTCAACTCAGTATTGGAAACTAAGTAAAACAGGAGCTTCTCTTCAGTCCAATACACTATAATGGTGGGGAACAAACGCGAAAACTATTTTCACTGTGCATGGCCAGAATAGCTCAGAGTGCTGTTCTTAGCCTGAATGAACACTTGCTGCTAGAACTGCAAATTGAACGTGATTCAACTCCGTTTAGGAAGTTTCATTGAACCCTAGTGTACCATGCAAGAAAAACCTTCTGCTTTTGAGAAACGGGCATTCTTTGCACTCTACTGTGTTTCCTATAGTGCTAGTACAGTGAGCTTGCTAAGAACAAAAGAATTGTGCTTCCTACACACACGGGGCATATCTAGTTCAACTCATTCTTAGAAACTAAGTAAAACAGAAGCTTCTCTTCAGTCCAATACACTGTACTAGCTCGGAACATACGCGAATGCTATTTGCACTGTGTATCGCCATAATAGCACAAGAGTGATGTTCTTAGCATGAATGAACACTTGCTGCTAGAACTTGAAACTGAATGTGATTCAACTCCGTTTAGGAAGTATCATTAAACCCTAGTGTACCATGCAAGAAAAACACTCTGCTTTTGAGAAACGGGCATTCTTGCACTCTACTGTGTTTCCTATAGGGCCAGTACAGTGAGCTAGCTCAGAACAAAAGAACTGTGCGTCCTACAAAAACGGGGCATATCTAGTTCAACTCAGTATTGGAAACTAAGAAAAACAGGATCTTCTCTTCAGTCCAATACATAGTACTGGCTGGGAACAGACGCGAATGCTATTTGCATTGTGTATGGCCAGAATAGCACAAGATTGCTGTTCTTAGCCTGAATGAACACTTCCTGGTAGGGTTTGAAACTGAACGTGATTCAATCCGTTTAGGAACTTTCATTGAACCCTAGTGTACCATGCTAGAAAAACACTCTGCTTTTGAGAAACGGGCATTCTTGCACTCTACTGTGTTTCCTATAGGGCTAGTACAGTGAGCTAGCTCAGAACAAAAGAACTGTGCTTCCTACAAAAATGGGGCATATCTAGTTCAACTCAGTATTGGAAACTAAGTAAAACAGGAGCTTCTCTTCAGTACAAAACACTATAATGGTGGGGAACAGACGCGAAAACTATTTTCACTGTGTATGTCCAGAATAGCTCAGAGTGCTGTTCTTAGCCTGAATGAACACTTGCTGTTAGAACTGCAAATTGAACGTGATTCAACTCCGTTTAGGAAGTTTCATTGAACCCTAGTGTGCCATGCAAGAAAAACCTTCTGCTTTTGAGAAACGGGCATTCTTGCACTCTACTGTGTTTCCTATAGGGCTAGTACAGTGAGCTTGCTAAGAAGAAAAGAATTGTGCTTCCTACACACACGGGGCATATCTAGTTCAACTCATTCTTGGAAACTAAGTAAAACAGGAGCTTCTCTTCAGTCCAATGCACTGTACTAGCTCGGAACATACGCGAATGCTATTTGCACTGTGTATCGCCAGAATAGCACAAGAGTGCTGTTCTTAGCATGAATGAACACTTGCTGCTAGAACTTGAAACTGAACGAGATTCAACTCCATTTAGGAAGTTTCATTGAACCCTAGTGTGCCATGCAAGAAAAACACTCTGCTTTTGAGAAACGGGCATTCTTGCACTCTTCGGTGTTTCCTATAGGGCCAGTACAGTGAGCTTGCAAAGTAAAAAGAATTGTGCTTCCTACACAAACGGGGCATATCTAGTTCAACTCAATCTTGGAAACTAAGTAAAACAGGAGCTTCTCTTCAGTCCAATACAGTGTACTAGCTGGGAACTTAGGCGAATGCTATTTGCACTCTGTATGGCCAGAATAGCACAAGAGTGCTGTTCTTAGTCTGAATGAAAAATTGTTGCTAGAACTTGAAACTGAACGTGATTCAACTCCGCTTAGGAAGTTTCATTGAACCCTAGTGTGCCATGCAAGAAAAACACTCTGCTTTTGAGAAACGGGCATTCTTGGACTCTACTGTGTTTCCTATAGGGCCAGTACAGTGAGCTTGCAAAGAAGTAAAGAATTGTGCTTCCTGCACAAACGGGGCATATCTAGTTCAACTCAATCTTGGAAACTAAGTAAAACAGGAGCTTCTCTTCAGTCCAATACACTGTAATGGTGGGGAATAGACGCGAAAACTATTTTCACTGTGTATGGCCAGAATAGCTCAAGAGTGCGGTTCCTAGCCTGAATGAACACTTGCTGCTAGAACTGCAAGTTGAACGTGATTCAACTTCGTTTAGGAAGTTTCATTGAACCCTAGTGTGCCATGCAAGAAAAACACTCTGCTTTTGAGAAACGGGCATTCATGCACTCTTCGGTGTTTCCTATAGGGCCAGTACTGTGAGATTGCAAAGAACAAAAGAATTGTGCTTCCTACACAAACGGGGCATATCTAGTTCAACTCAATCTTGGAAACTAAGTAAAACAGGAGCTTCTCTTCAGTCCAATACACTGTACTAGCTGGGAACATACGCGAATGCTATTTGCACTGTGTATGTCCAGAATAGCACAAGAGTGCTGTTCATACCCTGAATGAACACTTGCTGCTAGAACTTGAAACTGAACGTGATTCAACTCCGTTTAGGAAGTTTCATTGAACCCTAGTGTGCCATGCAAGAAAAACACTGTGCTTTTGAGAAATGGGCATTCTTGCACTCTACTGTGTTTCCTCTAGGGCTAATACAGTGAGCTTACTAAGAACAAAAGTATTGTGCTTCCTACACAAACGGGGAATATCTAGTTCAACTCAGTATTGGAAACTAAGTAAAACAGGAGCTTCTCTTCAGTCCAATACACTATAATGGTGGGGAACAGACGCGAAAACTATTTTCAAATGAACACTTGCTGCTAGAACTGCAAATTGAACGTGATTCAACTCCGTTTAGGAAGTTTCATTGAACCCTAGTGTGCCATGCAAGAAAAACACTGTGCTTTGGCGAAATGGGCATTCTTGGACTCTACTGTGTTTCCTCTAGGGCTAGTATAGTGAGCTTACTAAGAACAAAATAATTGTGCTTCCTACACAAACGGGGCATATCTAGTTCAACTCAGTCTTGGAAACTAAGTAAAACAGGAGCTTCTCTTCAGTCCAATACATATTACTAGCTGGGAACATACGCGAATGCTATTTGCACTGTGTATGGCCAGAATAGCACAAGACTGCTGTTGTTAGCCTGAATGAACACTTGCTGCTAGAACTTGAAAGTGAACATGATTCAACTCCTTTTAGGAAGTTTCATTGAACCCTAGTGTGCCATGAAAGAAAAACACTCTGCTTTTGAGAAACGGGCATTCTTGCACTCTTTGGTGTTTCCTATAGGGCCAGTACAGTGAGTGAGCTTGCAAAGAACAAAAGAATTGTGCTTCCTACACAAACGGGGCATATCTAGTTCAACTCAATCTTGGAAACTAAGTAAAACAGGAGCTTCTCTTCAGTCTAATACACTGTACTAGCTGGGAACATAGGCGAATGCTATTTGCACTGTGTATGGCCAGAATAGCACAAGAGTGCTGTTCTTAGCCTGAATGAAAAATTGTTGCTAGAACTTGAAACTGATCGTGATTCAACTCCGTTTAGGAAGTTTCATTGAACCCTAGTGTACCATGCAAGAAAAACACTCTGCTTTTGAGAAAGGGGCATTCTTGCACTCTACTGTGTTTCCTATGGGGCCAGTACAGTGAGCTAGCTCAGAACAAAAGAACTGTGCTTCCTACACAAACGGGGCATATCTAGTTCATCTCAGTATTGGAAACTAAGTAAAACAGGAGCTTCTCTTCAGTCCAATACACTGTAATGGCTGGGAACAGACGCAAATGCTATTTGCACTGTGTATGGCCAGAATAGCACAAGAGTGCTGTTCTTAGCCTGAATGAACACTTCCTGCTAGAACTTGAAACTGAATGAGATTCAAGTCAGTTTAGGAAGCTACATTGAACCCTACTGTGCCATGCAAGAAAAACACTCTGCTTTTGAGAAACGGGCATTCTTGCACTCTACTGTGTTTCCTATAGGGACAGTTCAAAGAGCTTGCAAAGAACAAAAGAATTGTGCTTCCTACACAAAAAGGGCATATCTAGTTCAACTCAATCTTGGAAACTAAGTAAAACATGAGCTTCTCTTCAGTCCAATACACTGTAATGGCTGGGAACAGACGTAAATGTTATTTGTACTGTGTATGGCCAGAATAGCACAAGAGTGCTGTTCTTAGCCTGAATGAACACTTGCTGCTAGAACTTGAAACTGAACGTGATTCAACTCTGTTTAGGAAGTTTCATTGAACCCTAGTGTGCCATGCAAGAAAAACACTCTGCTTTTGAGAAACGGGCATTCTTGTACTCTTCGGTGTTTCCTATAGGGCCAGTACTGTGAGATTGCAAAGAACAAAAGAATTGTGCTTCCTACACAAACGGGGCATATCTAGTTCAACTCAATCTTGGAAACTAAGTAAAACAGGAGCTTGTCTTCAGTCTAATACACTGTACTAGCTGGGAACATAGGCGAATGCTATTTGCACTGTGTATGGCCAGAATAGCACAAGAGTGCTGTTCTTAGCCTGAATGAAAAATTGTTGCTAGAACTTGAAAATGAACGTGATTCAACTCCGTTTAGGAAGTTTCATTGAACCCTAGTGTACCATGCAAGAAAAACACTCTGCTTTTGAGAAAGGGGCATTCTTGCACTCTACTGTGTTTCCTATAGGGCCAGTACAGTGAGCTAGCTCAGAACAAAAGAACTGTGCTTCCTACACAAACGGGGCATATCTAGTTCATCTCAGTATTGGAAACTAAGTAAAACAGGAGCTTCTCTTCAGTCCAATACACTGTAATGGCTGGGAACAGAGGCAAATGCTATTTGCACTGTGTATGGCCAGAATAGCACAAGAGTGCTGTTCTTTTTTTTTTTTTTTTTTTGTTTTTTGTTTTTTTTTTTTTTTTTTTGAGTGCTGTTCTTAGCCTGAATGAACACTTGCTGCTAGAACTTGAAACTGAATGAGATTCATGTCAGTTTAGGAAGCTACATTGAACCCTACTGTGCCATGCAAGAAAAACACTCTGCTTTTGAGAAACGGGCATTCTTGCACTCTACTGTGTTTCCTATAGGGCCAGTACAGTAAGCTAGCTCAGAACAAAAGAACTGTGAGTCCTACAAAAACGGGGCATATCTAGTTCAACTCAGTATTGGAAACTAAGTAAAACAGGATCTTCTCTTCTGTCCAAAACACGGTAATGTTGGGGAACAGACGAGAAAAATATTTTCACTGTGAATGGCCAGAATAGCTCAAGAGTGCTGTTCTTAGCCTGAATGAACATTGCTGCTAGAATTGAAACTGAACGTGATTCAACTCCGTTTAGGAAGTTTCATTGAACCCTAGTGTGCCATGCAAGAAAAACACTCTGCTTTTGACAAACGGCCATTCTTGAACTCTACTGTGTTTCCTATGGGGCTAGTACTGTAAGCTTGCTAAGAACAAAAGAATTGTGCTTCCTATACAAACGGGGCATATCTAGTTCAACTCAATCTTGGAAACTAAGTAAAACAGGAGCTTTTCTTCAGTCCAAAACTCTGTATTAGCTGGGAACTTACGCGAATGCTATTTTCACTGTGTATGGCCAGAATAGCACAAGAGTGCTGCTCTTAGCCTGAATGAAAAATTGCTGCTTGAACTTGAAACTGAACGTGATTCAACTCCGTTTAGGAAGCTTCATTGAACCCTAGTGTGCCATGCAAGAAAAACAGTCTGCATTTGAGAAAAGGCATTCTTGCACTCTACTGTTTTTCCTATAGGGCCAGTACAGTGAGCTAGCTCAGAACAAAAGAACTGTGCTTCCTACAAAAATGTGGTATATCTAGTTCAACTCAGTATTGGAAACTAAAGAAAACAGGAGCTTCTCTTCAGTCCAATACACTGTACTAGCTGGGAACATACGCGAATGCTATTTGCACTGTGTATGTCCAGAATAGCACAAGAGTGCTGTTCTTAGCCTGAATGAACACTTGCTGCTAGAACTTGAAACTGAACGTGATTCAACTCCGTTTAGGAAGTTTCATTGAACCCTAGTGTGCCATGCAAGAAAAACACTGTGCTTTTGAGAAATGGGCATTCTTGCACTCTACTGTGTTTCCTCTAGGGCTAATACAGTGACCTTACTAAGAACAAAAGAATTGTGCTTCCTACACAAACGGGGAATATCTAGTTCAACTCAGTATTGGAAACTAAGTAAAACAGGAGCTTCTCTTCAGTCCAATACACTATAATGGTGGGGAACAGACGCGAAAACTATTTTCAAATGAACACTTGCTGCTAGAACTGCAAATTGAACGTGATTCAACTCCGTTTAGGAAGTTTCATTGAACCCTAGTGTGCCATGCAAGAAAAACACTGTGCTTTGGCGAAATGGGCATTCTTGGACTCTACTGTGTTTCCTCTAGGGCTAGTATAGTGAGCTTACTAAGAAAAAAGAATTGTGCTTCCTACACAAACGGGGCATATCTAGTTCAACTCAGTCTTGGAAACTAAGTAAAACAGGAGCTTCTCTTCAGTCCAATACACATTACTAGCTGGGAACATACGCGAATGCTATTTGCACTGTGTATGGCCAGAATAGCACAAGACTGCTGTTGTTAGCCTGAATGAACACTTGCTGCTAGAACTTGAAAGTGAACATGATTCAACTCCTTTTAGGAAGTTTCATTGAACCCTAGTGTGCCATGCAAGAAAAACACTCTGCTTTTGAGAAACGGGCATTCTTGCACTCTTTGGTGTTTCCTATAGGGCCAGTACAGTGAGCTTGCAAAGAACAAAAGAATTGTGCTTCCTACACAAACGGGGCATATCTAGTTCAACTCAATCTTGGAAACTAAGTAAAACAGGAGCTTCTCTTCAGTCTAATACACTGTACTAGCTGGGAACATAGGCGAATGCTATTTGCACTGTGTATGGCCAGAATAGCACAAGAGTGCTGTTCTTAGCCTGAATGAAAAATTGTTGCTAGAACTTGAAACTGATCGTGATTCAACTCCGTTTAGGAAGTTTCATTGAACCCTAGTGTACCATGCAAGAAAAACACTCTGCTTTTGAGAAAGGGGCATTCTTGCACTCTACTGTGTTTCCTATGGGGCCAGTACAGTGAGCTAGCTCAGAACAAAAGAACTGTTCTTCCTACACAAACGGGGCATATCTAGTTCATCTCAGTATTGGAAACTAAGTAAAACAGGAGCTTCTCTTCAGTCCAATACACTGTAATGGCTGGGAACAGACGCAAATGCTATTTGCACTGTGTATGGCCAGAATAGCACAAGAGTGCTGTTCTTAGCCTGAATGAACACTTGCTGCTAGAACTTGAAACTGAATGAGATTCAAGTCAGTTTAGGAAGCTACATTGAACCCTACTGTGCCATGCAAGAAAAACACTCTGCTTTTGAGAAACGGGCATTCTTGCACTCTACTGTGTTTCCTATAGGGACAGTTCAAAGAGCTTGCAAAGAACAAAAGAATTGTGCTTCCTACACAAAAAGGGCATATCTAGTTCAACTCAATCTTGGAAACTAAGTAAAACATGAGCTTCTCTTCAGTCCAATACACTGTAATGGCTGGGAACAGACGTAAATGTTATTTGTACCGTGTATGGCCAGAATAGCACAAGAGTGCTGTTCTTACCCTGAATGAACACTTGCTGCTAGAACTTGAAACTGAACGTGATTCAACTCTGTTTACGAAGTTTCATTGAACCCTAGTGTGCCATGCAAGAAAAACACTCTGCTTTTGAGAAACGGGCATTCTTGTACTCTTCGGTGTTTCCTATAGGGCCAGTACTGTGAGATTGCAAAGAACAAAAGAATTGTGCTTCCTACACAAAGGGGGCATATCTAGTTCAACTCAATCTTGGAAACTAAGTAAAACAGGAGCTTGTCTTCAGTCTAATACACTGTACTAGCTGGGAACATAGGCGAATGCTATTTGCACTGTGTATGGCCAGAATAGCACAAGAGTGCTGTTCTTAGCCTGAATGAAAAATTGTTGCTAGAACTTGAAACTGAACGTGATTCAACTCCGTTTAGGAAGTTTCATTGAACCCTAGTGTACCATGCAAGAAAAACACTCTGCTTTTGAGCAAGGGGCATTCTTGCACTCTACTGTGTTTCCTATAGGGCCAGTACAGTGAGCTAGCTCAGAACAAAAGAACTGTGATTCCTACACAAACGGGGCATATCTAGTTCATCTCAGTATCGGAAACTAAGTAAAACAGGAGCTTCTCTTCAGTCCAATACACTGTAATGGCTGGGAACAGAGGCAAATGCTATTTGCACTGTGTATGGCCAGAATAGCACAAGAGTGCTGTTCTTAGCCTGAATGAACACTTGCTGCTAGAACTTGAAACTGAATGAGATTCAAGTCAGTTTAGGAAGCTACATTGAACCCTACTGTGCCATGCCAGAAAAACACTCTGCTTTTGAGAAACGGGCATTCTTGCACTCTACCGTGTTTCCTCTAGTGCTAGTAAAGTGGGCTTACTAAGAACAAAAGAATTGTGCTTCCTACACAAACGGGGCATATCTAGTTCAACTCAATCTTGGAAACTAAGTAAAACAGGAGCTTCTCTTCAGTCCAATACACTGTACTAGCTGGGAACATACGCGAATGCTATTTGCACTGTGTATGGCCAGAATAGCACAAGAGTGCTGTTCTTAGCCTGAATGAAAAATTGTTGCTAGAACTTGAAACTGAACGTGATTCAACTCCGTTTAGGAAGTTTCATTGAACCCTAATGTGCCATGCGAGAAAAACACTCTGCTTTTGAGAAAGGGGCATTCTTGCACTCTACTGTGTTTCCTATAGGGCCAGTACAGTGAGCTAGCTCAGAACAAAAGAACTGTGCTTCCTACACAAACGGGGCATATCTAGTTCATCTCAGTATTGGAAACTAAGTAAAACAGGAGCTTCTCTTCAGTCCAATACACTGTAATGGCTGGGAACAGACGCAAATGCTATTTGCACTGTGTATGGCCAGAATAGCACAAGAGTGCTGTTCTTAGCCTGAAAGAACACTTGCTGCTAGAACTTGAAACTGAATGAGATTCAAGTCAGTTTAGGAAGCTACATTGAACCCTACTGTGCCATGCAAGAAAAACACTCTGCTTTTGAGAAACGGGCATTCTTGCACTCTACTGTGTTTCCTATAGGGCCAGTACAGTAAGCTAGCTCAGAACAAAAGAACTGTGAGTCCTACAAAAACGGGGCATATCTAGTTCAACTCAGTATTGGAAACTAAGTAAAACAGGATCTTCTCTTCTGTCCAAAACACGGTAATGTTGGGGAACAGACGAGAAAAATATTTTCACTGTGAATGGCCAGAATAGCTCAAGAGTGCTGTACTTAGCCTGAATGAACATTGCTGCTAGAATTGAAACTGAACGTGATTCAACTCCGTTTAGGAAGCTTCATTGAACCCTAGTGTGCCATGCAAGAAAAACACTCTGCATTTGAGAAAAGGCATTCTTGCACTCTACTGTTTTTCCTATAGGGCCAGTACAGTGAGCTAGCTCAGAACAAAAGAACTGTGCTTCCTACAAAAATGTGGCATATCTAGTTCAACTCAGTATTGGAAACTAAAGAAAACAGGAGCTTCTCTTCAGTCCAATACACTGTACTAGCTGGGAACATACGCGAATGCTATTTGCACTGTGTATGTCCAGAATAGCACAAGAGTGCTGTTCTTAGCCTGAATGAACACTTGCTGCTAGAACTTGAAACTGAACGTGATTCAACTCCGTTTAGGAAGTTTCATTGAACCCTAGTGTGCCATGCAAGAAAAACACTGTGCTTTTGAGAAATGGGCATTCTTGCACTCTACTGTGTTTCCTCTAGGGCTAATACAGTGAGCTTACTAAGAACAAAAGAATTGTGCTTCCTACACAAACGGGGAATATCTAGTTCAACTCAGTATTGGAAACTAAGTAAAACAGGAGCTTCTCTTCAGTCCAATACACTATAATGGTGGGGAACAGACGCGAAAACTATTTTCAAATGAACACTTGCTGCTAGAACTGCAAATTGAACGTGATTCAACTCCGTTTAGGAAGTTTCATTGAACCCTAGTGTGCCATGCAAGAAAAACACTGTGCTTTGGCGAAATGGGCATTCTTGGACTCTACTGTGTTTCCTCTAGGGCCAGTACAGTGAGCTTGCAAAGAAAAAAGAATTGTGCTTCCTACACAAATGGGGCATATCTAGTTCAACTCAATCTTGGAAACTAAGTAAAACAGGAGCTTCTCTTCAGTCCAATACACATTACTAGCTGGGAACATACGCGAATGCTATTTGCACTGTGTATGGCCAGAATGGCACAAGAGTGCTGTTCTTAGCCTTAATGAAAAATTGTTGCTAGATCTTGAAACTGAACGTGATTCAACTCCGTTTAGGAAGTTTCATTGAACACTAGTGTGCCATGAAAGAAAAACACTCTGCTTTTGAGAAACGGGCATTCTTGAACTATACTGTGTTTCCTATAGGGTCAGTACAGTTAGCTAGCACAGAACAAAAGAACTGTGCTTCCTACACAAACGGGGCATATCGAGTTCAACTCAATATTGGAAACTAGGTAAAACAGGAGCTTCTCTTCAGTCCAATACACTGTAATGGCTGGGAACAGACGCAAATGCTATTTGCACTGTGTATGGCCAGAATAGCACAAGATTGCTGTTCTTAGCCTGAATAAACACTTGATGCTAGAACTTGAAACTGAACGTGATTCAACACCGTTTAAGAAGCTTCATAGAACCCTCGTGTGCCATGCAAGAAAAGCACTCTGCTTTTGAGAAACGGGCATACTTGCACTCTACTGTGTTTCCTATAGGGCCAGTACAGTGAGCTAGCTCAGAACAAAAGAACTGTGCTTCCTACAAGAACGGGGCATATCTAGTTCAACTCAGTATTGGAAACTAAGGAAAACAGGATCTTCTCTTCAGTCCAATACACTGTACTGGCTGGGAACAGACGCGAATGTTATTTGTACTGTGTATGGCCAGAATAGCACAAGATTGCAGTTCTTAGCTTGAATGAACACTTGCTGTTAGTACTTGAAACTTAACATGATTCAACTACGTTTAGGAAGCTTCATTGAACCCTAGTGTGCCATGCAAGAAAAACACTCTGCTTTTGAGAAACGGGCATTCTTGCACTCTAATGTGTTTCCTATAGGGCCAGTACAGTGAGCTAGCTCAGAACAAAAGATCTGTGTTTCCTACACAAACGGGGCATATCTAGTTCAACTCAGTATTGGAAACTAAGGAAAACAGGAGCTTCTCCTCAGTCCAATACACTGTAATTGCCAGGAAGAGATGCAAATGCTATTTGCACTGTGTATGGCCAGAATAGCACAAGAGTGCTGTTCGTAGCCTGAATGAACACTTGCTGCTAGAACTTGAAACCGAACGTGATTCAACTCCGTTTAGGAAGTTTCATTGAACCCTAGTGTGCCATGCAGGAAAAACACTTTGCTTTTGAGAAACGGGCATTCTTGCACTCTACTGTGTTTCCTATAGGGCCACTACAGTGAGCTTTCAAAGAAAAAAAAAATTGTGCTTCCTACACAAAAGGAGCATATCTAGTTCAACTCAATCTTGGAAACTAAGTAAAACAGGATCTTCTCTTCAGTCCAATACACTGATATGGCTGGGAACAAACGCGAATGTTATTTGTACTGTGTAAGGCCAGAATAGCACAAGAGTGCTGTTCTTAGCCTGAATGAACACTTGCTGCTAGAACTTGAAACTGAACGTGATTCAACTCCGTTTAGGAAGCTTCATTGAACCCTAGTGTGCCATGCAAGAAAAACACTCTGCTTTTGAGAAACGGGCATTCTTGTACTCTACTGTGTTTCCTATAGGGCCAGTACAGTGAGCTAGCTCAAAACAAAAGAACTGTGCTTCCTACAATAACGGGGCATATCTAGTTCAACTCAGTATTGGAAACTAAGGAAAACAGGATCTTCTCTTCAGTCAAATACACTGTACTGGCTGGGACCAGATGCGAATGCTATTTGCACTGTGTATGGCCAGAATAGCACATGAGTGCTGTTCCTAGCCTGAATGAACACTTGCTGGCAGTACTTGAAACTGAATGTGATTCAGCTCCGTTTAGGAAGCTTCATTGAACCCTAGTGTGCCATGGAAGAAAAACACTCTGCTTTTGAGAAACAGGCATTCTTGCACTCTACTGTGTTTCCCATATGGCCAATACAGTGAGCTAGATCAGAACAAACGATCTGTGTTTCCTACACAAACGGATCATATCTAGTTCAACTCAGTATTGGAAACTAAGTAAAACAGGAGAGTCTCTTCAGTCCATTACACTGTACTGGCTGGGAACAGAAGCGAATGCTATTTGCACCTTTGTATGGCCAGAATAGCACAAGAATGCTGTTCTTAGCCTGAATGAACACTTGCTGCTAGACCTTGAAACTGAACGTGATTCAACTCCGTTTAGGAAGCTTCATTGAACCGTAGTGTGCCATGCAAGAAAAACACTCTGCTTTTGAGAAACAGGCATTCTTGCACTCTACTGTGTTTCCTATAGGGGCAGTACAGTGAGCTAGCTCAGAACAAAAGAACTGTGCTTCCTACAAAACGGGGCATATCTAGTTCAACTCAGTATTGGAAACTAAGGAAAACAGGATCTTCTCTTCAGTCCAATACACTGTACTGGCTGGGAACAGACGCGAATGCTATTTGCACTGTGTATGGCCAGAATAGCACAAGATTGCTGTTCTTAGCCTGAGTGAACACTTGCTGGTGATTCTTGAAACTGAACGTGATTAAATCCGTTTAGGAACTTTCATTGAACCCTAGTGTACTATGCTAGAAAAACACTCTGCTTTTGAGAAACGGGCATTCTTGCACTCTACTGTTTTTCCAATAGTGCCAGTACAGTGAGCTAGCTCAGAACAAAAGAACTGAGCTTCTTAGACCAACGGAGCATATCTAGTTCAACTCAGTATTGGAAACTAAGTAAAACAGGTTCTTCTCTTCAGTCCAATACACTGTAATGGTGGGGAACAGACGCGAAAACTATTTTCACTGTGTATGGCCAGAATAGCGCAAGAGTGCTGTTCTTAGCCTGAATGAACACTTGCTGCTAGAACTTGAAACTGAACGTGATTCAAATCCGTTTAGGACGCTTGATTGAACCCTAGTGTGCCATGCAAGAAAAACACTCTGCTTTTGAGAAACGGGCATTCTTGCAATCTACTGTGTTTCCTATAGTGCCAGTGCAGTGAGCTAGCTCAGAACAAAAGAACTGTGCTGCCTACACAAACTGGGCATATCTAGTTCAACCCAGTATTGGAAACTAAGTAAAACATGAGCTTCTCTTCAGTCCAATACACTGTAATGGCTGGGAACAGACGCAAATGCTATTTGCACTGTGTATGGCCAGAATAGCACAAGAGTGCTGTTCTTATCCTGAATAAACACTTGATGCTAGAACTTGAAACTGAACGTGATTCAACTCCGTTTAAGAAGCTTCATTGAACCCTCGTGTGCCATGCAAGAAAAGCACTCTGCTTTTGAGAAACGGGCATACTTGCACTCTACTGTGTTTCCTATAGGGCCAGTACAGTGAGCTAGCTCAGAACAAAAGAACTGTGCTTCCTACAAGAACGGGGCATATCTAGTTCAACTCAGTCTTTGAAACTAAGGAAAACAGGATCTTCTCTTCAGTCCAATACACTGTACTGGCTGGGAACAGACGCAATTGTTATTTGTACTGTGTATGGCCAGAATAGCACAAGATTGCAGTTCTTAGCTTGAATGAACACTTGCTGTTAGTACTTGAAACTTAACATGATTCAACTACGTTTAGGAAGCTTCATTGAACCCTAGTGTGCCATGCAAGAAAAACACTCTGCTTTTGAGAAACGGGCATTCTTGCACTCTAATGTGTTTCCTATAGGGCCAGTACAGTGAGCTAGCTCAGAACAAAAGATCTGTGTTTCCTACACAAACGGGGCATATCTAGTTCAACTCAGTATTGGAAACTAAGGAAAACAGGAGCTTCTCTTCAGTCCAATACACTGTAATTGCCAGGAACAGACGCAAATGCTATTTGCACTGTGTATGGCCAGAATAGCACAAGAGTGCTCTTCTTAGACTGAATGAACACTTGCTGCTAGAACTTGAAACTGAACGTGATTCAACTCCGTTTAGGAAGTTTCATTGAACCCTAGTGTGCCATGCAGGAAAAACACTTTGCTTTTGAGAAACGGGCATTCTTGCACTCTACTGTGTTTCCTATAGGGCCACTACAGTGAGCTTTCAAAGAAAAAAAGAATTGTGCTTCCTACACAAAAGGAGCATATCTAGTTCAACTCAATCTTGGAAACTAAGTAAAACAGGATCTTCTCTTCAGTCCAATACACTGAAATGGCTGGGAACAAACGCGAATGTTATTTGTACTGTGTAAGGCCAGAATAGCACAAGAGTGCTGTTCTTAGCCTGAATGAACACTTGCTGCTAGAACTTGAAACTGAACGTGATTCAACTCCGTTTAGTAAGCTTCATTGAACCCTAGTGTGCCATGCAAGAAAAACACTCTGCTTTTGAGAAACGGGCATTCTTGCACTCTACTGTGTTTCCCATATGGCCAATACAGTGAGCTAGATCAGAACAAACGATCTGTGTTTCCTACACAAACGGATCATATCTAGTTCAACTCAGTATTGGAAACTAAGTAAAACAGGAGAGTCTCTTCAGTCCATTACACTGTACTGGCTGGGAACAGACGCTAATGCTATTTGCACCTTTGTATGGCCAGAATAGCACAAGAATGCTGTTCTTAGCCTGAATGAACACTTGCTGCTAGACCTTGAAACTGAACGTGATTCAACTCCGTTTAGGAAGCTTCATTGAACCGTAGTGTGCCATGCAAGAAAAACACTCTGCTTTTGAGAAACAGGCATTCTTGCACTCAACTGTGTTTCCTATAGGGGCAGTACAGTGAGCTAGCTCAGAACAAAAGAACTGTGCTTCCTACAAAACGGGGCATATCTAGTTCAACTCAGTATTGGAAACTAAGGAAAACAGGATCTTCTCTTCAGTCCAATACACTGTACTGGCTGGGAACAGCCGCGAATGCTATTTGCACTGTGTATGGCCAGAATAGCACAAGATTGCTGTTCTTAGCCTGAGTGAACACTTGCTGGTGATTCTTGAAACTGAACGTGATTAAATCCGTTTAGGAACTTTCATTGAACCCTAGTGTACTATGCTAGAAAAACACTCTGCTTTTGAGAAACGGGCATTCTTGCACTCTACTGTGTTTCCAATAGTGCCAGTACAGTGAGCTAGCTCAGAACAAAAGAACAGAGCTTCTTAGACCAACGGAGCATATCTAGTTCAACTCAGTATTGGAAACTAAGTAAAACAGGTTCTTCTCTTCAGTCCAATACACTGTAATGGTGGGGAACAGACGCGAAAACTATTTTCACTGTGTATGGCCAGAATAGCGCAAGAGTGCTGTTCTTAGCCTGAATGAACACTTGCTGCTAGAACTTGAAACTGAACGTGATTCAAATCCGTTTAGGAAGCTTGATTGAACCCTAGTGTGCCATGCAAGAAAAACACTCTGCTTTTGAGAAACGGGCATTCTTGCACTCTACTGTGTTTCCTATAGTGCCAGTACAGTGTGCTAGCTCAGAACAAAAGAACTGTGCTGCCTACACAAACGGGGCATATCTAGTTCAACCCAGTATTGGAAACTAAGTCAAACAGGAGCTTCTCTTCAGTCCAATACACTGTAATGGCTGGGAACAGACACGAAAACCATTTGATGGTGTATGGCCAGAATAGCTCAGGAGTGCTGTTCTTAACTGAATGAACACTTGCTGCTAGAACTGCAAATTGAACGTGATTCAACTACGTTTAGGAAGTTTCATTGAACCCTACTGTGCCATGCAGGAAAAACACTCTGCTTTTTAAGAAACGGGCATTCTTGCACTCTACTGTGTTTCCTATAGGGCTAGTACAGTGAGCTTGCTTAGAACAAAAGAATTGTGCAACCTAAACAAACGAGGCATATCTAGTTCAACTCAATCTTGAAAACTAAGTAAAACTGGAGCTTCTCTTCAGTCCAATACACTGTACTAGCTGGGAATATAGGCGAATGCTATTTGCACTGTGTATGGCCAGAATAGCACAAGAGTGCTGTTCTTAGCCTGAATGAACACTTGCTGCTAGAACTTGAAACTGAAAGTGATTCAACTCCGTTTAGGAAGTTTCATTGAACCCTAGTGTACCATGCAAGAAAAACACTCTGCTTTTGAGAAAGGGGCATTCTTGCACTCTACTGTGTTTCCTATAGGACCAGTACAGTGAGCTAGCTCAGAACAAAAGAACTGTGTTTCCTACACAAACGGGGCATATCTAGTTCATCTCAGTATTGGAAACTAAGTAAAACAGGAGCTTCTCTTCAGTCCAATACACTGTAATGGCTGGGAACAGACGCAAATGCTATTTGCACTGTGTATGGCCAGAATAGCACAAGAGTGCTGTTCTTAGCCTGAATGAACACTTGCTGCTAGAACTTGAAACTGAATGAGATTCAAGTCAGTTTAGGAAGCTACATTGAACCCTACTGTGCCATGCAAGAAAAACACTCTGCTTTTGAGAAACGGGCATTCTTGCACTATACTGTGTTTCCTCTAGTGCTAGTAAAGTGAGCTTACTAAGAACAAAAGAATTGTGCTTCCTACACAAACGGGGCATATCTAGTTCAACTCAATCTTTTAAACTAAGTAAAACAGGGGCTTCTCTTCAGTCCAATTCACTGTACTAGCTGGGAACATACGCGAATGCTATTTGCACTGTGTATGGCCAGAATAGCACAAGAGTGCTGTTCTTACCCTAAATGAACACTTGCTGCTAGAACTTGAAACTGAACGTGATTCAACTCCGTTTAGGAAGTTTCATTGAACCCTAGTGTGCCATGCAAGAAAAACACTGTGCTTTTGAGAAATGGGCATTCTTGCACTCTACTGTGTTTCCTCTAGGGCTAATACAGTGAGCTTACTAAGAACAAAAGAATTGTGCTTCCTACACAAACGGGGAATATCTAGTTCAACTCAGTATTGGAAACTAAGTAAAACAGGAGCTTCTCTTCAGTCCAATACACTATAATGGTGGGGAACAGACGCGAAAACTATTTTCAAATGAACACTTGCTGCTAGAACTGCAAATTGAACGTGATTCAACTCCGTTTAGGAAGTTTCATTGAACCCTAGTGTGCCATGCAAGAAAAACACTGTGCTTTGGCGAAATGGGCATTCTTGGACTCTACTGTGTTTCTTCTAGGGCTAGTATAGTGAGCTTACTAAGAACAAAAGAATTGTGCTTCCTACACAAACGGGGCATATCTAGTTCAACTCAGTCTTGGAAACTAAGTAAAACAGGAGCTTCCCTTCAGTCCAATACACTGTACTAGCTGGGAACATACGCGAATGCTATTTGCACTGTGTATGGCCAGAATAGCACAAGACTGCTGTTGTTAGGCTGAATGAACACTTGCTGCTAGAACTTGAAAGCGAACGTGATTCAACTCCTTTTAGGAAGTTTCATTGAACCCTAGTGTGCCATGCTAGAAAAACACTCTGCTTTTGAGAAACGGGCATTCTTGCACTCTACTGTGTTTCCTATAGGGACAGTACAAAGAGCTTGCAAAGAACAAAAGAATTGTGCTTCCTACACAAAAAGGGCATATCTAGTTCAACTCAATCTTGGAAACTAAGTAAAACAGGAGCTTCTCTTCAGTCCAATACACTGTAATGGCTGGGAACAGACGTAAATGATATTTGCACTGTGTATGCCGAGAATAGCACAAGAGTGCTGTTCTTAGCCTGAATGAACACTTGCTGCTAGAACTTGAAACTGAACGTGATTCAATTCTGTTTAGGAAGTTTCATTGAACCCTAGTGTACCATGCAAGAAAAACACTCTGCTTTTGAGAAAGGGGCATTCTTGCACTCTACTGTGTTTCCTATAGGGCCAGTACAGTGAGCTAGCTCAGAACAAAAGAACTGTGCTTCCTACACAAACGGGGCATATCTAGTTCATCTCAGTATTGGAAACTAAGTAAAACAGGAGCTTCTCTTCAGTCCAATACACTGTAATGGCTGGGAACAGACGCAAATGCTATTTGCACTGTGTATGGCCAGAATAGCACAAGAGTGCTGTTCTTAGCCTGAATGAACACTTGCTGCTAGAACTTGAAACTGAATGAGATTCAAGTCAGTTTAGGAAGCTACATTGAACCCTACTGTGTCATGCAAGAAAAACACTCTGCTTTTGAGAAACGGGCATTCTTGCACTCTACTGTGTTTCCTATAGGGCCAGTACAGTAAGCTAGCTCAGAACAAAAGAACTGTGAGTCCTACAAAAACGGGGCATATCTAGTTCAACTCATTATTGGAAACTAAGTAAAACAGGATCTTCTCTTCTGTCCAAAACACGGTAATGTTGGGGAACAGACGAGAAAAATATTTTCACTGTGAATGGCCAGAATAGCTCAAGATTGCTGTTCTTAGCCTGAATGAACATTGCTGCTAGAATTGAAACTGAACGTGATTCAACTCCGTTTAGGAAGTTTCATTGAACCCTAGTGTGCCATGCAAGAAAAACACTCTGCTTTTGAGAAACGGCCATTCTTGAACTCTACTGTGTTTCCTAGGCGCTAGTACAGTAAGCTTGCTTAGAACAAAAGAATTGTGCTTCCTACACAAACGGGGCATATCTAGTTCAACTCAATCTTGGAAACTAAGTAAAACAGGAGCTTTTCTTCAGTCCAAAACTCTGTATTAGCTGGGAACTTACGCGAATGCTATTTTCACTGTGTATGTCCAGAATAGCACAAGAGTGCTGCTCTTAGCCTGAATGAAAAATTGCTGCTTGAACTTGAAACTGAACGTGATTCAACTCCGTTTAGGAAGCTTCATTGAACCCTAGTGTACCATGCAAGAAAAACACTCTGCTTTTGAGAAAAGGGCATTCTTGCACTCTACTGTGTTTCCTATAGGGCCAGTACAGTGAGCTAGCCCAGAACAAAAGAACTGTGCTTCCTACACAAACGGGGCATATCTAGTTCATCTCAGTATTGGAAACTAAGTAAAACAGGAGCTTCTCTTCAGTCCAATACACTGTAATGGCTGGGAACAGACGCAAATGCTATTTGCACTGTGTATGGCCAGAATAGCACAAGAGTGCTGTACTTAGCCTGAATGAACACTTGCTGCTAGAACTTGAAACTGAATGAGATTCAAGTCAGTTTAGGAAGCTACATTGAACCCTACTGTGTCATGCAAGAAAAACACTCTGCTTTTGAGAAACGGGCATTCTTGCACTCTACTGTGTTTCCTATAGGGCCAGTACAGTAAGCTAGCTCAGAACAAAAGAACTGTGAGTCCTACAAAAACGGGGCATATCTAGTTCAACTCATTATTGGAAACTAAGTAAAACAGGATCTTCTCTTCTGTCCAAAACACGGTAATGTTGGGGAACAGACGAGTAAAATATTTTCACTGTGAATGGCCAGAATAGCTCAAGATTGCTGTTCTTAGCCTGAATGAACATTGCTGCTAGAATTGAAACTGAACGTGATTCAACTCCGTTTAGGAAGTTTCATTGAACCCTAGTGTGCCATGCAAGAAAAACACTCTGCTTTTGAGAAATGGCCATTCTTGAACTCTACTGTGTTTCCTAGGGGCTAGTACAGTAAGCTTGCTTAGAACAAAAGAATTGTGCTTCCTACACAAACGGGGCATATCTAGTTCAACTCAATCTTGGAAACTAAGTAAAACAGGAGCTTTTCTTCAGTCCAAAACTCTGTATTAGCTGGGAACTTACGCGAATGCTATTTTCACTGTGTATGGCCAGAATAGCACAAGAGTGCTGCTCTTAGCCTGAATGAAAAATTGCTGCTTGAACTTGAAACTGAACGTGATTCAACTCCGTTTAGGAAGGTTCATTGAACCCTAGTGTGCCATGCAAGAAAAACACTCTGCATTTGAGAAAAGGCATTCTTGCACTCTACTGTTTTTCCTATAGGGCCAGTACAGTGAGCTAGCTCAGAACAAAAGAACTGTGCTTCCTACAAAAATGTGGCATATCTAGTTCAACTCAGTATTGGAAACTAAGGAAAACAGGAGCTTCTCTTCAGTCCAATACACTGTACTAGCTGGGAACATACGCGAATGCTATTTGTACTGTGTATGGCCAGAATAGCACAAGAGTGCTGTTCTTAGCCTGAATGAACACTTGCTGGTAGTACTTGAAACTGAACGTGATTCAACTCCGTTTAGGAAGTTTCATTTAACCCTAGTGTGCCATGCAAGGAAAACCATCTGCTTTTGAGAAACGGGCATTCTTGCACTCTACTGTGTTTCCTATAGGGCTAGTACAGTGAGCTTGATAAGAACAAAAAAATTGTGCTTCTTACACACACGGGGCATATCTAGTTCAACTCAATCTTGGAAACTAAGTAAAACAGGAGCTTCTCTTCAGTCCAATTCACTGTACTAGCTGGGAACATACGCGAATGCTATTTGCACTGTGTATGGCCAGAATAGCACAAGAGTGCTGTTCTTACCCTGAATGAACACTTGCTGCTAGAACTTGAAACTGAACGTGATTCAACTCCGTTTAGGAAGTTTCATTGAACCCTAGTGTGCCATGCAAGAAAAACACTGTGCTTTTGAGAAATGGGCATTCTTGCACTCTACTGTGTTTCCTCTAGGGCTAATACAGTGAGCTTACTAAGAACAAAAGAATTGTGCTTCCTACACAAACGGGGAATATCTAATTCAACTCAGTATTGGAAACTAAGTAAAACAGGAGCTTCTCTTCAGTCCAATACACTATAATGGTGGGGAACAGACGCGAAAACTATTTTCAAAGGAACACTTGCTGCTAGAACTGCAAATTGAACGTGATTCAACTCCGTTTAGGAAGTTTCATTGAACCCTAGTGTGCCATGCAAGAAAAACACTGTGCTTTGGCGAAATGGGCATTCTTGGACTCTACTGTGTTTCTTCTAGGGCTAGTATAGTGAGCTTACTAAGAACAAAAGAATTGTGCTTCCTACACAAACGGGGCATATCTAGTTCAACTCAGTCTTGGAAACTAAGTAAAACAGGAGCTTCCCTTCAGTCCAATACACTGTACTAGCTGGGAACATACGCGAATGCTATTTACACTGTGTATGGCCAGAATAGCACAAGACTGCTGTTGTTAGGCTGAATGAACACTTGCTGCTAGAACTTGAAAGCGAACGTGATTCAACTCCTTTTAGGAAGTTTCATTGAACCCTAGTGTGCCATGCTAGAAAAACACTCTGCTTTTGAGAAACGGGCATTCTTGCACTCTACTGTGTTTCCTATAGGGACAGTACAAAGAGCTTGCAAAGAACAAAAGAATTGTGCTTCCTACACAAAAAGGGCATATCTAGTTCAACTCAATCTTGGAAACTAAGTAAAACAGGAGCTTCTCTTCAGTCCAATACACTGTAATGGCTGGGAAGAGACGTAAATGATATTTGCACTGTGTATGCCCAGAATAGCACAAGAGTGCTGTTCTTAGCCTGAATGAACACTTGCTGCTAGAACTTGAAACTGAACGTGATTCAACTCTGTTTAGGAAGTTTCATTGAACCCTAGTGTACCATGCAAGAAAAACACTCTGCTTTTGAGAAAGGGGCATTCTTGCACTCTACTGTGTTTCCTATAGGGCCAGTACAGTGACCTAGCTCAGAACAAAAGAACTGTGCTTCCTACACAAACGGGGCATATCTAGTTCATCTCAGTATTGGAAACTAAGTAAAACAGGAGCTTCTCTTCAGTCCAATACACTGTAATGGCTGGGAACAGACGCAAATGCTATTTGCACTGTGTATGGCCAGAATAGCACAAGAGTGCTGTTCTTAGCCTGAATGAACACTTGCTGCTAGAACTTGAAACTGAATGAGATTCAAGTCAGTTTAGGAAGCTACATTGAAACCTACTGTGTCATGCAAGAAAAACACTCTGCTTTTGAGAAACGGGCATTCTTGCACTCTACTGTGTTTCCTATAGGGCCAGTACAGTAAGCTAGCTCAGAACAAAAGAACTGTGAGTCCTACAAAAACGGGGCATATCTAGTTCAACTCATTATTGGAAACTAAGTAAAACAGGATCTTCTCTTCTGTCCAAAACACGGTAATGTTGGGGAACAGACGAGAAAAATATTTTCACTGTGAATGGCCAGAATAGCTCAAGATCTCTGTTCTTAGCCTGAATGAACATTGCTGCTAGAATTGAAACTGAACGTGATTCAACTCCGTTTAGGAAGTTTCATTGAACCCTAGTGTGCCATGCAAGAAAAACACTCTGCTTTTGAGAAATGGCCATTCTTGAACTCTACTGTGTTTCCTAGGGGCTAGTACAGTAAGCTTGCTTAGAACAAAAGAATTGTGCTTCCTACACAAACGGGGCATATCTAGTTCAACTCAATCTTGGAAACTAAGTAAAACAGGAGCTTTTCTTCAGTCCAAAACTCTGTATTAGCTGGGAACTTACGCGAATGCTATTTTCACTGTGTATGGCCAGAATAGCACAAGAGTGCTGCTCTTAGCCTGAATGAAAAATTTCTGCTTGAACTAGAAACTGAACGTGATTCAACTCCGTTTAGGAAGGTTCATTGAACCCTAGTGTGCCATGCAAGAAAAACACTCTGCATTTGAGAAAAGGCATTCTTGCACTCTACTGTTTTTCCTATAGGGCCAGTACAGTGAGCTAGCTCAGAACAAAAGAACTGTGCTTCCTACAAAAATGTGGCATATCTAGTTCAACTCAGTATTGGAAACTAAGGAAAACAGGAGCTTCTCTTCAGTCCAATACACTGTACTAGCTGGGAACATACGCGAATGCTATTTGTACTGTGTATGGCCAGAATAGCACAAGAGTGCTGTTCTTAGCCTGAATGAACACTTGCTGGTAGTACTTGAAACTGAACGTGATTCAACTCCGTTTAGGAAGTTTCATTTAACCCTAGTGTGCCATGCAAGGAAAACCCTCTGCTTTTGAGAAACGGGCATTCTTGCACTCTACTGTGTTTCCTATAGGGCTAGTACAGTGAGCTTGATAAGAACAAAAAAATTGTGCTTCTTACACACACGGGGCATATCTAGTTCAACTCAATCTTGGAAACTAAGTAAAACAGGAGCTTCTCTTCAGTCCAATTCACTGTACTAGCTGGGAACATACGCGAATGCTATTTGCACTGTGTATGGCCAGAATAGCACAAGAGTGCTGTTCTTACCCTGAATGAACACTTGCTGCTAGAACTTGAAACTGAACGTGATTCAACTCCGTTTAGGAAGTTTCATTGAACCCTAGTGTGCCATGCAAGAAAAACACTCTGCTTTTGAGAAACGGGCATTCTTGCACTCTACTGTGTTTCCTATAGGGCCAGTACAGTGAGCTAGCTCAGAACAAAAGAATTGTGCTTCCTACACAAAAAGGGCATATCTAGTTCAACTCAATCTTGGAAACTAAGTAAAACAGGAGCTTCTCTTCAGTGCAATACACTGTAATGGCTGGGAACAGACGTAAATGATATTTGCACTGTGTATGCCCAGAATAGCACAAGAGTGCTGTTCTTAGCCTGAATGAACACTTGCTGCTAGAACTTGAAACTGAACGTGATTCAACTCCGTTTAGGAAGTTTCATTGAACCCTAGTGTGCCATGCAAGAAAAACACTCTGCTTTTGAGAAACGGGCATTCTTGAACTATACTGTGTTTCCTATAGGGTCAGTACAGTTAGCTAGCACAGAACAAAAGAACTGTGCTTCCTACACAAACGGGGCATATCGAGTTCAACTCAATCTTGGAAACTAAGTAAAACAGGAGCTTCTCTTCAGTCCAATACACTGTAATGGCTGGGAACAGACGCAAATGCTATTTGCACTGTGTATGGCCAGAATAGCTCAAGAGTGTTGTTCTTAGCCTGAATAAACACTTGATGCTAGAACTTGAAACTGAACGTGATTCAACTCCGTTTAAGAAACTTCATTGAACCCTCGTGTGCCATGCAAGAAAAGCACTCTGCTTTTGAGAAACGGGCATACAAGCACTCTACTGTGTTTCCTATAGGGCCAGTACAGTGAGCTAGCTCAGAACAAAAGAACTGTGCTTCCTACAAGAACGGGGCATATCTAGTTCAACTCAGTATTGGAAACTAAGGAAAACAGGATCTTCTCTTCAGTCCAATACACTGTACTGGCTGGGAACAGACGCGAATGTTATTTGTATTGTGTATGGCCAGAATAGCACAAGATTGCAGTTCTTAGCCTGAATAAACACTTGCTGTTAGTACTTGAAACTTAACGTGATTCAACTATGTTTAGGAAGCTTCATTGAACCCTAGTGTGCCATGCAAGGAAAACACTTTGCTTTTGAGAAACGGGCATTCTTGCACTCTACTGTGTTTCCTATAGGGCCAGTACAGTGAGCTAGCTTAGAACAAAAAAACTGTGCTTCCTACACAAACGGGGCATATCTAGTTCAACTCAGTATTGGAAACTAAGCAAAACAGGAGCTTCTCTTCAGTCCAATACACTGTAATGGTGGGGAACAGACGCGAAAACTATTTTCACTGTGTATGGCCAGAATAGCACAAGAGTGCTGTTCTTAGCCTGAATGAACACTTGCTGCTAGAACTTGAAACTGAACGTGATTCAACTCCGTTTAGGAAGTTTCATTGAACCCTAGTGTGCCATGCAAGAAAAACACTCTGCTTTTGAGAAACGGCCATTCTTGAACTCTACTGTGTTTCCTATGGGGCTAGTACAGTAAGCTTGCTAAGAAAAAAAGAATTGTGCTTCCTACACAAACGGGGCATATCTAGTTCAACTCAATCTTGGAAACTAAGTAAAACAGGAGCTTCTCTTCAGTCCAATACACTGTACTAGGTGGGAACATACGCGAATGCTATTTGCACTGTGTATGGCCAGAATAGCACAAGAGTGCTGTTCTTAGCCTGAATGAACACTTGCTGCTAGAAATTGAAACTTAACGTGATTCAAATCCGTTTAGGAAGTTTCATTGAACCCTAGTGTGCCATGCCAGAAAAACACTCTGCTTTTGAGAAACGGGCATTCTTGCACTCTACTGTGTTTCCTATAGGGACAGTACAAAGAGCTTGCAAAGAACAAAAGAATTGTGCTTCCTACACAAAAAGAGCATATCTAGTTCAACTCAATCTTGGAACCTAAGTAAAACAGGAGCTTCTCTTCAGTCCAATACACTGTAATGGCTGGGAACAGACGTAAATGATATTTGCACTGTGTATGCCCAGAATAGCACAAGAGTGCTGTTCTTAGCCTGAATGAACACTTGCTGCTAGAACTTGAAACTGAACGTGATTCAACTCTGTTTAGGAAGTTTCATTGAACCCTAGTGTGCCATGCAAGAAAAACACTCTGCTTTTGAGAAACGGGCATTCTTGCACTCTTCGGTGTTTCCTATAGGGCCAGTACTGTGAGATTGCAAAGAACAAAAGAATTGTGCTTCCTACACAAACGGGGCATATCTAGTTCAACTCAATATTGGAAACTAAGTAAAACAGGAGCTTGTCTTCAGTCTAATACACTGTACTAGCTGGGAACATAGTCGAATGCTATTTGCACTGTGTATGGCCAGAATAGCACAAGAGTACTGTTCTTAGCCTGAATGAAAAATTGTTGCTAGAACTTGAAACTGAACGTGATTCAACTCCGTTTAGGAAGTTTCATTGATCCCTAGTGTACCATGCAAGAAAAACACTCTGCTTTTGAGAAAGGGGCATTCTTGAACTATACTGTGTTTCCTATAGGGCCAGTACAGTGAGCTAGCTCAGAACAAAAGAACTGTGCTTCCTACACAAACGGGGCATATCTAGTTCATCTCAGTATTGGAAACTAAGTAAAACAGGAGCTTCTCTTCAGTCCAATACACTGTAATGGCTGGGAACAGACGCGAATGTTATTTGTATTGTGTTTGGCCAGAATAGCACAAGATTGCAGTTCTTAGCCTGAATAAACACTTGCTGTTAGTACTTGAAACTTAACGTGATTCAACTATGTTTAGGAAGCTTCATTGAACCCTAGTGTGCCATGCAAGGAAAACACTTTGCTTTTCAGAAACGGGCATTCTTGCACTCTACTGTGTTTCCTATAGGGCCAGTACAGTGAGCTAGCTCAGAACAAAAAAAACTGTGCTTCCTACACAAACGGGGCATATCTAGTTCAACTCAGTATTGGAAACTAAGCAAAACAGGAGCTTCTCTTCAGTCCAATACACTGTAATGGTGGGGAACAGACGCGAAAACTATTTTCACTGTGTATGGCCAGAATAGCACAAGAGTGCTGTTCTTAGCCTGAATGAACACTTGCTGCTAGAACTTGAAACTGAACGTGATTCAACTCCATTTAGGAAGTTTCATTGAACCCTAGTGTGCCATGCAAGAAAAACACTCTGCTTTTGAGAAACGGACATTCTTGAACTCTACTGTGTTTCCTATGGGGCTAGTACAGTAAGCTTGCTAAGAACAAAAGAATTGTGCTTCCTACACAAACGGGGCATATCTAGTTCAACTCAATCTTGGAAACTAAGTAAAACAGGAGCTTCTCTTCAGTCCAATACACTGTACTAGGTGGGAACATACGCGAATGCTATTTGCACTGTGTATGGCCAGAATAGCACAAGAGTGCTGTTCTTAGCCTGAATGAACACTTGCTGCTAGAACTTGAAACTTAACGTGATTCAACTCCGTTTAGGAAGTTTCATTGAACCCTAGTGTGCCATGCAAGAAAAACACTCTGCTTTTGAGAAACGGGCATTCTTGCACTCTACTGTGTTTCCTATAGGGACAGTACAAAGAGCTTGCAAAGAACAAAAGAATTGTGCTTCCTACACAAAAAGGGCATATCTAGTTCAACTCAATCTTGGAACCTAAGTAAAACAGGAGCTTCTCTTCAGTCCAATACACTGTAATGGCTGGGAACAGACGTAAATGATATTTGCACTGTGTATGCCCAGAATAGCACAAGAGTGCTGTTCTTAGCCTGAATGAACACTTGCTGCTAGAACTTGAAACTGAACGTGATTCAACTCTGTTTAGGAAGTTTCATTGAACCCTAGTGTGCCATGCAAGAAAAACACTCTGCTTTTGAGAAACGGGCATTCTTGCACTCTTCGGTGTTTCCTATAGGGCCAGTACTGTGAGATTGCAAAGAACAAAAGAATTGTGCTTCCTACACAAACGGGGCATATCTAGTTCAACTCAATCTTGGAAACTAAGTAAAACAGGAGCTTGTCTTCAGTCTAATACACTGTACTAGCTGGGAACATAGGCGAATGCTATTTGCACTGTGTATGGCCAGAATAGCACAAGAGTACTGTTCTTAGCCTGCATGAAAAATTGTTGCTAGAACTTGAAACTGAACGTGATTCAACTCCGTTTAGGAAGTTTCATTGATCCCTAGTGTACCATGCAAGAAAAACACTCTGCTTTTGAGAAAGGGGCATTCTTGCACTCTACTGTGTTTCCTATAGGGCCAGTACAGTGAGCTAGCTCAGAACAAAAGAACTGTGCTTCCTACACAAACGGTGCATATCTAGTTCATCTCAGTATTGGAAACTAAGTAAAACAGGAGCTTCTCTTCAGTCCAATACACTGTAATGGCTGGGAACAGACGCAAATGCTATTTGCACTGTGTATGGCCAGAATAGCACAAGAGTGCTGTTCTTAGCCTGAATGAACACTTGCTGCTAGAACTTGAAACTGAATGAGATTCAAGTCAGTTTAGGAAGCTACATTGAACCCTACTGTGCCAAGCAAGAAAAACACTCTGCTTTTGAGAAACGGGCATTCTTGCACTCTACTGTGTTTCCTATAGGGCCAGTACAGTAAGCTAGCTCAGAACAATAGAACTGTGAGTCCTACAAAAACGGGGCATATCTAGATCAACTCAGTATTGGAAACTAAGTAAAACAGGATCTTCTCTTCTGTCCAAAACACGGTAATGTTGGGGAACAGAGAGAAAAATATTTTCACTGTGAATGGCCAGAATAGCTCAAGAGTGCTGTTCTTAGCCTGAATGAACACTTGCTGCTAGAACTTGAAACTGAACGTGATTCAACTCCGTTTAGGAAGTTTCATTGAACCCTAGTGTGCCATGCAAGAAAAACACTCTGCTTTTGAGAAACGGGCATTCTTGAACTATACTGTGTTTCCTATAGGGTCAGTACAGTTAGCTAGCACAGAACAAAAGAACTGTGCTTCCTACACAAACGGGGCATATCGAGTTCAACTCAATATTGGAAACTAAGTAAAACAGGAGCTTCTCTTCAGTCCAATACACTGTAATGGCTGGGAACAGACGCAAATGCTATTTGCACTGTGTATGGCCAGAATAGCACAAGAGTGCTGTTCTTAGCATGAATAAACACTTGATGCTAGAACTTGAAACTGAACGTGATTGAACTCCGATTAGGAAGCTTCATTGAACCCTCGTGTGCCATGCAAGAAAAGCACTCTGCTTTTGAGAAACGGGCATACTTGCACTCTACTGTGTTTCCTATAGGGCCAGTACAGTGAGCTAGCTCAGAACAAAAGAACTGTGCTTCCTACAAGAACGGGGCATATCTAGTTCAACTCAGTATTGGAAACTAAGGAAAACAGGATCTTCTCTTCAGTCCAATACACTGTACTGGCTGGGAACAGACGCGAATGTTATTTGTATTGTGTATGGCCAGAATAGCACAAGATTGCAGTTCTTAGCCTGAATGAACACTTGCTGTTAGTACTTGAAACTTAACGTGATTCAACTATGTTTAGGAAGCTTCATTGAACCCTAGTGTGCCATGCAAGAAAAACACTTTGCTTTTGAGAAACGGGCATTCTTGCACTCTACTGTGTTTCCTATAGGGCCAGTACAGTGAGCTAACTCAGAACAAAAAAACTGTGCTTCCTACACGAACGGGGCATATCTAGTTCAACTCAGTATTGGAAACTAAGCAAAACAGGAGCTTCTCTTCAGTCCAATACACTGTAATGGTGGGGAACAGACGCGAAAACTATTTTCACTGTGTATGTCCAGAATAGCACAAGAGTGCTGTTCTTAGCCTGAATGAACACTTGCTGCTAGAACTTGAAACTGAACGTGATTCAACTCCGTTTAGGAAGTTTCATTGAACCCTAGTGTGCCATGCAAGAAAAACACTCTGCTTTTGAGAAACGGCCATTCTTGAACTCTACTGTGTTTCCTATGGGGCTAGTACAGTAAGCTTGCTAAGAACAAAAGAATTGTGCTTCCTACACAAACGGGGCATATCTAGTTCAACTCAATCTTGGAAACTAAGTAAAACAGGAGCTTCTCTTCAGTCCAATACACTGTACTAGCTGGGAACATACGCGAATGCTATTTGCACTGTGTATGGCCAGAATAGCACAAGAGTGCTGTTCTTAGCCTGAATGAAAAATTCTTGCTAGAACTTGAAACTGAACGTGATTCAACTCCGTTTAGGAAGTTTCATTGAACCCTAGTGTACCATGCAAGAAAAACACTCTGCTTTTGAGAAAGGGGCATTCTTGCACTCTACTGTGTTTCCTATAGGGCCAGTACAGTGAGCTAGCTCAGAACAAAAGAACTGTGCTTCCTACACAAACGGGGCATATCTAGTTCATCTCAGTATTGGAAACTAAGTAAAACAGGAGCTTCTCTTCAGTCCAATACACTGTAATGGCTGGGAACAGACGCAAATGCTATTTGCACTGTGTATGGCCAGAATAGCACAAGAGTGCTGTTCTTAGCCTGAATGAACACTTGCTGCTAGAACTTGAAACTGAATGAGATTCAAGTCAGTTTAGGAAGCTACATTGAACCCTACTGTGCCATGCAAGAAAAACACTCTGCTTTTGAGAAACGGGCATTCTTGCACTCTACTGTGTTTCCTATAGGGCCAGTACAGTAAGCTAGCTCAGAACAAAAGAACTGTGAGTCCTACAAAAACGGGGCATATCTAGTACAACTCAGTATTGGAAACTAAGTAAAACAGGATCTTCTCTTCTGTCCAAAACACGGTAATGTTGGGGAACAGACGAGAAAAATATTTTCACTGTGAATGGCCAGAATAGCTCAAGAGTGCTGTTCTTAGCCTGAATGAACATTGCTGCTAGAATTGAAACTGAACGTGATTCAACTCCTTTTAGGAAGTTTCATTGAACCCTAGTGTGCCATGCAAGAAAAACACTCTGCTTTTGAGAAACGGCCATTCTTGAACTCTACTGTGTTTCCTATGGGGCTAGTACAGTAAGCTTGCTAAGAACAAAAGAATTGTGCTTCCTACACAAACGGGGCATATCTAGTTCAACTCAATCTTGGAAACTAAGTAAAACAGGAGCTTTTCTTCAGTCCAAAACTCTGTATTAGCTGGGAACTTACGCAAATGCTATTTTCACTGTGTATGGCCAGAATAGCAAAAGAGTGCTGCTCTTAGCCTGAATGAAAAATTGCTGCTTGAACTTGAACTGAAAGTGATTCAACTCCTTTTAGGAAGCTTCATTGAACCCTAGTGTGCCATGCAAGAAAAACACTCTGCATTTAAGAAAAGGCATTCTTGCACTCTACTGTTTTTCCTATAGGGCCAGTACAGTGAGCTAGCTCAGAACAAAAGAACTGTGCTTCCTACACAAACGGGGCAAATCTAGTTCAACTCAGTATTGGAAACTAAGGAAAACAGGAGCTTCTCTTCAGTCCAATACACTGTAATGGCCAGGAACAGACGCAAATGCTATTTGCACTGTGTATGGCCAGAATAGCACAAGAGTGCTGTTCTTAGCCTGAGTGAACACTTGCTGTTAGGACTTGAAACTGAACGTGATTCAATCCGTTTAGGAACTTTCATTGAATCCTAGTGTACTATGCTAGAAAAACACTCTGCTTTTGAGAAACGGGCATTCTTGCACTCTACTGTGTTTCCAATAGTGCCAGTACAGTGAGCTAGCTCAGAACAAAAGAACTGAGCTTCTTAGACCAACGGAGCATATCTAGTTCAACTCAGTATTGGAAACTAAGTAAAACAGGTTCTTCTCTTCAGTCCAATACACTGTAATGGTGGGGAACAGACGCGAAAACTATTTTCACTGTGTATGGCCAGAATAGCACAAGAGTGCTGTTCTTAGCCTGAATGAACACTTGCTGCTAGAACTTGAAACTGAACTTGATTCAAATCCGTTTAGGAAGCTTGATTAAACCCTAGTGTGCCATGCAAGAAAAACACTCTGCTTTTGAGAAACGGGCATTCTTGCACTCTACTGTGTTTCCTATAGGGCCAGTACAGTGAGCTATCTCAGAACAAAAGAACCGTGCTTCCTACACAAACGGGGCATATCTAGTTCAACTCAGTATTGGAAACTAAGGAAAACAGGATCTTCTCTTCAGTCCAATACACTGTACTGGCTAGGAACAGACGCGAATGCTATTTGCACTGTGTATGTCCAGAATAGCACAAGATTGCTGTTCTTAGCCTGAATGAACACTTGCTGGTAGGGCTTGAAACTTCACGTGATTCAATCCGTTTAGGAACTTTCATTGAACCCTAGTGTACCATGCTAGAAAAACACTCTGCTTTTGAAAAAAAGGCATTCTTGCACTCTAATGTGTTTCTTATAGTGCCAGTACAGTGAGCTAGCTCAGAACAAAAGAACTGTGCTTCCTACACAAACGGGGCATATCTAGTTCAACCCAGTATTGGAAACTAAGTCAAACAGGAGCTTCTCTTCAGTCCAATACACTGTAATGGCTGGGAACAGACACGAAAACCATTTGACTATGTATGGCCAGAATAGCACAAGAGTGCTGTTCTTACCCTGAATGAACACTTGCTGCTAGAACTTGAAACTGAACGTGATTCAACTCCGTTTAGGAAGTTTCATTGAACCCTAGTGTGCCATGCAAGAAAAACACTGTGCTTTTGAGAAATGGGCATTCTTGCACTCTACTGTGTTTCTTCTAGGGCTAATACAGTGAGCTTACTAAGAACAAAAGAATTGTGCTTCCTACACAAACGGGGAATATCTAGTTCAACTCAGTATTGGAAACTAAGTAAAACAGGAGCTTCTCTTCAG
Source organism: Peromyscus maniculatus bairdii (assembly GCF_049852395.1). NCBI lineage: Eukaryota > Metazoa > Chordata > Mammalia > Rodentia > Cricetidae > Peromyscus > Peromyscus maniculatus. The sequence continues at coordinate 41,967,395 of NC_134854.1, read as the reverse complement.
TCCAATACACTATAATGGTGGGGAACAGACGCGAAAACTATTTTCAAATGAACACTTGCTGCTAGAACTGCAAATTGAACGTGATTCAACTCCGTTTAGGAAGTTTCATTGAACCCTAGTGTGCCATGCAAGAAAAACACTGTGCTTTTGAGAAATGGGCATTCTTGGACTCTACTGTGTTTCCTCTAGGGCTAGTATAGTGAGCTAACTAAGAACAAAAGAATTGTGCTTCCTACACAAACGGGGCATATCTAGTTCAACTCAGTCTTGGAAACTAAGTAAAACAGGAGCTTCCCTTCAGTCCAATACACTGTACTAGCTGGGAACATACGCGAATGCTATTTGCACTGTGTATGGCCAGAATAGCACAAGACTGCTATTGTTAGCCTGAATGAACACTTGCTGCTAGAACATGAAAGTGAACGTGATTCAACTCCTTTTAGGAAGTTTCATTGAACCCTAATGTGCCATGCAAGAAAAACACTCTGCTTTTGAGAAACGGGCATTCTTGCACTCTTCGGTGTTTCCTATAGGGCCAGTACAGTGAGCTTGCAAAGAACAAAAGAATTGTGCTTCCTGCACAAACGGGGCATATCTAGTTCAACTCAATCTTGGAAACTAAGTAAAACAGGAGCTTCTCTTCAGTCCAATACACTGTACTAGCTGGGAACATAGGCGAAAGCTATTTGCACTGTGTATGGCCAGAATGGCACAAGAGTGCTGTTCTTAGCCTTAATGAAAAATTGTGCTAGAACTTGAAACTGATCGTGATTCAGCTCCGTTTAGGAAGTTTCATTGAACCCTAGTGTGCCATGCAAGAAAAACACTCTGCTTTTGAGAAACGGGCATTCTTGCACTCTACTGTGTTTCCTATACGGCCAGTACAGTGAGGTAGCTCAGAAAAAATGATCTGTGTTTCCTACACAAATGGATCATATCTAGTTCAACTCAGTATTGGAAACTAAGGAAAACAGGAGCGTCTCTTCAGTCCATTACACTGTACTGGCTGGGAACAGACGCGAATGCTATTTGCACCTTTGTATGGCCAGAATAGCACAAGAGTTCTGTTCTTAGCCTGAATGAACACTTGCTGCTAGAACTTGAAACTGAACGTGATTCAACTCCGTTTAGGAAGTTTCATTGAACCCTAGTGTGCCATGCAAGAAAAACACTCTGCTTTTGAGAAACGGGCATTCTTGAACAATACTGTGTTTCCTATAGGGTCAGTACAGTTAGCTAGCACAGAACAAAAGAACTGTGCTTCCTACACAAACGGGGCATATCGAGTTCAACTCAATATTGGAAACTATGTAAAACAGGAGCTTCTCTTCAGTCCAATACACTGTAATGGCTGGGAACAGACGCAAATGCTATTTGCACTGTGTATGGCCAGAATAGCAAAAGAGTGCTGTACTTAGCCTGAATAAACACTTGATGCTAGAACTTGAAACTGAACGTGATTCAACTCCGTTTAAGAAGCTTCATTGAACCCTCGTGTGCCATGCAAGAAAAGCACTCTGCTTTTGAGAAACGGGCATACTTGCACTCTACTGTGTTTCCTATAGGGCCAGTACAGTGAGCTAGCTCAGAACAAACGAACTGTGCTTCCTACAAGAACGGGGCATATCTAGTTCAACTCAGTATTGGAAACTAAGGAAAACAGGATCTTCTCTTCAGTCAAATACACTGTACTGGCTGGGAACAGACGCGAATGTTATTTGTACTGTGTATGGCCAGAATAGCACAAGATTGCAGTACTTAGCCTGAATGAACATTGCTGTTAGTACTTGAAACTTAACGTGATTCAACTACGTTTAGGAAGCTTCATTGAATCCTAGTGTGCCATGCAAGAAAAACACTCTGCTTTTGAGAAAAGGGCATTCTTGCACTCTACTGTGTTTCCAATAGGGCCAGAACAGTGAGCTAGCTCAGAACAAAAAAACTGTGCTTCCTACACAAACGGGGCATATCTATTTCAAGTCAATATTGGAAACTAAGCAAAACAGGAGCTTCTCTTCAGTCCAATACACTGTAATGGTGGGGAACAGACGCGAAAACTATTTTCACTGTGTATGGCCAGAATAGCTCAAGAGTGCTGTTCTTAGCCTGAATGAACACTTGCTGCTAGAACTGCAAATTGAACGTGATTCAACTCCTTTTAGGAAGTTTCATTGAACCCTAGTGTGCCATGCAAGAAAAACACTCTGCTTTTGAGAAACGGGCATTCTTGCACTCTAATGTGTTTCCTATAGGGCCAGTACAGTGAGCTAGCTCAGAACAAAAGATCTGTGTTTCCTACAAAAACGGGGCATATCTACTTCAACTCAGTATTGGAAACTAAGGAAAACAGGAGCTTCTCTTCAGTCCAATACACTGTAATGGTGGGGAACAGACGCGAAAACTATTTTCACTGTGTATGGCCAGAATAGCTCAAGAGTGCTGTTCTTAGCCTGAATGAACACTTGCTGCTAGAACTTGAAACTGAACGTGATTCAACTTCGTTTAGGAAGTTTCATTGAACCCTAGTGTGCCACGCAAGAAAAACACTCTGCTTTTGAGAAACGGGCATTCTTGCACTCTACTGTGTTTCCTATAGGGCCCGACCAGTGAGCTTGCAAAGAACAAAAGAATTGTGCTTCCTACACAAACGGGGCATATCTAGTTCAACTCAATCTTGAAAACTAAGTAAAACAGGAGCTTCTCTTCAGTCCAATACACTGTACTAGCTGGGGACATACGCGAATGCTATTTGCACTGTATGGACAGAATAACTCAAGAGTGCTGTTCTTAGCCTGAATGAACACTTGCTGCTAGAACTTGAAACTGAACGTGATTCAACTCCGTTTAGGAAGTTTTATTGAACCCTAGTGTGCCATGCAAGAAAAGCACTCTGCTTATGAGAAACGGGCATTCTTGCACTCTACTGTGTTTCCTATAGGGCCAGTACAGTGAGCTAGCTCAGAACAAAAGAACTGTGCTTCCTACAAAAACGGGGCATATCTAGTTCAACTCAGTATTGGAAAATAAGGAAAGCACGATCTTCTCTTCAGTCCAATACACTGTACTGGCTGGGAATAGACGCGAATGTTATTTGTACTGTGTATGGCCAGAAGAGCAGAAGAGTGCTGTTCTTAGCCTGAATGAACGCTTGCTGGCAGTACTTGAAACTGAACGTGATTCAACTCCGTTTAGGAAGCTTCATTAAACCCTAGTGTGCCATGCAAGAAAAACACTCTGCTTTTGTGAAGCGGGCATTCTTGCACACTACTGTGTTTCCTGCAGGGCCAGTACAGTGAGCTAGAACAGAACAAAAGAACTGTGCTTCCTACAAAAACAGGGCATATCTAGTTCAACTCAGTATTGGAAACTAAGTAAAACAGGAGATTCTCTTCAGTCCAATACACTGTAATGGTGGGGAACAGACGCGAAAACTATTTTCACTGTGTATGGCCAGAATAGCTCAAGAGTGCTGTTCTTAGCCTGAATGAACACTTGCTGCTAGAACTGCAAATTGAACGTGATTCAACTACGTTTAGGAAGTTTCATTGAACCCTAGTGTGCCATGCAAGAAAAACACTCTGCTTTTGAGAAACGGGCATTCTTGCACTCTACTGTGTTTCCTATAGGGCCAGTACAGTTAGCTAGCTCAGAACAAAAGAACTGTGCTTCCTACACAAACGGGGCATATCTAGTTCAACTCAGAATTGGAAACTAAGTAAAACAGATGTTTCTGTTCAGTCCAATACACAGTACTGGCTGGGAACAGATGCGAATGCTATTTGCACTGTGTATGGCCAGAATAGCAAAAGAGTACTGTTCTTAGCCTGAATGAACACTTGCTGCTAGAACTTGAAACTGAACGTGATTCAACTCCGTTTAGGAAGTTTCATTGAACCCTAGTGTGCCATGCAGGAAAAACTCTCTGCTTTTGAGAAACGGGCATTCTTGCACTCTACTGTGTTTCCTATAGGTCTAGTACAGTGACCAACTCAGAACAAAAGAACTGTGCTTCCTACACAAACGGAGCATATCTAGGTCAACTCAGTATTGGAAACTAAGTAAAACAGGAGCGTCTCTTTTGTCCATTACACTCTACTGGCTGGGAACAGACGCGAATGCTATTTGCACTGTGTATGGCCAGAATAGCACAAGAGTGCTGTTCTTAGCCTGAATGAACATTTGCTGCTACACCTTGAAACTGACCGAGATTCAACTCCGTTTAGGAAGTTTCATTGAACCCTCATGTGCCATGCAAAAAAAAAAAAAACACTCTGCTTTTGAGAAACGGGCATTCTTGCATTCTACTGTGTTTCCTATTGGGCCAGAACAGTGAGCTAGCTCAGAACAAAAGAACTGTGCTTCCTACACAAACGGGGCATACCTAGTTGAACTCAGTATTGGACACTAAATAAAGCAGGAGCCTCTCTTCAGACAAATACATTGTACTGGCTGGGAACAGACGCCAATGCTATTTGCACTGTGTAAGGCTGGAATAGCACAAGAGTGCTGTTCTCAGCCTGAATGAACACTTGCTGCTAGAATTTGATACTGAACATGATTAAACTCCGTTTAGGAAGTTTCATTGAACCCTAGTGTGCCATGCAAGAAAAACACTCTGCTTTTGAGAAACGGGAATTCTTACACTCTACTCTGTTTCCTATAGAGCCAGTACAGTGAGCTAGCTGAGAAGAAAAGAACTGTGCTTCCAACACAAACGGGGCATATCTAGTTCAACTCAGTATTGGAAACTAAGTAAAACAGGAGCTTCTCTTCAGTCCAATAGACTGTACTGGCTGGGAACAGACGCGAATGCTATTTGCACTGTGTATGGCCAGATGGCACAAGAGTGCTCTTCTTAGCCTGAATGAACACTTGCTGCTAGAACTTGAAACTGAACGTGATTCAACTCCGTTTAGGTAGTTTCAATGAACCCTAGTGTGCCATGCAAGAAAAACACTCTGCTTTTGAGAAACGGGCATTCTTGCACTCTACAGTGTGTCCAATAGGGCCAGTACAGTGAGCTAGCTGAACAAAAGAACTGTGCTTCCTACACAAACGGGGCATATCTAGTTCAACTCCGTATTGGAAACTAAGTAAAACAGGAGCTTCTCTTCAGTCCAATACACTGTACTAGCTGGGAACAGACGCGAAAGCTATTTTCACTGTTATGGCCGGAATAGCACAAGAGTGCTGTTCTTAGCCTGAATGAACATTTGCTGCTACAAATTGAAACTGAACGTGATTCAACTCATTTTGCAAGTTTCATTGAAATCTGGTATGCCATGCATGAAAAACACTCTGCCTTTGAGAAACGGGCATTCTTGCACTCTACTGTGTTTCCTATAGGACCAGTACAGTGAGCTAGCTCAGAACAAAAGAACTGTGCTTCCTACACAAACGGGGCATATCTAGTTCAACTCAGTATTGCAAACTAAGTAAAACAGGAGCTTCTCTTCAGTCCAATACACTGTACTGGCTGGGACAGACGCGAATGCTATTTGCACTGTGTATGGTCAGAATAGCACAAGAGTGCTGTTGTTAGCCTGAATGAACACTTGCTGCTAGAACTTGAAACTGAACGTGATTCAATCCGTTTAGGAAGTTTCATTGAACCCTAGTGTGCCATGCAAGAAAAACACTCTGCTTTTGAGAAACGGGCATTCTTGCATTTTACTGTGTTTCCTATGGGGCCAGTACAGTGACCAACTCAAAACAAAAGAACTGTGCTTCCTACACTAACGGGGCATATCTAGTTCAACTCAGTATTGGAAACTAAGTAAAACAGGAGCGTCTCTTTAGTCCATTACACTCTACTGGCTGGGAACAGACGCGAATGCTATTTGCACTGTGTATGGCCAGAAGAGCACAAGAGTGCTGTTCTTAGCCTGAATGAACACTTGCTGCTAGAATTTGAAACTGATCGTGATTCAACTCCGTTTAGGGAGTTTCATTGTACCCTAGTGTGCCATGGTAAAAACACTCTGCATTTGAGAAAGGGGCATTCTTGCACTCTACTCTGTTTCCTATAGGGCCAGTACAGTGAGCTAGCTCATAACAAAAGAACTGTGCTTCCTACACAAACAGGGCATGTCTAGTTCAACTCAGTATTGGAAACTAAGTAAAACAGGAGCGTCTCTTCAGTCCTATACACTCTACTGGCTGGGAATAGGCGCAAATGCTATTTGCACTGTGTATGGCCAGAATAGCACAAGAGTGCTGTTCTTAGCCTGAATGAACACTTGCTGCTAGAACTAGAAACTGAACGTGACTCAACTCCGTTTAGGAAGTTTCATTGAACCCTAGTGTGCCATGCAAAAAAACACTCTGCTTTTGAGAAACGGGCATTCTTGCACTCTACTGTGTTTCCTACAGGGCCAGTACAGTGAGCTAGCTCAGAACAAAAGAACTGTGCTTCCTACACAAACGGGGCATATCTAGTTCAACTCAGTATTGGAAACTAAGGAAAACAGGAGCGTCTCTTTAGTCCATTACACTGTACTGGCTGGGAAAAGACGCGAATGCTATTTGCAGTGTGTATGTCAAGAATAGCACAAGAGTGCTGTTCGTAGCCTGAATGAACACTGGCTGCTAGAACTTGAAACTGAACGTGATTCAAATCATTTATGAAGTTTCATTGAACCCTAGTGTGCCATGCATAAAAAACACTCTGCTTTTCAGAAACGGGCATTCTTGCACTCTACTGTGTTTCCTATAGGGCCAGTACAGTGCGCTATCTCAGAAATAAAGAACTGTGCTTCCTACACAAACGGGGCATATCTAGTTCAACTCAGTATTGGAAACTAAGTCAAACAGGAGCTTCTCTTCTATCCAATACACTGCACTAGCTGGGAACAGACGCGAATGCTATTTTCACTCTGTATGGCCAGAATAGCACAAGAGTGCTGTTCATAGCCTGAATGATCACTTGCTGCTAGAACTTGAAACTGAACGTGATTCAACTCCGTTTAGGAAGTTTCATTGAACCCTAGTGTGCCATGCAAGAAAAACACTCTGCTTTTGAGAAACGGGCATTATTGCACCCTACTGTGTTTCCTATAGGTCCAGTACAGTGAGCTAGCTCAGAACAAAATACTGTACTTCCTAAATAAACGGGGCATATCTATTTCAACTCAGTATTGAAACTAAGAAAATCAGGAGCTTCTCTTCAGTCCAATACACTGTACTTGCCGGGAAGAGACACGAATGCTATTTGCACTGTGTATGGCCAGAATAGCACAAGAGTGCTGTTCTTAGCCTGAATGAACACTTGCTCCTAGAACTTGAAACTGAACGTGACTCAACTCCGTTTAGGAAGTTTCATTGAACCCTAGTGTGCCATGCAAGAAAAACACTCTGTTGTTGAGAAACGGGCATTCTTGCACTCTACTGTGTTTCCTATAGGGCCAGTACAGTGAGCTAGCTCAAAACAAAAGTACTGTGCTTCCTACACAAACGGGGCATATCTATTTCAACTCCGTATTTAAACTAAGTAAAACAGGAGCTTCTCTTCAGTCCAATACACTATACTTGCCGGGAAGAGACACGAATGCTATTTGCACTGTGTATGGCCAGAATAGCACAAGAGTGCTATTCTTAGCCTGAATGAACACTTGCTCCTAGAACTTGAAACTGAACGTGACTCAACTCCGTTTAGGAAGTTTCATTGAACCCTAGTGTGCCATGCAAGAAAAACACTCTGCTGTTGAGAAACGGGCATTCTTGCACTCTACTGTGTTTCCTATAGGGCCAGTACAGTGAGCTAGCTCAAAACAAAAGTACTGTGCTTCCTACACAAACGGGGCATATCTATTTCAACTTAGTATTGAAACTAAGTAAAACAGGAGCTTCTCTTGAGTCCAATACACTGTACTTGCTTGGAAGAGACACGAATACTATTGGCTCTGTGTATGTCCAGAATAGCACAAGAGTGCTGTTCTTAGCCTGAATGAACACTTGCTGCTAGAACTTGAAACTGAACGTGACTCAACTCCGTTTAGGAAGTTTCAATAAACCCTAGTGTGCCATGCAAAAAAACACTCTGCTTTTGATAAACGGGCATTCTTGCACTCTACTGTGTTTCCTACAGGGCCAGTAGAGTGAGCTAGGTCGGAACAAAAGAACTGTGCTTCCTACACCAACGGGGAATATCTAGTTCAACTCAGTATTGGAAACTAATTAAAGCAGGAGCTTCTCTTCAGTCCAATACCCTCTACTGGCTGGGAACAGAAACGAATGTATTTGCACTGTGTATGGCCAGAATAGCACAAGAGTGCTGTTCTTAGCCTGAATGAACACTTGCTGCTAGAACTTGAAACTGAAAGTGATTCAACTCATTTAGGAAGTTTCATTGAACCCTGGTGCACCATGCATGAAAAACACTCTGCTTGTGAGAAAGGTTAATTCTTGCACTCTACTGTGTTTCCTACAGGACCAGTACAGTGAGCTAGCTCAGAACAAAAGAACTGTGCTTCCTACGCAAACGGGGCATATCTACTTCAACTCAGTATTGGAAACTAAGTAAAACAGGAGCCTCTCTTCAGTCCAATACACTGTACTGGCTTGGAACAGACGCGAATGCTATTTGCACAGTGTATGGCCAGAATAGCAGAAGAGTGCTGTTCTTAGCCTGAATGAACACTTGCTGCTAGAACTTGAAACTGAACGTGATTCAAGTCCATTTAGGAAGTTTCATTGAACCCTAGTGTGCCATTCAAGAAGAACACTCTGCTTTTGAGAAACGGGCATTCTTGCACTCTACTGTGTTTCCTATAGGGCCAGTAGAGTGAGCTACATCAGAACAAAAGAACTGTGCTTCCTACACAAACGGGGAATATCTAGTTCATCTCAGTATAGGAAACTAAGTAAAGCAGGAGCTTCTCTTCAGTCCAATACCCTCTACTGGCTGGGAACAGAAACGAATATATTTGCACAGTGTATGGCCAGAATAGCACAAGAGTGCTCTTCTTAGCCTGAATGAACACTTGCTGCTAGAACTTGAAACTGAACGTGATTCAACTCATTTAGGAAATTTCATTGAACCCTGGTGTACCATGCATGAAAAACACTCTGCTTTTGAGAAACGGGCATTCTTGCAGTCTACTGTGTTTCCTATAGGGCCAGTACAGTGAGCTAGCTCAGAACAAAAGTACTGTGCTTCCTACACAAACGGGGCATATCTATTTCAAGTCAGTATTGGAAACTAAGTAAAACAGGAGCTTCTCTTCAGTCCAATATACTGTACGTGCTGGGAAGAGAGGCGAATGCTATTTCCACTGTGTATGGCCAGAATAGCACAAGAGTGCTGTTCTTAGCCTGAATGAACACTTTTTGCTAGAACTTGAAACTGAACGTGATTCAACTCCTTTTATGAAGTTTTATTGAACCGTAGAGTGCCATGCAAGAAAAACACTGTGCTTTTGAGAAACGGGCATTCTTGTACTCTACTGCGTTTCCTACAGGGCCAGTAGAGTGAGCTACATCAGAACAAAAGAACTGTGCATCCTACACAAACGGGAAAAATCTAGTTCAACTCAGTATTGGACACTAAGTAAACCAGGAGGTTCTCTTCAGGCAAATACACTCTACTGGCTGGGAACAGACACGAATGCTATTTGCACTGTGCATGGCCAGAATAGCACAAGAGTGCTGTTCTTAGCCTGAATGAACACTTGCTGCTAGAACTTGAACCTGAACGTGACTCAACTCCGTTTAGTAAGTTTCATTGAACCCTAGTGTGCCATGCAAGAAAAACACTCTCCTTTTGAGAAACGGGCATTCTTGCACTCTACTGTGTTTCCTACAGGGCCAGTACAGTGAGCTATCTCAGAACAAAAGAACTGTGCTTCCTACACAAACTGGGCATATCTAGTTCAACTCAGTTTTGGAAACTAAGTAAAACAGGATCTTCTCTTCTGTCCAATACACTGTACTTGCTGGGAAGAGACGCGAATGCTATTTGCACTCTGTATGGCCAGAATAGCACAAGAGTTCTGTTCTTAGCCTGAATGAACACTTGCTGCTAGAACTTGAGACTGAATGTGATTCAACTCCGTTTAGGAAATTTCATTGAACCCTAGTGTGCCATGCAAGAAAAACACTCTCCTTTTGAGAAACGGGCATTCTTGCACTGTACTGTGTTTCCTATAGGGCCAGTACAGTGAGCTAGCTCAGAACAATAGTACTGTGCTTCCTACACAAACGGGGAATATCTATTTCAACTCAGTATTGAAACTAAGTAAAACAGGAGCTTCTCTTCAGTCCAATACACTATACTTGCTGGGGGGCGAAGTGAATGCTATTTGCACTGTGTATGGCCAGAATAGCACAAGAGTGCTGTTCTTAGCCTGAATGAACACTTGCTGCTATAACTTGAGACTGAATGTGATTGAACTACGTTTAGGAAATTTCATTGAACCCTAGTGTGCCATGCAAGAAAAACACTCTCCTTTTGAGGAACGGGCATTCTTGCACTCTACTGTGTTTCCTATAGGGCCGGTACAGTGAGCTAGCTCAGATCAAAAGTACTGTGCTTCCTACACAAACGGGGCATATCTATTTCAAGTCAATATTGGAAACTAAGTAAAACAGGAGCTTCTCTTCAGTCCAATACACTGTACTTGCTGGGAAGAGACGCGAATGCTATTTGCACTGTGTATGGCCAGAATAGCACAAGAGTACTGTTCTTAGCCTGAATGAACACTTGCTGCTAGAACTTGAAACTGAACGTGATTCAACTCCATTTAGGAAGTTTCATTGAACCCAAGTGTGCTATGCAAGAAAAACACTCTGCTTTTGAGAAACGGGTATTCTTGCACTCTACTGTGTTTCCTACAATGCCAGTAGAGTGAGCTACATCAGAACAAAAGAACTGTGCATCCTACACAAACTGGGCATATCTAGTTCAACTCAGTATTGGACACTAAGTAAAGCAGGAGCTTCTCTTCAGTCCAATACACTCTACTGGCTGGGAACAGACACGAATGCTATTTGCACTGTGTATGGTCAGAATAGCACAAGAGTGCTGTTCTTAGCCTGAATGAACACTTGCTGCTAGAACTTGAAACTGAATGTGATTCAACTCCGTTTAGGAAGTTTCATTGAACCTTAGTGTGCCATGAAAAAAAACACTCTGCTTTTGAAAAACGGGCCTTCTTGAACTCTACTGTGTTTACTATAGGGCCAGTACAGTGAGCTAGCTCAAAACAAAAGAACTGTGCTTCCTACACAAACGGGGCATGTCTAGTTCAACTCAGTATTGGAAACTAAGTAAAACAGGAACGTCTCTTCAGTCCATTACACTCTACTGGCTGGGAACAGACGCGAATGCTATTTGCAGTGTGTATGGCCAGAATAGCACAAGAGTTCTGTTCTTAGCCTGAATGAACACTTGTGGCTAGAACTTGAAACTGAACGTGATTCACCTCTGTTTAGGAAGTTTCATTGAACCCTAGTGTGCCATGCAAGAAAAACTCTCTGCTTTTGAGAAACGGGCATTCTTTTTTTTTTTTTTTTTTTTTGGTTTTTTTCGAGACAGGGTTTCTCTGTGTAGCTTTGCGCCTTTCCTGGAGCTCACTTGGTAGCCCAGGCTGGCCTCGAACTCACAGAGATCCGCCTGGCTCTGCCTCCCGAGTGCTGGGATTAAAGGCGTGCGCCACCAACGCCCGGCTTGAGAAACGGGCATTCTTACACTCTACTGTGTTTCCTATAGGGTCAGTACAGTGAGCTAGGTCAGAACAAAAGAACTGTGCTTCCTACACAAACGGGGCATATTTAGTTCAACTCAGTATTGGACACTAAGTAAAACAGGAGCTTCTCTTCAGTCCAATGCACTGTACTGGCTCGGAACAGACGTGAATGCTATTTGCACTGTGTATGGCTAGAATAGCACAAGAATGCTGTCAGAGCCTGAATGAACACTTGCTGCTAGAATTGAAACTGAACATGATTAAACTCCGTTTAGGAAGTTTCATTGAACCCTAGTGTGCCATGCAAGAAAAACTCTCTGCTTTTGAGAAACAGGCATTCTTACACTCTACTGTGTTTCCTAAAGGGCCAGTACAGTGAGGTAGCTCAGAACAAAAGAACTGTGCTTCCTACACAAACGGGGCATACCTAGTTCAACTCAGTATTGGAAACTAAGTAAAACAGGAGCGTCTCCTCACTCCATTATACTCTACTGGCTGTGCAGGACGCGAAAGCTATTTGCATTGTGTATACTAGAATAGCACAATAGTGCTGTTCTTAGCCTGAATGAACACTTGCTGCTAGAACTTGAAACTGAACGTGATTCAACTCCGTTTAGCAAGTTTCATTGAACCCTAGTGTCCAATGCAAGAAAAACACTCTGCTTTTGAGAATCGGGCATTCTTGCACTTTACTGGGTTTCCTATAGGGCCAGTACAGTGAGCTAGCAGAGAACAAAAGAACGGTGCTTCCTACACATACGGGGCATATCTAGTTCAACACAGTATTGGACACTAAGTAAAGCAGGAGCTTCTCTTCAGGCCAATACACTGTACTGGCTGGAAACAGACGCGAATGCTATTTGCACTGTGTATGGCCAGAATAGCACAATAGTGCTGTTCTTAGCCTGAATGAACACTTGCTGCTAGAACTTGAAACTGAACGTTATTCAATCCGTTTAGGAAGTTTCATTGAACCCTAGTGTGCCATGCAAGAAAAACTCTCTGCTTTTGAGAAACTGTCATTCTTGCACTCTACTGTGTTATCTATAGGGCCAGTACAGGGAGCTAGCTCAGAACAAAATAACTGTGCTTCCTACAAAAACGGAGCATATCTAGTTCAACTCAGTATTGGAAACTAAGTAAAACAGAAGCTTCTCTTCAGTCCAATACACTGTACTTCCTGGGAACAGACGTGAATGCTATTTGCTCTGTGTATGGCCAAAATAGCACAAGTGTGCTGTTCTTAGCCTGAATGAACACTTGCTGCCAGAACTTAAAACTGAACGTGATTCAACTCCGTTTAGGAAGTTTCATTGAACCCTTGTGTGCTATGCAAGAAAAACACTCTGCTTTTTAGAAACGGGTATTCTTGCACTCTACTGTGTTTCCTACAGGGCCAGTAGAGTGAGCTACATCAGAACAAAAGAACTGTGCATCCTACACAAACGGGGCATATCTAGTTCAACTCAGTATTGAACACTAAGTAAAGCAGGAGCTTCTCTTCCGTCCAATACACTCTACTGGCTGGGAACAGACACGAATGCTATTTGCACTGTGTATGGCCAGAATAGCAGAAGAGTGCTGTTTTTAGCCTGAATGAACACTTGCTGCTAGAACTTGAAACTGAATGTGATTCAACTCCGTTTAGGAAGTTTCATTGAACCTTAGTGTGCCATGAAAAAAAAAACACTCTGCTTTTGAAAAACGGGCCTTCTTGAACTCTACTGTGTTTACTATAGGGCCAGTACAGTGAGCTAACTCAAAACAAAAGAACTGTGCTTCCTACACAAACGGGGCATGTCTAGTTCAACTCAGTATTGGAAACTAAGTAAAACAGGAACGTCTCTTCAGTCCATTACACTCTACTGGCTGGGAACAGACGCGATTGCTATTTGCAGTGTGTATGGCCAGAATAGCACAAGAGTTCTGTTCTTAGCCTGAATGAACACTTGTGGCTAGAACTTGAAACTGAACGTGATTCACCTCTGTTTAGGAAGTTTCATTTAACCCTAGTGTGCCATGCAAGAAAAACACTCTGCTTTTGAAAAACGGGCATTCTTGCACTCTACTGTGTTTCTTATAGGGTCAGTACAGTGAGCTAGCTCAGAACTAAAGAACTGTGCTTCCTACACAAACGGGGCATGTCTAGTTGAACTCAGTATTGGAAACTAAGTAAAACAGGACCGTCTCTTCAGTCCATAATACTCTTCTGGCTGGGAATAGACACGAATGCTATTTAAACTGTGTATGGCCGGAATAGCACAAGAGTGCTGTTCTTAGCCTGAATGAACACTTGCTGCTAGAACTTGAAACTGAATGTGATTCAATCCGTTTAGGAAGTTTCATTGAACCCTATTGTGCCATGCAAAAAAACACTCTGCTTTTGATAAACGGGCATTCTTGCACTCTACTGTGTTTCCTAGAGGGCCAGTACAGTGAGCTAGCACAGAAAAAAAGTACTTGGCTTCCTACACAAACGGGGCATATCTAGTTCAACTCAGTATTGAAAACTAAGTAAAACAGGAGCTTCTCTTCAGTCCAATACACTGTACTTGCTGGGAAGAGTTGCGAAGGATATTTGCACTGTGTATGGCCAGAATAGCAAAAGAGTGGTGTTCTTAGCCTGAATGAACTCTTGCTGCTAGAACTTGAAACTGAACGTGATTCAACTCCTTTTAGGAAGTTTCATTGAACTCTAGTGTGCCATGCAAGAAAAACACTCTGCTTTTGAGAAACGGGCATTCTTGCACTCTACTGTGTTTCCTATAGGGCCAGTACAGTGAGCTAGCTCAGAAAAAAAGTACTGTGCTTCCTACACAAACGGGGCATATCTAGTTCAACTCAGTATTGGAAACTAAGTAAAACAGGAGCATCTCTTCAATCCATTACACTCTACTGGCTGGGAACAGACGCGAATGCTATTTGCACTGTGTATGGCCAGAATAGCACAAGAGAGCTGTTCTTAGCCTTAATGAACACTTGCTGCTAGAACTTGAAACTGAACGTGATTCAACTCCGTTTAGGAAGGTTCATTGAACCCTAGTCTGCCATGCAAGGAAAACACTCTGCTTTTGAGAAAGGTTAATTCTTGCACTCTACTGTGTTTCCTATAGGGCCAGTACAGTGAGCTAGCTCAGAACAAAAGAACTGTGCTTCCTACACAAACGGGGCATATCTAGTTCAACTCAGTATTGGAAACTAAGTAAAACAGGAGCTTCTATTCAGTCCAATACACTCAACTGACTGGGAACAGAGGCGATGCTATTTGCACTGTGTATGGCCAGAATAGAACAAGAGTGACATTCTTAGCCTGAATGAACACTTGCTACTAGAACTTGAAACTGAACGTGATTCAACTCCGTTTAGGAAGTTTCATTGAACCCTAGTGTGCCATGCAAGAAAAACACTCTGCTTTTGAGAAACGGGCATTCTTGAACTCTACTGTGTTTCCTAAAGGGCCAGTACAGTGAGGTAGCTCAGAACAAATGAACTGTGCTTCCTACACAAACAGGACATATCTAGTTCAACTCAGTATTGGAAACTAAGTAAAACAGGAACGTCTCTTCAGTCCATTACACTCTACTGGCTGGGAACAGACGCGAATGCTATTTGCACTGTGTATGGCCAGAATAGCACAAGAGTGCTGTTCTTGGCCTGAATGCACACTTGCTGCTAGAATTGAAACTGAACGTGATTCAACTCCGTTTAGGAAGTTTCATTGAACCCTAGTGTGCCAGGCAAAAAAACACTCTGCTTTTGAGAAACAGAATTTCTTGCACTCTACTGTGTTTCCTATAGGGCCAGTAAAAACCTAGCTCAGAACAAAAGAACTGTGCTTCCTACACAAACGGGGCATATCTAGTTCAACTCAGTATTGGAAACTAATAAAACTGGAGCTTCTCTTCAGTCCAATACACTGTACTGGCTGGGAATAGACATGAATGCTATTTGCACTATATATGGCGAGAATAGCACAAGAGTGCTGTTCTTAACCTGAATGAACACTTGCTGCTAGAACTTGAATCTGAACGTGATACAAATCATTTAGGGAGTTTCATTGAACCCTACTGTGCCATGCATGAAAAACACTCTGCTTTTGAGAAACAGGCATTCTTGCACTCTACTGTGTTTCCTATAGGACCAGTACAGTGAGCTAGCTCAGAACAAAAGAACTGTGTTTCCGACACAAACGGGGAATATCTAATTCAACTCAGTATTGGAAACTAAGTAAAACAGGAGCTCCTCTTCAGTCCAATACACTGTACTGGCTGGGAAGAGACGCGAATGCTATTTGCACTGTGTAAGGCCAGAATAGCACAAGAGTGCTGATCTTAGCCTGAATGAACACTTGCTGCTAGAACTTGAAACTGAACGTGATTCAACTCCGTTTAGGAAGTTTCATTGAACCCTAGTGTGCCATCAAGAAAAACACTCTGCTTATGCAAAACGGGCATTCTTGCACTCTACTGTGTTTCCTATAGGGCCAGTACAGTGAACTAGCTCAGAACAAAAGTACCGTGCTTCCTACACAAACGGGGAATGTTTAGATCAACTCAGTATTGGAAACTAAGTAAAACATGAGCTTCTCTTCAGTCCAATATACTGTATTTGCTGGGAAGAGACACGAATGCTATTTGCACTGTGTATGGCCAGTATAGCACAAGAGTTCTGTTCATAGCCTGAATGAACACTTGCTGCTAAAACTTGAAACTGAACGGGATTTAACTCCTTTTAGGAAGTTTCATTGAACCCTAGTGTGCCATGCAAGAAAAACAATCTGCATTTGAGAAACGGGCATTCTTGCACTCTACTGTGTTTCCTATAGGGCCAGAACAGTGAGCTAGCTCAGAACAAAAGTACTGTGCTTCCCACACAAACGGGGCATATCTGGTTCAACTCAGTATTGGAAACTAAGTAAAACAGGAGCTTCTCTTCAGTCCAACACACTGTACTTGCTGGGAAGAGACGCGAATGCTATTTTCACTGTGTATGGCCAGAATAGAGCAAGAGTGCTGTTCTTAGCCTGAATGAACACTTGCTGCTAGAACTCTAAACTGAACGTGTTTCAACTCCGTTTAGGAAGTTTCATTGAACCCTAGTGTTCCATGCAAGAAAAACACTCTGCTTTTGAGAAACGGGCATTCTTGTACTCTACTGTTATTCCTATAGGGTCAGAAGGTTGAGCTAGCTCAGAACAAAAGAACTGTACTTCCTATACAAACGGTGCATATCCAGTTCAACTCAGTATTGGACACTAAGTAAAACAAGAGCTTCTCTTCAGTCCAATACACTGTACTTGCTGGGAAGAGACGCGAATGCTATTTGCACTGTGTATGGCCAGAATAGCACAAGAGTGCTGTTCTTAGCCTGAATGAACACTTGCTGCTAGAACTTTAGACTGAATGTGATTCAACTACGTTTAGGAAATTTCATTGAACCCTAGTGTGCCATGCAAGAAAAACACTCTCCTTTTGATAAACAGGCATTCTTGCACTCTACTGTGTTTCCTATAGGGCCGGTACAGTGAGCTAGCTCAGAACAAAAGTACTGTGCTTCCTACACAAACGGGGCATATCTATTTCAAGTCAGTATTGGAAACTAAGTAAAACAGGAGCTTCTCTTCAGTCCAATACACTGTACTTGCTGGGAAGAGACGCGAATGCTATTTGCACTGTGTATGGCCAGAATAGCACAAGAGTACTGTTCTTAGCCTGAATGAAAACTTGCTGCTAGAACTTGAAACTGAACGTGATTCAACTCCGTTTAGGAAGTTTCATTGAACCCTAGTGTGCTATGCAAGAAAAACACTCTGCTTTTGAGAAACGGGTGTTCTTGCACTCTACTGTGTTTCCTACAGGGCCAGTAGAGTGAGCTACATCAGAACAAAAGAACTGTGCATCCTACACAAACGGGGCATATCTAGTTCAACTCAGTATTGGACACTAAGTAAAGCAGGAGCTTCTCTTCAGTCCAATACACTCTACTGGCTGGGAACAGACACGAATGCTATTTGCACTGTGTATGGCCAGAATAGCAGAAGAGTGCTGTTCTTAGCCTGAATGAACACTTGCTGCTAGAACTTGAAACTGAATGTGATTCAACTCCGTTTAGGAAGTTTCATTGAACCTTAGTGTGCCATAAAAAAAAAACACTCTGCTTTTGAAAATCGGGCCTTCTTGAACTCTACTGTGTTTACTATAGGGCCAGTACAGTGAGCTAGCTCAAAACAAAAGAACTGTGCTTCCTACACAAATGGGGCATGTCTAGTTCAACTCAGTATTGGAAACTAAGTAAATCAGGAACGTCTCTTCAGTCCATTACACTCTACTGGCTGGGAACAGACGCGATTGCTATTTGCAGTGTGTATGGCCAGAATAGCACAAGAATTCTGTTCTTAGCCTGAATGAACACTTGTGGCTAGAACTTGAAACTGAACGTGATTCACCTCTGTTTAGGAAGTTTCATTGAACCCTAGTGTGCCATGCAAGAAAAACACTCTGCTTTTGAGAAACGGGCATTCTTGCACTCTACTGTGTTTCATATAGGGTCAGTACAGTGAGTTAGCTCAGAACTAAAGAACTGTGCTTCCTACACAAACGGGGCATGTTTAGTTCAACTCAGTATTGGAAACTAAGTAAAACAGGAGCTTCTCTTCAGTCCAATGCACTGTACTGGCTCGGAACAGACGTGAATGCTATTTGCACTGTGTATGGCCAGAATAGCACAAGAATGCTGTCATAGCCTGAATGAACACTTGCTGATAGAACTTGAAACTGAACATGATTAAACTCCTTTTAGGAAGTTTCATTGAACCCTAGTGTGCCATGCAAGAAAAACAATCTGCATTTGAGAAACGGGCATTCTTGCACTCTACTGTGTTTCCTATAGGGCCAGAACAGTGAGCTAGCTCAGAACAAAAGTACTGTGCTTCCCACACAAACGGGGCATATCTGGTTCAACTCAGTATTGGAAACTAAGTAAAACAGGAGCTTCTCTTCAGTCCAACACACTGTACTTGCTGGGAAGAGACGCGAATGCTATTTGCACTGGGTATGGCCAGAATAGAGCAAGAGTGCTGTTCTTAGCCTGAATGAACACTTGCTGCTAGAACTCTAAACTGAACGTGTTTCAACTCCGTTTAGGAAGTTTCATTGAACCCTAGTGTTCCATGCAAGAAAAACACTCTGCTTTTGAGAAACGGGCATTCTTGCACTCTACTGTGTTTCCTATAGGGCCAGTAGAGTGAGCTAGCTCAGAACAAAAGTACTGTGCTTCCTACACAAACGGCGCATATCTATTTCAAGTCAGTATTGGAAACTAAGTTAAACAGGAGCTTCTCTTAAGTCCATTACACTCTACTGGCTGGGACAGACACGAATGCTATTTGCACTGTGTATGGCCAGAATAGCACAGGAGTGCTGTTCTTAGCCTGAAAAAACACTTGCTGCTAGAACTTGAAACTGAACATGATTCAACTCCGTTTAGCAAGTTTCATTGAACCCTAGTGTGCCATGCAAGAAAAACACTCTGCTTTTGAGAATCAGGCATTCTTGCACTCTACTGGGTTTCCTATAGGGCCAGTACAGTGAGCTAGCTGAGAACAAAAGAACGGTGCTTCGTACACAAACGGGGCATATCTAGTTCAACTCAGTATTGGACACTAAGTAAAGCAGGAGCTTCTCTTCAGGCCAATACACTGTACTGGCGGGAAACAGACGCGAATGCTATTTGCACTGTGTATGGCCAGAATAGCACAATAGTGCTGTTCTTAGCCTGAATGAACACTTGCTGCTAGAACTTGAAACTGAACGTTATTCAATCCGTTTAGGAAGTTTCATTGAACCCTAGTGTGCCATGCAAGAAAAACTCTCTGCTTTTGAGAAACTGTCATTCTTGCACTCTACTGTGTTATCTATAGGGCCAGTACAGTGATCTAGCTCAAAAAAAAATAACTGTGCTTCCTACAC
Source organism: Peromyscus maniculatus bairdii (assembly GCF_049852395.1). Lineage (NCBI taxonomy): Eukaryota > Metazoa > Chordata > Mammalia > Rodentia > Cricetidae > Peromyscus > Peromyscus maniculatus. The sequence goes on along the minus strand of NC_134854.1, from coordinate 41,947,744 downwards.
AAACGGGGCATATCTAGTTCAACTCAGTATTGAAAACTAAGTAAAACAGGAGCTTCTCCTCAGTCCAATACACTGTACTGGCTGGGAAGAGTCGCGAATGATATTTGCACTGTGTATGGCCAGAATAGCAAAGGAGTGTTGTTCTTAGCCTGAATGAACTCTTGCTGCTAGAACTTGAAACTGAACATGATTCAACTCCTTTTAGGAAGTTTCATTGAACTCTAGTGTGCCATGCAAGAAAACACTCTGCTTTTGAGAAACGGGCATTCTTGCACTCTACTGTGTTTCCTATAGGGCCAGTACAGTGAGCTAGCTCAGAAAAAAAGTACTGTGCTTCCTACACAAACGGGGCATATCTAGTTCAACTCAGTATTGGAAACTAAGTAAAACAGGAGCATCTCTTCAATCCATTACACTCTACTGGCTGGGAACAGACGCGAATGCTATTTGCACTGTGTATGGCCAGAATAGCACAAGAGTGCTATTCTTAGCCTTAATGAACACTTGATGCTAGAACTTGAAACTGAAAGTGATTCAACTCCGTTTAGGAAGGTTCATTGAACCCTAGTGTGCCATGCAAGGAAAACACTCTGCTTTTGAGAAAGGTTAATTCTTGCACTCTACTGTGTTTCCTATAGGGCCAGTACAGTGAGCTAGCTCAGAACAAAAGAACTGTGCTTCCTACGCAAACGGGGCATATCTAGTTCAACTCAGTATTGGAAACTAAGTAAAACAGGAGCTTCTCTTCAGTCCAATACACTCAACTGGCTGGGAACAGACGCGATGCTATTTGCACTGTGTATGGCCAGAATAGCACAAGAGTGCTGTTCTTAGCCTGAATGAACACTTGCTACTAGAACTTGAAACTGAACGTGATTCAACTCCGTTTAGGAAGTTTCATTGAACCCTAGTGTGCCATGCAAGAAAAACACTCTGCTTTTGAGAAACGGGCATTCTTGAACTCTACTGTGTTTCCTAAAGGGCCAGTACAGTGAGGTAGCTCAGAACAAATGAACTGTGCTTCCTACACAAACAGGACATATCTAGTTCAACTCAGTATTGGAAACTAATAAAAATGGAGCTTCTCTTCAGTCCAATACACTGTACTGGCTGGGAACAGACGCGAAAGCTATTTGCACCTTGTATGGCCAGAATAAAACAAGAGTGCTTTACATAGCCTGAATGAACACTTGCTCCTAGATCTTGAAACTGAACGTGATTCAACTCCGTTTATGAAGTTTCATTGAACCCTAGTGTGCCATGCAAGAAAAACACTCTGCTTTTGAGAAACGGGCATTCTTACACTCTACTGTGTTTCCTATAGAGCCAGTACAGTGAGCTAGCTTAGAAGAAAATAACTGTGCTTCCTACACAAACGGGGCATATCTAGTTCAACTGAGTATTGGAAACTAAGTAAAACAGGAGCTTCTCTTCAGTCCAATACACTGTACTGGCTGGGAATAGACATGAATGCTATTTGCACTATATATGGCGAGAATAGCACAAGAGTGCTGTTCTTAACCTGAATGAACACTTGCTGCTAGAACTTGAAACTGAACGTGATACAAATCATTTAGGGAGTTTCATTGAACCCTACTGTGCCATGCATTAAAAACACTCTGCTTTTGAGAAACAGGCATTTTTGCACTCTACTGTGTTTCCTATAGGACCAGTACAGTGAGCTAGCTCAGAACAAAAGAACTGTGCTTCCGACACAAACGGGGAATATCTAGTTCAACTCAGTATTGGAAACTAAGTAAAACAGGAGCTTCTCTTCAGTCCAATACACTGTACTGGCTGGGAAGAGACGCGAATGCTATTTGCACTGTGTAAGGCCAGAATAGCAAAAGAGTGCTGATCTTAGCCTGAATGAACACTTGCTGCTAGAACTTGAAACTGAACGTGATTCAACTCCGTTTAGGAAGTTTCATTGAACCCTAGTGTGCCATCAAGAAAAACACTCTGCTTATGAAAAACGGGCATTCTTGCACTCTACTGTGTTTCCTATAGGGCCAGTACAGTGAGCTAGCTCAGAACAAAAGAACTGTGAATCCTACACAAACGGGGCTTGTCTAGTTCAACTCACTATTGGACACTAAGTAAAGCAGGAGCTTCTCTTCAGGCCAATACATTATACTGGCTGAAAACAGACGCGAATGCTATTTGCACTGTGTATGGCCAGAATAGCAAAATAGTGCTGTTCTTAGCCTGAATATACACTTGCTGCTAGAACTTGAATCTGAACGTTATTCAATCCGTTTAGGAAGTTTCATTAAACCCTAGTGTGCCATGCGAGAAAAACTCTCTGCTTTTGAGAAACTGGCATTCTTGCACTCTACTGCGTTATCTATAGGGCCAGTACAGTGAGCAGGCTCAAAACAAAATAACTGTGATTCCTACACAAACGGGGCATATCTAGTTCAACTCAGTATTGGAAACTAAGTAAAACAGGAGCTTCCCTTCAGTCCAATACACTGTACTTCCTGGGAACAGACGCGATTGCTATTTGCACTGTGTATGGCCAGAATAGCACAAGAGTGCTGTTCTTAGCCTGAATGAACACTTGATGCCAGAACTTAAAACTGAACGTGATTCAACTCCGTTTAGGAAGTTTCAATGAACCCTTGTGTGCCATGCAAGAAAAACTCTCTGCTTTTGAGAATCGGCCATTCCTGTGCTCTAATGTGTTTCCTATAGGGCCAGTACAGTGAGCTAGCTCAGAACAAAAGAACTGTGCTTACTACACAAACGGGGCATGTCTAGTTGAACTCAGTATTGGAAACTAAGTAAAACAGGAGCGTCTCTTCAGTCCATAATACTCTACTGGCTGGGAACAGAGGCGAATGCTATTTACACTGTGTATGGCCAGAATAGCACAAGAGTGCTGTTCTTAGCCTGAATGAACACTTGCTGCTAGAACTTGAAACTGAATGTGATTCAATCCGTTTAGGAAGTTTCATTGAACCCTAGTGTGCCATGCAAAAAAACACTCTGCTTTTGAGAAACGGGCATTCTTGCACTCTACTGTGTTTCCTACAGGGCCGCTACAGTGAGCTAGCTCAGAACAAAGAACTGTGCTTCCTACACAAACGGGGCATACGAGCTCAATTCTTTATTGGAAACTAAGTAAAACAGGAGCTTCTCTTCTGTCCATTATACTCTACTGGCTGGGAAGGTTGGAATGCTATTTGCACTGGGTATGGCCAGAATAGCACAAGAGTGCTGTTCTTAGCCTGAATGAACACTTGCTGCTAGAACTTGAAACTGAACGTGATTCAAATCATTTAGGAAGTTTCATTGAAGCCTAGTGTGCCATGCAAGAAAAACACTCTCCTTTTGAGAAACGGGCATTCTTGCACTCTACTGTGTTTCCTAAAAGGCCAGTACAGTGAGCTATCTCAGAACAAAAGAAATGTGCTTCCTACGCAAACGGGGCATATCTAGTTCAACTCAGTATTGGAAACTAAGTAAAACAGGAGCGTCTCTTCAGTCCATTACACTCTACTGGCTGGGAACAGACGCGAATGCTATTTGCACTGTGTATGGCCAGAATAACACAAAAATGCTGTTCTTAGCCTGAATGAACACTTGCTGCTAGAACTTGAAAATGAACGTGATTCAACTCCGTTTAGGAAGTTTCATTGAACCCTAGTGTGCCATGCAAGAAAAACACTCTGCTTTTGAGAAACGGGCATTCTTGCACTCTACTGTGTTTCCTACAGGGCCAGTAGAGTGAGCTAGGTCAGAACAAAAGAACTGTGCTTCCTACACAAACGGGGCATACCTAGTTCAACTCAGTATTGGAAACTAAGTAAAACAGGAACGTCTCTTCAGTCCAATACACTGTACTGGCTGGGAATAGACATGAATGCTATTTGCACTATATATGGCAAGAATAGCACAAGAGTGCTGTTCTTAACCTGAATGAACACTTGCTGCTAGAACTTGAAACTGAACGTGATACAAATCATTTAGGGAGTTTCATTGAACCCTACTGTGCCATGCATGAAAAACACTCTGCTTTTGAGAAACAGGCATTCTTGCACTCTACTGTGTTTCCTATAGGACCAGTACAGTGAGCTAGCTCAGAAAAAAAGTACTGTGCTTCCTACACAAACGGGGCATATCTAGTTCAACTCAGTATTGGAAACTAAGTAAAACAGGAGCATCTCTTCAATCCATTACACTCTACTGGCTGGGAACAGACGCGAATGCTATTTGCACTGTGTATGGCCAGAATAGCACAAGAGTGCTATTCTTAGCCTTAATGAACACTTGCTGCTAGAACTTGAAACTGAAAGTGATTGAAGTCCGTTTAGGAAGGTTCATTGAACCCTAGTGTGCCATGCAAGGAAAACACTCTGCTTTTGAGAAAGGTTAATGCTTGCACTCTACTGTGTTTCCTATAGGGCCACTACAGTGAGCTAGCTCAGAACAAAAGAACTGTGCTTCCTACGCAAACGGGGCATATCTAGTTCAACTGAGTATTGGAAACTAAGTAAAACAGGAGCTTCTCTTCAGTCCAATACACTGTACTGGCTGGGAATAGACATGAATGCTATTTGCACTATATATGGCGAGAATAGCACAAGAGTGCTGTTCTTAACCTGAATGAACACTTGCTGCTAGAACTTGAAACTGAACGTGATACAAATCATTTAGGGAGTTTCATTGAACCCTACTGTGCCATGCATGAAAAACACTCTGCTTTTGAGAAACAGGCATTCTTGCACTCTACTGTGTTTCCTATAGGACCAGTACAGTGAGCTAGCTCAGAACAAAAGAACTGTGCTTCCGACACAAACGGGGAATATCTAGTTCAACTCAGTATTGGAAACTAAGTAAAACAGGAGCTTCTCTTCAGTCCAATACACTGTACTGGCTGGGAAGAGACGCGAATGCTATTTGCACTGTGTAAGGCCAGAATAGCAAAAGAGTGCTGATCTTAGCCTGAATGAACACTTGCTGCTAGAACTTGAAACTGAACGTGATTCAACTCCGTTTAGGAAGTTTCATTGAACCCTAGTGTGCCATCAAGAAAAACACTCTGCTTATGAAAAACGGGCATTCTTGCACTCTACTGTGTTTCCTATAGGGCCAGTACAGTGAGCTAGCTCAGAACAAAAGAACTGTGAATCCTACACAAACGGGGCTTGTCTAGTTCAACTCAGTATTGGACACTAAGTAAAGCAGGAGCTTCTCTTCAGGCCAATACACTATACTGGCTGAAAACAGACGCGAATGCTATTTGCACTGTGTATGGCCAGAATAGCAAAATAGTGCTGTTCTTAGCCTGAATATACACTTGCTGCTAGAACTTGAATCTGAACGTTATTCAATCCGTTTAGGAAGTTTCATTAAACCCTAGTGTGCCATGCGAGAAAAACTCTCTGCTTTTGAGAAACTGGCATTCTTGCACTCTACTGCGTTATCTATAGGGCCAGTACAGTGAGCAGGCTCAAAACAAAATAACTGTGATTCCTACACAAACGGGGCATATCTAGTTCAACTCAGTATTGGAAACTAAGTAAAACAGGAGCTTCCCTTCAGTCCAATACACTGTACTTCCTGGGAACAGACGCGATTGCTATTTGCACTGTGTATGGCCAGAATAGCACAAGAGTGCTGTTCTTAGCCTGAATGAACACTTGCTGCCAGAACTTAAAACTGAACGTGATTCAACTCCGTTTAGGAAGTTTCAATGAACCCTTGTGTGCCATGCAAGAAAAACTCTCTGCTTTTGAGAATCGGCCATTCCTGTGCTCTAATGTGTTTCCTATAGGGCCAGTACAGTGAGCTAGCTCAGAACAAAAGAACTGTGCTTACTACACAAACGGGGCATGTCTAGTTGAACTCAGTATTGGAAACTAAGTAAAACAGGAGCGTCTCTTCAGTCCATAATACTCTACTGGCTGGGAACAGAGGCGAATGCTATTTACACTGTGTATGGCCAGAATAGCACAAGAGTGCTGTTCTTAGCCTGAATGAACACTTGCTGCTAGAACTTGAAACTGAATGTGATTCAATCCGTTTAGGAAGTTTCATTGAACCCTAGTGTGCCATGCAAAAAAACACTCTGCTTTTGAGAAACGGGCATTCTTGCACTCTACTGTGTTTCCTACAGGGCCGCTACAGTGAGCAGGCTCAGAACAAAGAACTGTGCTTCCTACACAAACGGGGCATACGAGCTCAATTCTTTATTGGAAACTAAGTAAAACAGGAGCTTCTCTTCTGTCCATTATACTCTACTGGCTGGGAAGGATGGAATGCTATTTGCACTGGGTATGGCCAGAATAGCACAAGAGTGCTGTTCTTAGCCTGAATGAACACTTGCTGCTAGAACTTGAAACTGAACGTGATTCAAATCATTTAGGAAGTTTCATTGAAGCCTAGTGTGCCATGCAAGAAAAACACTCTCCTTTTGAGAAACGGGCATTCTTGCACTCTACTGTGTTTCCTAAAAGGCCAGTACAGTGAGCTATCTCAGAACAAAAGAACTGTGCTTCCTACGCAAACGGGGCATATCTAGTTCAACTCAGTATTGGAAACTAAGTAAAACAGGAGCGTCTCTTCAGTCCATTACACTCTACTGGCTGGGAACAGACGCGAATGCTATTTGCACTGTGTATGGCCAGAATAACACAAAAATGCTGTTCTTAGCCTGAATGAACACTTGCTGCTAGAACTTGAAACTGAACGTGATTCAACTCCGTTTAGGAAGTTTCATTGAACCCTAGTGTGCCATGCAAGAAAAACACTCTGCTTTTGAGAAACGGGCATTCTTGCACTCTACTGTGTTTCCTACAGGGCCAGTAGAGTGAGCTAGGTCAGAACAAAAGAACTGTGCTTCCTACACAAACGGGGCATACCTACTTCAACTCAGTATTGGAAACTAAGTAAAACAGGAACGTCTCTTCAGTCCAATACACTGTACTGGCTGGGAATAGACATGAATGCTATTTGCACTATATATGGCAAGAATAGCACAAGAGTGCTGTTCTTAACCTGAATGAACACTTGCTGCTAGAACTTGAAACTGAACGTGATACAAATCATTTAGGGAGTTTCATTGAACCCTACTGTCCCATGCATGAAAAACACTCTGCTCTTGAGAAACAGGCATTCTTGCACTCTTCTGTGTTTCCTATAGGACCAGTACAGTGAGCTAGCTCAGAAAAAAAGTACTGTGCTTCCTACACAAACGGGGCATATCTAGTTCAACTCAGTATTGGAAACTAAGTAAAACAGGAGCATCTCTTCAATCCATTACACTCTACTGGCTGGGAACAGACGCGAATGCTATTTGCACTGTGTATGGCCAGAATAGCACAAGAGTGCTATTCTTAGCCTTAATGAACACTTGCTGCTAGAACTTGAAACTGAAAGTGATTGAAGTACGTTTAGGAAGGTTCATTGAACCCTAGTGTGCCATGCAAGGAAAACACTCTGCTTTTGAGAAAGGTTAATGCTTGCACTCTACTGTGTTTCCTATAGGGCCAGTACAGTGAGCTAGCTCAGAACAAAAGAACTGTGCTTCCTACGCAAACGGGGCATATCTAGTTCAACTCAGTATTGGAAACTAAGTAAAACAGGAGCTTCTCTTCAGTCCAATACACTCAACTGGCTGGGAACAGACGCGATGCTATTTGCACTGTGTATGGCCAGAATAGCACAAGAGTGACATTCTTAGCCTGAATGAACACTTGCTACTAGAACTTGAAACTGAACGTGATTCAACTCCGTTTAGGAAGTTTCATTGAACCCTAGTGTGCCATGCAAGAAAAACACTCTGCTTTTGAGAAACGGGCATTCTTGAACTCTACTGTGTTTCCTAAAGGGCCAGTACAGTGAGGTAGCTCAGAACAAATGAACTGTGCTTCCTACACAAACAGGACATATCTAGTTCAACTCAGTATTGGAAACTAAGTAAAACAGGAACGTCTCTTCAGTCCATTACACTCTACTGGCTGGGAACAGACGCGAATGCTATTTGCACTGTGTATGGCCAGAATAGCACAAGAGTGCTGTTCTTAGCCTGAATGCACACTTGCTGCTAGAACTTGAAACTGAACGTGATTCAACTCCGTTTAGGAAGTTTCATTGAACCCTAGTGTGCCAGGCAAAAAAACACTCTGCTTTTGAGAAACGGAATTTCTTGCACTCTACTGTGTTTCCTATAGGGCCAGTAAAAACCTAGCTCAGAACAAAAGAACTGTGCTTCCTACACAAATGGGGCATATCTAGTTCAACTCAGTATTGGAAACTAATAAAACTGGAGCTTCTCTTCAGTCCAATACACTGTACTGGCTGGGAACAGACGCGAAAGCTATTTGCACCTTGTATGGCCAGAATAAAACAAGAGTGCTTTACATAGCCTGAATGAACACTTGCTCCTAGATCTTGAAACTGAACGTGATTCAACTCCGTTTATGAAGTTTCATTGAACCCTAGTGTGCCATGCAAGAAAAACACTCTGCTTTTGAGAAACGGGCATTCTTACACTCTACTGTGTTTCCTATAGAGCCAGTACAGTGAGCTAGCTTAGAAGAAATGAACTGTGCTTCCTACACAAACGGGGCATATCTAGTTCAACTGAGTATTGGAAACTAAGTAAAACAGGAGCTTCTCTTCAGTCCAATACACTGTACTGGCTGGGAATAGACATGAATGCTATTTGCACTATATATGGCGAGAATAGCACAAGAGTGCTGTTCTTAACCTGAATGAACACTTGCTGCTAGAACTTGAAACTGAACGTGATACAAATCATTTAGGGAGTTTCATTGAACCCTACTGTGCCATGCATGAAAAACACTCTGCTTTTGAGAAACTGGCATTCTTGCACTCTACTGTGTTTCCTATAGGACCAGTACAGTGAGCTAGCTCAGAACAAAAGAACTGTGCTTCCGACACAAACGGGGAATATCTAGTTCAACTCAGTATTGGAAACTAAGTAAAACAGGAGCTTCTCTTCAGTCCAATACACTGTACTGGCTGGGAAGAGACGCGAATGCTATTTGCACTGTGTAAGGCCAGAATAGCAAAAGAGTGCTGATCTTAGCCTGAATGAACACTTGCTGCTAGAACTTGAAACTGAACGTGATTCAACTCCGTTTAGGAAGTTTCATTGAACCCTAGTGTGCCATCAAGAAAAACACTCTGCTTATGAAAAACGGGCATTCTTGCACTCTACTGTGTTTCCTATAGGGCCAGTACAGTGAGCTAGCTCAGAACAAAAGAACTGTGAATCCTACACAAACGGGGCTTGTCTAGTTCAACTCAGTATTGGACACTAAGTAAAGCAGGAGCTTCTCTTCAGGCCAATACACTATACTGGCTGAAAACAGACGCGAATGCTATTTGCACTGTGTATGGCCAGAATAGCAAAATAGTGCTGTTCTTAGCCTGAATATACACTTGCTGCTAGAACTTGAATCTGAACGTTATTCAATCCGTTTAGGAAGTTTCATTAAACCCTAGTGTGCCATGCGAGAAAAACTCTCTGCTTTTGAGAAACTGGCATTCTTGCACTCTACTGCGTTATCTATAGGGCCAGTACAGTGAGCAGGCTCAAAACAAAATAACTGTGATTCCTACACAAACGGGGCATATCTAGTTCAACTCAGTATTGGAAACTAAGTAAAACAGGAGCTTCCCTTCAGTCCAATACACTGTACTTCCTGGGAACAGACGCGATTGCTATTTGCACTGTGTATGGCCAGAATAGCACAAGAGTGCTGTTCTTAGCCTGAATGAACACTTGCTGCCAGAACTTAAAACTGAACGTGATTCAACTCCGTTTAGGAAGTTTCAATGAACCCTTGTGTGCCATGCAAGAAAAACTCTCTGCTTTTGAGAATCGGCCATTCCTGTGCTCTAATGTGTTTCCTATAGGGCCAGTACAGTGAGCTAGCTCAGAACAAAAGAACTGTGCTTACTACACAAACGGGGCATGTCTAGTTGAACTCAGTATTGGAAACTAAGTAAAACAGGAGCGTCTCTTCAGTCCATTATACTCTACTGGCTGGGAAGGATGGAATGCTATTTGCACTGGGTATGGCCAGAATAGCACAAGAGTGCTGTTCTTAGCCTGAATGAACACTTGCTGCTAGAACTTGAAACTGAACGTGATTCAAATCATTTAGGAAGTTTCATTGAAGCCTAGTGTGCCATGCAAGAAAAACACTCTCCTTTTGAGAAACGGGCATTCTTGCACTCTACTGTGTTTCCTAAAAGGCCAGTACAGTGAGCTATCTCAGAACAAAAGAACTGTGCTTCCTACGCAAACGGGGCATATCTAGTTCAACTCAGTATTGGAAACTAAGTAAAACAGGAGCGTCTCTTCAGTCCATTACACTCTACTGGCTGGGAACAGACGCGAATGCTATTTGCACTGTGTATGGCCAGAATAACACAAAAATGCTGTTCTTAGCCTGAATGAACACTTGCTGCTAGAACTTGAAACTGAACGTGATTCAACTCCGTTTAGGAAGTTTCATTGAACCCTAGTGTGCCATGCAAGAAAAACACTCTGCTTTTGAGAAACGGGCATTCTTGCACTCTACTGTGTTTCCTACAGGGCCAGTAGAGTGAGCTAGGTCAGAACAAAAGAACTGTGCTTCCTACACAAACGGGGCATACCTACTTCAACTCAGTATTGGAAACTAAGTAAAACAGGAACGTCTCTTCAGTCCAATACACTGTACTGGCTGGGAATAGACATGAATGCTATTTGCACTATATATGGCAAGAATAGCACAAGAGTGCTGTTCTTAACCTGAATGAACACTTGCTGCTAGAACTTGAAACTGAACGTGATACAAATCATTTAGGGAGTTTCATTGAACCCTACTGTCCCATGCATGAAAAACACTCTGCTCTTGAGAAACAGGCATTCTTGCACTCTACTGTGTTTCCTATAGGACCAGTACAGTGAGCTAGCTCAGAAAAAAAGTACTGTGCTTCCTACACAAACGGGGCATATCTAGTTCAACTCAGTATTGGAAACTAAGTAAAACAGGAGCATCTCTTCAATCCATTACACTCTACTGGCTGGGAACAGACGCGAATGCTATTTGCACTGTGTATGGCCAGAATAGCACAAGAGTGCTATTCTTAGCCTGAATGAACACTTGCTGCTAGAACTTGAAACTGAACGTGATTCAAATCATTTAGGAAGTTTCATTGAAGCCTAGTGTGCCATGCAAGAAAAACACTCTCCTTTTGAGAAACGGGCATTCTTGCACTCTACTGTGTTTCCTAAAAGGCCAGTACAGTGAGCTATCTCAGAACAAAAGAACTGTGCTTCCTACGCAAACGGGGCATATCTAGTTCAACTCAGTATTGGAATCTAAGTAAAACAGGAGCGTCTCTTCAGTCCATTACACTCTACTGGCTGGGAACAGACGCGAATGCTATTTGCACTGTGTATGGCCAGAATAACACAAAAATGCTGTTCTTAGCCTGAATGAACACTTGCTGCTAGAACTTGAAACTGAACGTGATTCAACTCCGTTTAGGAAGTTTCATTGAACCCTAGTGTGCCATGCAAGAAAAACACTCTGCTTTTGAGAAACGGGCATTCTTGCACTCTACTGTGTTTCCTACAGGGCCAGTAGAGTGAGCTAGGTCAGAACAAAAGAACTGTGCTTCCTACACAAACGGGGCATACCTAGTTCAACTCAGTATTGGAAACTAAGTAAAACAGGAACGTCTCTTCAGTCCATTACACTCTACTGGCTGAGAACAGACGCGAATGCTATTTGCACTGTGTATGGCCAGAATAGCACAAGAGTGCTGTTCTTAGCCTGAATGCACACTTGCTGCTAGAACTTGAAACTGAACGTGATTCAACTCCGTTTAGTAAGTTTCATTGAACCCTAGTGTGCCAGGCAAAAAAACACTCTGCTTTTGAGAAACGGAATTTCTTGCACTCTACTGTGTTTCCTATAGGGCCAGTAAAAACCTAGCTCAGAACAAAAGAATTGTGCTTCCTACACAAACGGGGCATATCTAGTTCAACTCAGTATTGGAAACTAAGTAAAACAGGAGCCTCTCTTCAGTCCAATACACTGTACTGGCTTGGAACAGACGCGAATGCTATTTGCACAGTGTATGGCCAGAATAGCAGAAGAGTGCTGTTCTTAGCCTGAATGAGCACTTGCTGCTAGAACTTGAAACTGAACGTGATTCAAGTCCATTTAGGAAGTTTCATTGAACCCTAGTGTGCCATTCAAGAAGAACACTCTGCTTTTGAGAAACGGGCATTCTTGCACTCTACGTTGTTTCCTATAGGGCCAGTAGAGTGAGCTACATCAGAACAAAAGAACTGTGCTTCCTACACAAACGGGGAATATCTAGTTCATCTCAGTATTGGAAACTAAGTAAAGCAGGAGCTTCTCTACAGTCCAATACACTCTACTGGCTGGGAACAGACACGAATGCTATTTGCACTGTGTATGGCCATAATAGCACAAGAGTGCTGTTCTTAGCCTGAATGAACACTTGCTGCTAGAACTTGAAACTGATCGTGATTCAAATCATTTAGGAAGTTTCATTGAAGCCTAGTGTGCCATGCATTAAGAACACTCTGCTTTTGAGAATCGGTCATTCTTGCACTCTACTGTGTTTCCTACAGGACCAGTACAGTGAGCTATCTCAGAACAAAAGAACTGTGCTTCCTACGCAAACGGGGCATATCTAGTTCAACTCAGTATTGGAAACTAAGTAAAACAGGAGCGTCTCTTCAGTCCAACACACTGTACTTGCTGGGAAGAGACGCGAATGCTATTTGCACTGTGTATGGCCAGAATAGAACAAGAGTGCTGTTCTTAGCCTGAATGAACACTTGCTGCTAGAACTCTAAACTGAACGTGTTTCAACTCCGTTTAGGAAGTTTCATTGAACCCTAGTGTTCCATGCAAGAAAAACACTCTGCTTTTGAGAAACGGGCATTATTGCACTCTACTGTCATTCCTATAGGGTCAAAAGGTTGAGCTAGCTCAGAACAAAAGAACTGTACTTCCTATACAAACGGTGCATATCCAGTTCAACTCAGTATTGGACACTAAGTAAAACAAGAGCTTCTCTTCAGTCCAATACACTGTACTTGCTGGGAAGAGACGCGAATGCTATTTGCACTGTGTATGGCCAGAATAGCACAAGAGTGCTGTTCTTAGCCTGAAAAAACACTTGCTCCTAGAACTTGAAACTGAACATGATTCAACTCCGTTTAGCAAGTTTCATTGAACCCTAGTGTGCCATGCAAGAAAAACACTCTGCTTTTCAGAATCGGGCATTCTTGCACTCTACTGGGTTTCCTATAGGGCCAGTACAGTGAGCTAGCTGAGAACAAAAGAACGGTGCTTCGTACACAAACGGGGCATATCTAGTTCAACTCAGTATTGGACACTAAGTAAAGCAGGAGCTTCTCTTCAGGCCAATACACTGTACTGGCTGGAAACAGACGCGAATGCTATTTGCACTGTGTATGGCCAGAATAGCACAATAGTGCTGTTCTTAGCCTGAATGAACACTTGCTGCTAGAACTTGAAACTGAACGTTATTCAATCCGTTTAGGAAGTTTCATTGAACCCTAGTGTGCCATGTAAGAAAAACTCTCTGCTTTTGAGAAACTGTCATTCTTGCACTCTACTGTGTTGTCTATAGGGCCAGTACAGTGATCTAGCTCAAAACAAAATAACTGTGCTTCCTACACAAATGGGGCATATCTAGTTCAACTCAGTATTGGAAACTTAGTAAAACAGGAGCTTCTCTTCAGTCCAATACACTGTACTTCCTGGGAACAGACGTGAATGCTATTTGCACTGTGTATGGCCAGAATAGCACAAGAGTGCTGTTCTTAGCCTGAATGAACACTTGCTGCCAGAACTTGAAACTGAACGTGATACTAATCATTTAGGGAGTTTCATTGAACCCTACTGTGCCATGCATGAAAAACACTCTGCTTTTGAGAAACAGGCATTCTTGCACTCTACTGTGTTTCCTATAGGACCAGTACAGTGAGCTAGCTCAGAACAAAAGAACTGTGCTTCCGACACAAACGGGGAATATCTAGTTCAACTCAGTATTGGAAACTAAGTAAAACAGGAGCTTCTCTTCAGTCCAATACACTGTACTGGCTGGGAAGAGACGCGAATGCTATTTGCACTGTGTAAGGCCAGAATAGCAAAAGAGTGCTGATCTTAGCCTGAGTGAACACTTGCTGCTAGAACTTGAAACTGAACGTGATTCAGCTCCGTTTAGGAAGTTGCATTGAACCCTAGTGTGCCATCAAGAAAAACACTCTGCTTATGAAAAACGTGCATTCTTGCACTCTACTGTGTTTCCTATAGGGCCAGTACAGTGAGCTAGCTCAGAACAAAAGAACTGTGCTTCCTACACAAACGGGGCTTGTCTAGTTCAACTCAGTATTGGACACTAAGTAAAGCAGGAGCTTCTCTTCAGGCCAATACACTATACTGGCTGAAAACAGACGCGAATGCTATTTGCACTGTGTATGGCCAGAATAGCAAAATAGTGCTGTTCTTAGCCTGAATGAACACTTGCTGCTAGAATTTGAAACTGAACGTTATTCAATCCGTTTAGGAAGTTTCATTAAACCCTAGTGTGCCATGCGAGAAAAACTCTCTGCTTTTGAGAAACTGGCATTCTTGCACTCTACTGAGTTATCTATAGGGCCAGTACAGTGAGCAGGCTCAAAACAAAATAACTGTGATTCCTACACAAACGGGGCATATCTAGTTCTACTCAGTATTGGAAATTAAGTACAACAGGAGCTTCTCTTCAGTCCAATACACTGTACAGCCTTGGAACAGACGCGAATGCAATTTGCACTGTGTATGGCGAGGTTAGCCCAAGAGTGCTGATCTTAGCCTGAATGAACACTTGCTTCTAGAACTTGAAACTGAACGTGATTCAATCCGTTTAGGAAGTTTCATTGAACCCTAGGGTGCTATGCTAGAAAAACACTCTGCTTTTGAGAAACGGGCATTCTTGCACTCTACTGTGTTTCATATAATGCCAGTACAGTGAGCTAGCTCAGAACAAAAGAACTGTTCTTCCTACACAAACGGGGCATATCTAGTTCAACTCAGTATTGGAAACTAAGTAAAACAGGAGCTTCCCTTCAGTCCAATACACTGTACTTCCTGGGAACAGACGCGATTGCTATTTGCACTGTGTATGACCAGAATAGTACAAGAGTGCTGTTCTTAGCCTGAATGAACACTTGCTGCCAGAACTTAAAACTGAACCTGATTCAACTCCGTTTAGGAAGTTTCATTGAACCCTTGTGTGCCATGCAAGAAAAACTCTCTGCTTTTGAGAATCGGGCATTCCTGCGCTCTAATGTGTTTCCTATAGGGCCAGTACAGTGAGCTAGCTCAGAACAAAAGAACTGTGCTTACTACACAAACGGGGCATGTCTAGTTGAATTCAGTATTGGAAACTAAGTAAAACAGGAGCGTCTCTTCAGTCCATAATACTCTACTGGCTGGGAACAGAGGCGAATGCTATTTACACTGTGTATGGCCAGAATAGCACAAGAGTGCTGTTCTTAGCCTGAATGAACACTTGCTGCTAGAACTTGAAACTGAATGTGATTCAATCCGTTTAGGAAGTTTCATTGAACCCTAGTGTGCCATGCAAAAAAACACTCTGCTTTTGAGAAACGGGCATTCTTGCACTCTACTGTGTTTCCTACAGGGCCGCTACAGTGAGCTAGCTCAGAACAAAGAACTGTGCTTCTTACACAAACGGGGCATACCTAGCTCAATTCTTTATTGGAAACTAAGTAAAACAGGAGCTTCTCTTCTCTCCATTATACTCTACTGGCTGGGAAGGATGCGAATGCTATTTGCACTGTGTATGGCCAGAATAGCAGAAGAGTGCTGTTCTTAGCCTGAATGAACACTTGCTGCTAGAACTTGAAACTGAACGTGATTCAAGTCCATTTAGGAAGTTTCATTGAACCCTAGTGTGCCATTCAAGAAGAACACTCTGCTTTTGAGAAACGGGCATTCTTGCACTCTACGTTGTTTCCTATAGGGCCAGTAGAGTGAGCTACATCAGAACAAAAGAACTGTGCTTCCTAATCAAACGGGGAATATCTAGTTCATCTCAGTATTGGAAACTAAGTAAAGCAGGAGCTTCTCTTCAGTCCAATACACTCTACTGGCTGGGAACAGACACGAATGCTATTTCCACTGTGTATGGCCAGAATAGCACAAGAGTGCTGTTCTTAGCCTGAATGAACACTTGCTGCTAGAACTTGAAACTGAACGTGATTCAAATCATTTAGGAAGTTTCATTGAAGCCTAGTGTGCCATGCAAGAAAAACACTCTCCTTTTGAGAAACGGGCATTCTTGCACTCTACTGTGTTTCCTACAAGGCCAGTACAGTGAGCTATCTCACAACAAAAGAACTGTGCTTCCTACGCAAACGGGGCATATCTAGTTCAACTCAGTATTGGAAACTAAGTAAAACAGGAGCGTCTCTTCAGTCCATTACACTCTACTGGCTGGGAACAGACGCGAATGCTATTTGCACTGTGTATGGCCAGAATAACACAAAATTGCTGTTCTTAGCCTGAATGAACACTTGCTGCTAGAACTTGAAACTGAACGTGATTCAACTCCGTTTAGGAAGTTTCATTGAACCCTAGTGTGCCATGCAAGAAAAACACTCTGCTTTTGAGAAACGGGCATTCTTGCACTCTACTGTGTTTCCTACAGGGCCAGTAGAGTGAGCTAGGTCAGAACAAAAGAACTGTGCTTCCTACACAAACGGGGCATACCTAGTTCAACTCAGTATTGGAAACTAAGTAAAGAAGGAGCTTCTCTTCAGTCCAATACACTCTACTGGCTGGGAACAGACACGAATGCTATTTGCACTGTGTATGGCCAGAATAGCACAAGAGTGCTGTTTTTAGACTAAATGTACGCTGGCTGCTAGAACTTGAACTGAACGTGATTCAACTCCGTTTAGGAAGTTTCAATGAACCCTAGTGTGCCATGCAAGAAAAACACTCTGCTTTTGAGAAACGGGCATGCTTGCTCTCTACTGTGTTTCCTATAGGGCCATTACAGTGAGCTAGCTCAGACCAAAGAACTGTGCTTCCTACACAAACGGGGCATATCTAGTTCAACTCAGTATTAGAAACTAAGTAAAGCAGGAGCTTCTCTTTAGTCCAATACACTGTACTGGCTGGGAACAGACGCGAATGCTATTTGCACTGTGTATGGCCAGAATAGCACAAGAGTGTTGTTCTTAGCCTGAATGAACTCTTGCTGCTAGGACTTGAAACTGAACGTGATTCAACTCTGTTTAAAAAGTTTCATTGAAGCCTAGTGTGCCATGCATTAAAAACACTCTGCTTTTGATAATCGGTCATTCTTGCACTCTACTGTGTTTCCTATAGGACCAGTACAGTGAGCTAGCTCAGAACAAAAGAACTGTGCTTCCTACGCAAACGGGGCATATCTAGTTCAACTCAGTATTGGAAACTAAGTAAAACAGGAGCCTGTCTTCAGTCCAATACACTGTACTGGCTTGGAACAGACGCGAATGCTATTTGCACAGTGTATGGCCAGAATAGCAGAAGAGTGCTGTTCTTAGCCTGAATGAACACTTGCTGCTAGAACTTGAAACTGAACGTGATTCAAGTCCATTTAGGAAGTTTCATTGAACCCTAGTGTGCCATTCAAGAAGAACACTCTGCTTTTGAGAAACGGGCATTCTTGCACTCTACGTTGTTTCCTATAGGGCCAGTAGAGTGAGCTACATCAGAACAAAAGAACTGTGCTTCCTACACAAACGGGGAATATCTAGTTCATCTCAGTATTGGAAACTAAGTAAAGCAGGAGCTTCTCTTCAGTCCAATACACTCTACTGGCTGGGAACAGACACGAATGCTATTTCCACTGTGTATGGCCAGAATAGCACAAGAGTGCTGTTCTTAGCCTGAATGAACACTTGCTGCTAGAACTTGAAACTGAACGTGATTCAACTCCGTTTAGGAAGTTTCATTGAACCCTAGAGTGCCATGCAAGAAAAACACTCTGTTTTTGAAAAACGGGTATTCTTGAACTCTACTGTGTTTCCTATAGGGCCAGTGCAGTGAGCTAGCATAGAACAAAAGAACTGTGCTTCCTACACAAACGGGGCATGACTAGTTCAACTCAGTATTTGAAACTAAGTAAAACAGGAGTGTCTCTTCAGTCCATTACACTCTACTGGCTGGGAACAGACCCGAATGCTATTTGAAGTGTGTATGGACAGAATAGCACAAGAGTGCTGTTCTTAGCCTGAATGAACACTTGTGGCTAGAACTTCAAACTGACTGTGATTCACCTCTGTTTAGGAAGTTTCATTGAACCCTAGGGTGCCATGCAAGAAAAACACTCTGCTTTTGAGAAACGGGCATTCTTGCACTCTACTGTGTTTCCTATAGGGCCAGTACAGTGAGCTAGCTCTGAACAAAAGAACTGTGCTTCCTACACAAACGGGGCATGTTTAGTTCAACTCAGTATTGGAAACTAAGTAAAACATTAGCGTCTCTTCAGTCCATTATACTCTACTGGCTGGAAAGGACGCGAAAGCTTTTTGCACTGTGTATACCAGAATAGCACAATAGTGCTGTTCTTAGCCTGAATGAACACTTGCTGCTAGAACTTGAAACTGAACGTGATTCAACTCAGTTTAGGAAGTTTCATTGAACACTAGTGTGTCATGCAAGAAAAACACTCTGCTTTTGAGAAACGGGCATTCATGCACTCTACTGTGTTTCCTATAGGGCCAGTACAGTGAACTAGCTCAGAACAAAAGAACTGTGCTTCCTACACAATAGGGGCATATCTAGTTCAACTCAGTATTGGAAACTAAGTAAAGCAGGAGCTTCTATTCAGTCCAATACACTGTACAGGCTGGGAACAGAAGCAAATGCTATTTGCACTGTGTATGGACAAAATAGCACAAGAGTGCTGTTCTTAGCCTGAATGAACACTTGCTGCTAGAACTTGAAACTGAACATGATTCAACTCCGTTTAGGAAGTTTCATTGAACCCTAGTGTGTTATGCAAGAAAAACTCTCTGCTTTTGAGAAACAGGCATTCTTGCACTCTACTGTGTTTTCTATAGGGCCAGACAAGTAGCTAGCTCAGAAAAAAAGAACTGTGCTTCCTACACAAACGGGGCATACCTAGTTAAACTCAGTATTGGAAACTAAGTAAAACAGGAGCGTCTCTTCAGTACATTACACTCTACTGGCTGGGAACAGACGCGAATGCTATTTGCAATCTGTATGGCCAGAATAGCACAAGAGTGCTGTTCTGAGCCTGAATGAACACTTGCTGCTAGAACTTGAACCTGAACGTGATTCAACTCTGTTTAGCAAGTTTCATTGAACTCTAGTGTGCCATGCAAGAAAAACACTCTGCTTTCGAGAAACAGGCATTCTTGCACTGTACTGTGTTTCCTATAGGGACAGTACAGTGAGCTAGCTCAGAAAAAAAGTACTGTGCTTCCTACACAAACGGGACATATTTAGTTCAACTCAGTATTGGAAACTGAGTAAAACAGGAGCTCCTCTTCAGTCCAATACACTGTACTTGCTGTGAAGAGACGCAAATGCTATTTGCATTGTGTATGGCCAGAATAGCACAAGAGTGCTGTTCTTAGCCTGAATGAACTCTTGCTGCTAGAACTTGAAACTGAACGTGATTCAACTCTGTTTAGGAAGTTTCATTGAACCCTAGTGTGCCATGCAAGAAAAACACTTTGCTTTTGAGAAAAGGGCATTCTTGCACTCTATTGTGTTTCCAATAGGGCCAGTACAGTGAGCTAGCTCAGAACAAAAGAACTGTGCTTCCTACACAAAGGGGGCGTATCTAGTTCAACTCAGTATTGGAAACTAAGTTTAACAAGAACTTTTCTTCAGTCCATTACACTCAACTAGTGTGAACAGAGGCGATGCTATTTGTACTGTGTATGGCCAGAATAGCACAAGAGTGCTGTTCTTAGCCTGAATGAACACTTGCTGCTAGAACTTGAAACTGAACGTGATTCAACTCCATTTATGAAGTTTCATTGAACCCTAGTGTTCCATGCAAGAAAAACACTCTGCTTTTGAGAAACGGGCACTCTTGTACTCTACTGTTATTCCTATAGGGTCAGAAGATTGAGCAAGCGCAGAACAAAAGAACTGTACTTCCTAAACAAACGGGGCATATCTAGTTCAACTCAGTATTGGAAACTAAGTAAAACAGGAGCGTCTCTTTAGTCCATTACACTCTACTGCCTGGGACAGACGCGAATGCTATTTGCACTGTGTATGGCCAGAATAGCACAAGAGTGCTGTTCTGAGCCTGAATTAACACTTGCTGCCAAAATTTAAAACTGAACGTGATTCAACTCCGTTTAGGAAGTTTCATTGAACCCTTGTGTGCCATGCTAGAAAAACTCTGTGCTTTTGAGAATCGGGCATTCTTGCGCTCTACTGTGTTTCCTATAGGGCCAGTACAGTGAGCTAGCTCAGAACAAAAGAACTGTGCTTCCTACGCAAACGGTGCATGTCGAGTTGAACTCATTATTGGAAACGAAGTAAAACAGGAGCGTCTCTTCAGTCCATAATACTCTACTGGCTGGGAACAGACGCGAATGCTATTTACACTGTGTATGGCCAGAATAGCACAAGAGTGCTGTTCTTAGCCTGAATGAACACTTGCTGCTAGAACTTGAAACTGAACGTGATTCAACTACGTTTAGGAAGTTTCATTGAACCCTAGTGTGCCATGCAAAAAAACACTCTGCTTTTGAGAAATGGACAGTCTTGCACTCTACTGTGTTTCCTATAGGGCCAGTAACGTGAGCTAGCTCAGAACAAAAGAACTGTGCTTCCTACACAAAAGGGGCATATCTAGTTCAACTCAGTATTGGAAACTAATAAAACAGGAGCTTCTCTTCAGTCCAATACACTGTACTGGCTGGGAAGAGACGCGAAAGCTATTTGTACTCTGTATGGCCAGAATACCACAAGAGTGTTGTTCAGCCTGAATGAACACTAGCTGCTAGAACTTGAAACTGAACGTGATTCAACTCCGTTTAGGAAGTTTCATTGAACCCTAGTGTGCCATGCAAGAAAAACACTCTGATTTGAGAAACGGGCATTCTTGTGCTCTACTGTGTTTCCTATAGGGCCAGTATAGTTAGCTAGCTCAGAACAAAAGATCTGTGCTTCCTACACAAACAGGGCATATCTAGTTCAACTCAGTATTGGAAACATACTAAAACAGGAGCTTCTCTTCAGTCCAATACACTGTACTTGCTGGGAACAGATGCGAGTGCTATTTGCACTGTGTATGGCCAGAATAGCACAAGAGTGCTGTTCTTAGCCTGAATGAACACTTGGTTCTATAACTTGAAACTGAACGTGATTCAACTCCATTTAGGAAGTTTCATTGAACCCTAGTGTGCCATGCAAGAAAAACACTCTGCTTTGAGAAAGGGGCATTCTTGCACTCTACTGTGTTTCCTATAGGGCCAGTATAGTTAGCTAGCTCACAACAAAAGATCTGTGCTTCCTACACAAACAGGGCATATCTAGTTCAACTCAGTATTGGAAACATACTAAAACAGGAGCTTCTCTTCAGTCCAATACACTGTACTTGCTGGGAACAGATGCGAGTGCTATTTGCACTGTGTATGGCCAGAATAGCACAAGAGTGCTGTTCTTAGCCTGAATGAACACTTGGTGCTATAACTTGAAACTGAACGTGATTCAACTCCGTTTAGGAAGTTTCATTGAACCCTAGTGTGCCATGCATGAAAAACACTCTGCTTTTGAGAAACAGGCATTCTTGCACTCTACTGTGTTTCCTATAGGACCAGTACAGTGAGCTAGCTCAGAACAAAAGAACTGTGCTTCCGACACAAACGGGGAATATCTAGTTCAACTCAGTATTGGAAACTAAGTAAAACAGGAGCTTCTCTTCAGTCCAATACACTGTACTGGCTGGGAAGAGACGCGAATGCTATTTGCACTGTGTAAGGCCAGAATAGCAAAAGAGTGCTGATCTTAGCCTGAATGAACACTTGCTGCTAGAACTTGAAACTGAACGTGATTCAACTCCGTTTAGGAAGTTTCATTGAACCCTAGTGTGCCATCAAGAAAAACACTCTGCTTATGAAAAACGGGCATTCTTGCACTCTACTGTGTTTCCTATAGGGCCAGTACAGTGAGCTAGCTCAGAACAAAAGAACTGTGAATCCTACACAAACGGGGCTTGTCTAGTTCAACTCAGTATTGGACACTAAGTAAAGCAGGAGCTTCTCTTCCGGCCAATACACTATACTGGCTGAAAACAGACGTGAATGCTATTTGCACTGTGTATGGCCAGAATAGCAAAATAGTGCTGTTCTTAGCCTGAATATACACTTGCTGCTAGAACTTGAATCTGAACGTTATTCAATCCGTTTAGGAAGTTTCATTGAACCCTAGTGTGCCATCAAGAAAAACACTCTGCTTATGAAAAACGGGCATTCTTGCACTCTACTGCGTTATCTATAGGGCCAGTACAGTGAGCAGGCTCAAAACAAAATAACTGTGATTCCTACACAAACGGGGCATATCTAGTTCAACTCAGTATTGGAAACTAAGTAAAACAGGAGCTTCCCTTCAGTCCAATACACTGTACTTCCTGGGAACAGACGCGATTGCTATTTGCACTGTGTATGGCCAGAATAGCACAAGAGTGCTGTTCTTAGCCTGAATGAACACTTGCTGCCAGAACTTAAAACTGAACGTGATTCAACTCCGTTTAGGAAGTTTCAATGAACCCTTGTGTGCCATGCAAGAAAAACTCTCTGCTTTTGAGAATCGGCCATTCCTGTGCTCTAATGTGTTTCCTATAGGGCCAGTACAGTGAGCTAGCTCAGAACAAAAGAACTGTGCTTACTACACAAACGGGGCATGTCTAGTTGAACTCAGTATTGGAAACTAAGTAAAACAGGAGCGTCTCTTCAGTCCATAATACTCTACTGGCTGGGAACAGAGGCGAATGCTATTTACACTGTGTATGGCCAGAATAGCACAAGAGTGCTGTTCTTAGCCTGAATGAACACTTGCTGCTAGAACTTGAAACTGAATGTGATTCAATCCGTTTAGGAAGTTTCATTGAACCCTAGTGTGCCATGCAAAAAAACACTCTGCTTTTGAGAAACGGGCATTCTTGCACTCTACTGTGTTTCCTACAGGGCCGCTACAGTGAGCTAGCTCAGAACAAAGAACTGTGCTTCCTACACAAACGGGGCATACGAGCTCAATTCTTTATTGGAAACTAAGTAAAACAGGAGCTTCTCTTCTGTCCATTATACTCTACTGGCTGGGAAGGATGGAATGCTATTTGCACTGGGTATGGCCAGAATAGCACAAGAGTGCTGTTCTTAGCCTGAATGAACACTTGCTGCTAGAACTTGAAACTGAACGTGATTCAAATCATTTAGGAAGTTTCATTGAAGCCTAGTGTGCCATGCAAGAAAAACACTCTCCTTTTGAGAAACGGGCATTCTTGCACTCTACTGTGTTTCCTAAAAGGCCAGTACAGTGAGCTATCTCAGAACAAAAGAACTGTGCTTCCTACGCAAACGGGGCATATCTAGTTCAACTCAGTATTGGAAACTAAGTAAAACAGGAGCGTCTCTTCAGTCCATTACACTCTACTGGCTGGGAACAGACGCGAATGCTATTTGCACTGTGTATGGCCAGAATAACACAAAAATGCTGTTCTTAGCCTGAATGAACACTTGCTGCTAGAACTTGAAACTGAACGTGATTCAACTCCGTTTAGGAAGTTTCATTGAACCCTAGTGTGCCATGCAAGAAAAACACTCTGCTTTTGAGAAACGGGCATTCTTGCACTCTACTGTGTTTCCTACAGGGCCAGTAGAGTGAGCTAGGTCAGAACAAAAGAACTGTGCTTCCTACACAAACGGGGCATACCTAGTTCAACTCAGTATTGGAAACTAAGTAAAACAGGAACGTCTCTTCAGTCCATTACACTCTACTGGCTGGGAACAGACGCGAATGCTATTTGCACTGTGTATGGCCAGAATAGCACAAGAGTGCTGTTCTTAGCCTGAATGCACACTTGCTGCTAGAACTTGAAACTGAACGTGATTCAACTCCGTTTAGGAAGTTTCATTGAACCCTAGTGTGCCAGGCAAAAAAACACTCTGCTTTTGAGAAACGGAATTTCTTGCACTCTACTGTGTTTCCTATAGGGCCAGTAAAAACCTAGCTCAGAACAAAAGAATTGTGCTTCCTACACAAACGGGGCATATCTAGTTCAACTCAGTATTGGAAACTAATAAAACTGGAGCTTCTCTTCAGTCCAATACACTGTACTGGCTGGGAACAGACGCGAAAGCTATTTGCACCTTGTATTGCCAGAATAAAACAAGAGTGCTGTACATAGCCTGAATGAACACTTGCTCCTAGATTTTGAAACTGAACGTGATTCAACTCCGTTTATGAAGTTTCATTGAACCCTAGTGTGCCATGCAAGAAAAACACTCTGCTTTTGAGAAACGGGCATTCTTACACTCTACTGTGTTTCCTATAGAGCCAGTACAGTGAGCTAGCTTAGAAGAAATGAACTGTGCTTCCTACACAAACGGGGCATATCTAGTTCAACTGAGTATTGGAAACTAAGTAAAACAGGAGCTTCTCTTCAGTCCAATACACTGTACTGGCTGGGAATAGACATGAATGCTATTTGCACTATATATGGCGAGAATAGCACAAGAGTGCTGTTCTTAACCTGAATGAACACTTGCTGCTAGAACTTGAAACTGAACGTGATACAAATCATTTAGGGAGTTTCATTGAACCCTACTGTGCCATGCATGAAAAACACTCTGCTTTTGAGAAACAGGCATTCTTGCACTCTACTGTGTTTCCTATAGGACCAGTACAGTGAGCTAGCTCAGAACAAAAGAACTGTGCTTCCGACACAAACGGGGAATATCTAGTTCAACTCAGTATTGGAAACTAAGTAAAACAGGAGCTTCTCTTCAGTCCAATACACTGTACTGGCTGGGAAGAGACGCGAATGCTATTTGCACTGTGTAAGGCCAGAATAGCAAAAGAGTGCTGATCTTAGCCTGAATGAACACTTGCTGCTAGAACTTGAAACTGAACGTGATTCAACTCCGTTTAGGAAGTTTCATTGAACCCTAGTGTGCCATCAAGAAAAACACTCTGCTTATGAAAAACGGGCATTCTTGCACTCTACTGTGTTTCCTATAGGGCCAGTACAGTGAGCTAGCTCAGAACAAAAGAACTGTGCTTCCTACACAAACGGGGCTTGTCTAGTTCAACTCAGTATTGGACACTAAGTAAAGCAGGAGCTTCTCTTCCGGCCAATACACTATACTGGCTGAAAACAGACGCGAATGCTACTTGCACTGTGTATGGCCAGAATAGCAAAATAGTGCTGTTCTTAGCCTGAATATACACTTGCTGCTAGAAATTGAAACTGAACGTTATTCAATCCGTTTAGGAAGTTTCATTAAACCCTGGTGTGCCATGCGAGAAAAACTCTCTGCTTTTGAGAAACTGGCATTCTTGCACTCTACTGAGTTATCTATAGGGCCAGTACAGTGAGCAGGCTCAAAACAAAATAACTGTGATTCCTACACAAACGGGGCATATCTAGTTCTACTCAGTATTGGAAATTAAGTACAACAGGAGCTTCTCTTCAGTCCAATACACTGTACTGCCTTGGAACAGACGCGAATGCAATTTGCACTGTGTATGGCGAGGTTAGCCCAAGAGTGCTCATTTAGCCTGAATGAACACTTGCTTCTAGAACTTGAAACTGAACGTGATTCAATCCGTTTAGGAAGTTTCATTGAACCCTAGGGTGCTATGCTAGAAAAACACTCTGCTTTTGAGAAACGGGCATTCTTGCACTCTACTGTGTTTCATATAAGGCCAGTACAGTGAGCGAGCTCAGAACAAAAGAACTGTTCTTCCTACACAAACGGGGCATATCTAGTTCAACTCAGTATTGGAAACTAAGTAAAACAGGAGCTTCCCTTCAGTCCAATACACTGTACTTCCTGGGAACAGACGCGATTGCTATTTGAACTGTGTATGGCCAGAATAGCACAAGAGTGCTGTTCTTAGCCTGAATGAACACTTGCTGCCAGAACTTAAAACTGAACGTGATTCAACTCCGTTTAGGAAGTTTCAATGAACCCTTGTGTGCCATGCAAGAAAAACTCTCTGCTTTTGAGAATCGGGCATTCCTGCGCTCTAATGTGTTTCCTATAGGGCCAGTACAGTGAGCTAGCTCAGAACAAAGGAACTGTGCTTACTACACAAACGGGGCATGTCTAGTTGAACTCAGTATTGGAAACTAAGTAAAACAGGAGCGTCTCTTCAGTCCATAATACTCTACTGGCTGGGAACAGAGGCGAATACTATTTACACTGTGTATGGCCAGAATAGCACAAGAGTGCTGTTCTTAGCCTGAATGAACACTTGCTGCTAGAACTTGAAACTGAATGTGATTCAATCCGTTTAGGAAGTTTCATTGAACCCTAGTGTGCCATGCAAAAAAACACTCTGCTTTTGAGAAATGGGCATTCTTGCACTCTACTGTGTTTCCTACAGGGCCGCTACAGTGAGCTAGCTCAGAACAAAGAACTGTGCTTCCTACACAAACGGGGCATACGAGCTCAATTCTTTATTGGAAACTAAGTAAAACAGGAGTTTCTCTTCTGTCCATTATACTCTACTGGCTGGGAAGGATGCGAATGCTATTTGCACTGGGTATGGCCAGAATAGCACAAGAGTGCTGTTCTTAGCCTGAATGAACACTTGCTGCTAGAACTTGAAACTGAACGTGATTCAAATCATTTAGGAAGTTTCATTGAAGCCTAGTGTGCCATGCAAGAAAAACACTCTCCTTTTGAGAAACGGGCATTCTTGCACTCTACTGTGTTTCCTACAAGGCCAGTACAGTGAGCTATCTCAGAACAAAAGAACTGTGCTTCCTACGCAAACGGGGCATATCTAGTTCAACTCAGTATTGGAAACTAAGTAAAACAGGAGCGTCTCTTCAGTCCATTACACTCTACTGGCTGGGAACAGACACGAATGCTATTTGCACTGTGTATGGCCAGAATAACACAAAAATGCTGTTCTTAGCCTGAATGAACACTTGCTGCTAGAACTTGAAACTGAACGTGATTCAACTCCGTTTAGGAAGTTTCATTGAACCCTAGTGTGCCATGCAAGAAAAACACTCTGCTTTTGAGAAACGGGCATTCTTGCACTCTACTGTGTTTCCTACAGGGCCAGTAGAGTGAGCTAGGTCAGAACAAAAGAACTGTGCTTCCTACACAAACGGGGCATACCTAGTTCAACTCAGTATTGGAAACTAAGTAAAGAAGGAGCTTCTCTTCAGTCCATTACACTCTACTGGCTGGGAACAGACACGAATGCTATTTGCACTGTGTATGGCCAGAATAGCACAAGAGTGCTGTTTTTAGACTAAATGAACACTGGCTGCTAGAACTTGAACTGAACGTGATTCAACTCCGTTTAGGAAGTTTCATTGAACCCTAGTGTGCCATGCAAGAAAAACACTCTGCTTTTGAGAAACGGGCATGCTTGCTCTCTACTGTGTTTCCTATAGGGCCATTACAGTGAGCTAGCTCAGAACAAAAGAACTGTACGTCCTACCCAAACGGGGCATATCTAGTTCAACTCAGTATTGGAAACTAAGTAAAACAGGAGCGTCTCTTTAGTCCATTACACTGTACTGGCTGGGAACAGACGCGAGCGCTATTTGCACTGTGTATGGCCAGAATAGCACAAGAGTGCTCTTCTTAGCCCGAATGAACACTTGCTGCTAGAACTTGAAACTTAACATGATTCAACTCCGATTAGGAAGTTTCATTGAACCCTAGTGTGCCATGCAAGAAAAACACTCTGCTTTGGAAACGGGCATTCTTACACTCTACTGTGTTTCCTATTGGGCCAGAACAGTGAGCTAGTTCAGACCAAAGAACTGTGCTTCCTACACAAACGGGGCATATCTAGTTCAACTCAGTATTAGAAACTAAGTAAAGCAGGAGCTTCTCTTTAGTCCAATACACTGTACTGGCTTGGAACAGACGCGAATGCTATTTGCACTGTGTATGGCCAGAATAGCACAAGAGTGCTGTTCTTAGCCTGAATGAACACTTGCTGCTAGAACTTGAAACTGAACGTGATTCAACTCTGTTTAAAAAGTTTCATTGAAGCCTAGTGTGCCATGCATTAAAAACACTCTGCTTTTGAGAATCGGTCATTCTTGCACTCTACTGTGTTTCCTACAGGACCAGTACAGTGAGCTAGCTCAGAACAAAAGAACTGTGCTTCCTACGCAAACGGGGCATATCTAGTTCAACTCAGTATTGGAAACTAAGTAAAACAGGAGCCTCTCTTCAGTCCAATACACTGTACTGGCTTGGAACAGACGCGAATGCTATTTGCACAGTGTATGGCCAGAATAGCAGAAGAGTGCTGTTCTTAGCCTGAATGAGCACTTGCTGCTAGAACTTGAAACTGAACGTGATTCAAGTCCATTTAGGAAGTTTCATTGAACCCTAGTGTGCCATTCAAGAAGAACACTCTGCTTTTGAGAAACGGGCATTCTTGCACTCTACGTTGTTTCCTATAGGGCCAGTAGAGTGAGCTACATCAGAACAAAAGAACTGTGCTTCCTACACAAACGGGGAATATCTAGTTCATCTCAGTATTGGAAACTAAGTAAAGCAGGAGCTTCTCTACAGTCCAATACACTCTACTGGCTGGGAACAGACACGAATGCTACTTGCACTGTGTATGGCCATAATAGCACAAGAGTGCTGTTCTTAGCCTGAATGAACACTTGCTGCTAGAACTTGAAACTGATCGTGATTCAACTCCGTTTAGGAAGTTTCATTGAAGCCTAGTGTGCCATGCATTAAGAACACTCTGCTTTTGAGAATCGGTCATTCTTGCACTCTACTGTGTTTCCTACAGGACCAGTACAGTGAGCTACCTCAGAACAAAAGAACTGTGCTTCCTACGCAAACGGGGCATATCTAGTTCAACTCAGTATTGGAAACTAAGTAAAACAGGAGCGTCTCTTCAGTCCAACACACTGTACTTGCTGGGAAGAGACGCGAATGCTATTTGCACTGTGTATGGCCAGAATAGAACAAGAGTGCTGTTCTTAGCCTGAATGAACACTTGCTGCTAGAACTCTAAACTGAACGTGTTTCAACTCCGTTTAGGAAGTTTCATTGAACCCTAGTGTTCCATGCAAGAAAAACACTCTGCTTTTGAGAAACGGGCATTATTGCACTCTACTGTCATTCCTATAGGGTCAAAAGGTTGAGCTAGCTCAGAACAAAAGAACTGTACTTCCTATACAAACGGTGCATATCCAGTTCAACTCAGTATTGGACACTAAGTAAAACAAGAGCTTCTCTTCAGTCCAATACACTGTACTTGCTGGGAAGAGACGCGAATGCTATTTGCACTGTGTATGGCCAGAATAGCACAAGAGTGCTGTTCTTAGCCTGAAAAAACACTTGCTCCTAGAACTTGAAACTGAACATGATTCAACTCCGTTTAGCAAGTTTCATTGAACCCTAGTGTGCCATGCAAGAAAAACACTCTGCTTTTCAGAATCGGGCATTCTTGCACTCTACTGGGTTTCCTATAGGGCCAGTACAGTGAGCTAGCTGAGAACAAAAGAACGGTGCTTCGTACACAAACGGGGCATATCTAGTTCAACTCAGTATTGGACACTAAGTAAAGCAGGAGCTTCTCTTCAGGCCAATACACTGTACTGGCTGGAAACAGACGCGAATGCTATTTGCACTGTGTATGGCCAGAATAGCACAATAGTGCTGTTCTTAGCCTGAATGAACACTTGCTGCTAGAACTTGAAACTGAACGTTATTCAATCCGTTTAGGAAGTTTCATTGAACCCTAGTGTGCCATGTAAGAAAAACTCTCTGCTTTTGAGAAACTGTCATTCTTGCAATCTACTGTGTTGTCTATAGGGCCAGTACAGTGATCTAGCTCAAAACAAAATAACTGTGCTTCCTACACAAATGGGGCATATCTAGTTCAACTCAGTATTGGAAACTTAGTAAAACAGGAGCTTCTCTTCAGTCCAATACACTGTACTTCCTGGGAACAGACGTGAATGCTATTTGCACTGTGTATGGCCAGAATAGCACAAGAGTGCTGTTCTTAGCCTGAATGAACACTTGCTGCCAGAACTTGAAACTGAACGTGATACAAATCATTTAGGGAGTTTCATTGAACCCTACTGTGCCATGCATGAAAAACACTCTGCTTTTGAGAAACAGGCATTCTTGCATTCTACTGTGTTTCCTATAGGACCAGTACAGTGTGCTAGCTCAGAACAAAAGAACTGTGCTTCCGACACAAACGGGGAATATCTAGTTCAACTCAGTATTGGAAACTAAGTAAAACAGGAGCTTCTCTTCAGTCCAATACACTGTACTGGCTGGGAAGAGACGCGAATGCTATTTGCACTGTGTAAGGCCAGAATAGCAAAAGAGTCCTGATCTTAGCCTGAGTGAACACTTGCTGCTAGAACTTGAAACTGAACGTGATTCAACTCCGTTTAGGAAGTTTCATTGAACCCTAGTGTGCCATCAAGAAAAACACTCTGCTTATGAAAAACGTGCATTCTTGCACTCTACTGTGTTTCCTATAGGGCCAGTACAGTGAGCTAGCTCAGAACAAAAGAACTGTGCTTCCTACACAAACGGGGCTTGTCTAGTTCAACTCAGTATTGGACACTAAGTAAAGCAGGAGCTTCTCTTCAGGCCAATACACTATACTGGCTGAAAACAGACGCGAATGCTATTTGCACTGTGTATGGCCAGAATAGCAAAATAGTGCTGTTCTTAGCCTGAATGAACACTTGCTGCTAGAACTTGAAACTGAACGTTATTCAATCCGTTTAGGAAGTTTCATTAAACCCTAGTGTGCCATGCGAGAAAAACTCTCTGCTTTTGAGAAACTGGCATTCTTGCACTCTACTGAGTTATCTATAGGGCCAGTACAGTGAGCAGGCTCAAAACAAAATAACTGTGATTCCTACACAAACGGGGCATATCTAGTTCTACTCAGTATTGGAAATTAAGTACAACAGGAGCTTCTCTTCAGTCCAATACACTGTACTGCCTTGGAACAGACGCGAATGCAATTTGCACTGTGTATGGCGAGGTTAGCCCAAGAGTGCTGATCTTAGCCTGAATGAACACTTGCTTCTAGAACTTGAAACTGAACGTGATTCAATCCGTTTAGGAAGTTTCATTGAACCCTAGGGTGCTATGCTAGAAAAACACTCTGCTTTTGAGAAACGGGCATTCTTGCACTCTACTGTGTTTCATATAATGCCAGTACAGTGAGCTAGCTCAGAACAAAAGAACTGTTCTTCCTACACAAACGGGGCATATCTAGTTCAACTCAGTATTGGAAACTAAGTAAAACAGGAGCTTCCCTTCAGTCCAATACACTGTACTTCCTGGGAACAGACGCGATTGCTATTTGCACTGTGTATGACCAGAATAGCACAAGAGTGCTGTTCTTAGCCTGAATGAACACTTGCTGCCAGAACTTAAAACTGAACGTGATTCAACTCCGTTTAGGAAGTTTCATTGGACCCTTGTGTGCCATGCAAGAAAAACTCTCTGCTTTTGAGAATCGGGCATTCCTGTGCTCTAATGTGTTTCCTATAGGGCCAGTACAGTGAGCTAGCTCAGAACAAAAGAACTGTGCTTACTACACAAACGGGGCATGTCTAGTTGAATTCAGTATTGGAAACTAAGTAAAACAGGAGCGTCTCTTCAGTCCATAATACTCTACTGGCTGGGAACAGAGGCGAATGCTATTTACACTGTGTATGGCCAGAATAGCACAAGAGTGCTGTTCTTAGCCTGAATGAACACTTGCTGCTAGAACTTGAAACTGAATGTGATTCAATCCGTTTAGGAAGTTTCATTGAACCCTAGTGTGCCATGCAAAAAAACACTCTGCTTTTGAGAAACGGGCATTCTTGCACTCTACTGTGTTTCCTACAGGGCCGCTACAGTGAGCTAGCTCAGAACAAAGAACTGTGCTTCTTACACAAACGGGGCATACCTAGCTCAATTCTTTATTGGAAACTAAGTAAAACAGGAGCTTCTCTTCTCTCCATTATACTCTACTGGCTGGGAAGGATGCGAATGCTATTTGCACTGTGTATGGCCCGAATAGCAGAAGAGTGCTGTTCTTAGCCTGAATGAACACTTGCTGCTAGAACTTGAAACTGAACGTGATTCAAGTCCATTTAGGAAGTTTCATTGAACCCTAGTGTGCCATTCAAGAAGAACACTCTGCTTTTGAGAAACGGGCATTCTTGCACTCTACGTTGTTTCCTATAGGGCCAGTAGAGTGAGCTACATCAGAACAAAAGAACTGTGCTTCCTACACAAACGGGGAATATCTAGTTCATCTCAGTATTGGAAACTAAGTAAAGCAGGAGCTTCTCTTCAGTCCAATACACTCTACTGGCTGGGAACAGACACGAATGCTATTTCCACTGTGTATGGCCAGAATAGCACAAGAGTGCTGTTCTTAGCCTGAATGAACACTTGCTGCTAGAACTTGAAACTGAACGTGAATCAAATCATTTAGGAAGTTTCATTGAAGCCTAGTGTGCCATGCAAGAAAAACACTCTCCTTTTGAGAAACGGGCATTCTTGCACTCTACTGTGTTTCCTACAAGGCCAGTACAGTGAGCTATCTCACAACAAAAGAACTGTGCTTCCTACGCAAACGGGGCATATCTAGTTCAACTCAGTATTGGAAACTAAGTAAAACAGGAGCGTCTCTTCAGTCCATTACACTCTACTGGCTGGGAACAGACGCGAATGCTATTTGCACTGTGTATGGCCAGAATAACACAAAAATGCTGTTCTTAGCCTGAATGAACACTTGCTGCTAGAACTTGAAACTGAACGTGATTCAACTCCGTTTAGGAAGTTTCATTGAACCCTAGTGTGCCATGCAAGAAAAACACTCTGCTTTTGAGAAACGGGCATTCTTGCACTCTACTGTGTTTCCTACAGGGCCAGTAGAGTGAGCTAGGTCAGAACAAAAGAACTGTGCTTCCTACACAAACGGGGCATACCTAGTTCAACTCAGTATTGGAAACTAAGTAAAGAAGGAGCTTGTCTTCAGTCCAATACACTCTACTGGCTGGGAACAGACACGAATGCTATTTGCACTGTGTATGGCCAGAATAGCACAAGAGTGCTGTTTTTAGACTAAATGTACGCTGGCTGCTAGAACTTGAACTGAACGTGATTCAACTCCGTTTAGGAAGTTTCAATGAACCCTAGTGTGCCATGCAAGAAAAACACTCTGCTTTTGAGAAACGGGCATGCTTGCTCTATACTGTGTTTCCTATAGGGCCATTACAGTGAGCTAGCTCAGACCAAAGAACTGTGCTTCCTACACAAACGGGGCATATCTAGTTCAACTCAGTATTAGAAACTAAGTAAAGCAGGAGCTTCTCTTTAGTCCAATACACTGTACTGGCTGGGAACAGACACGAATGCTATTTGCACTGTGTATGGCCAGAATAGCACAAGAGTGTTGTTCTTAGCCTGAATGAACTCTTGCTGCTAGAACTTGAAACCGAACGTGATTCAACTCTGTTTAAAAAGTTTCATTGAAGCCTAGTGTGCCATGCATTAAAAAGACTCTGCTTTTGATAATCGGTCATTCTTGCACTCTACTGTGTTTCCTATAGGACCAGTACAGTGAGCTAGCTCAGAACAAAAGAACTGTGCTTCCTACGCAAACGGGGCATATCTAGTTCAACTCAGTATTGGAAACTAAGTAAAACAGGAGCCTGTCTTCAGTCCAATACACTGTACTGGCTTGGAACAGACGCGAATGCTATTTGCACAGTGTATGGCCAGAATAGCAGAAGAGTGCTGTTCTTAGCCTGAATGAACACTTGCTGCTAGAACTTGAAACTGAACGTGATTCAAGTCCATTTAGGAAGTTTCATTGAACCCTAGTGTGCCATTCAAGAAGAACACTCTGCTTTTGAGAAACGGGCATTCTTGCACTCTACGTTGTTTCCTATAGGGCCAGTAGAGTGAGCTACATCAGAAAAAAAGAACTGTGCTTCCTACACAAACGGGGAATATCTAGTTCATCTCAGTATTGGAAACTAAGTAAAGCAGGAGCTTCTCTTCAGTCCAATACACTCTACTGGCTGGGAACAGACACGAATGCTATTTCCACTGTGTATGGCCAGAATAGCACAAGAGTGCTGTTCTTAGCCTGAATGAACACTTGCTGCTAGAACTTGAAACTGAACGTGATTCAACTCCGTTTAGGAAGTTTCATTGAACCCTAGAGTGCCATGCAAGAAAAACACTCTGTTTTTGAAAAACGGGTATTTTTGAACTCTACTGTGTTTCCTATAGGGCCAGTGCAGTGAGCTAGCTCAGAACAAAAGAACTGTGCTTCCTACACAAACGGGGCATGACTAGTTCAACTCAGTATTTGAAACTAAGTAAAACAGGAGTGTCTCTTCAGTCCATTACACTCTACTGGCTGGGAACAGACCCGAATGCTATTTGAAGTGTGTATGGACAGAATAGCACAAGAGTGCTGTTCTTAGCCTGAATGAACACTTGTGGCTAGAACTTCAAACTGACTGTGATTCACCTCTGTTTAGGAAGTTTCATTGAACCCTAGGGTGCCATGCAAGAAAAACACTCTGCTTTTGAGAAACGGGCATTCTTGCACTCTACTGTGATTCCTATAGGGCCAGTACAGTGAGCTAGCTCTGAACAAAAGAACTGTGCTTCCTACACAAACGGGGCATGTTTAGTTCAACTCAGTATTGGAAACTAAGTAAAACATTAGCATCTTTTCAGTCCATTATACTCTACTGGCTGGAAAGGACGCGAAAGCTTTTTGCACTGTGTATACCAGAATAGCACAATAGTGCTGTTCTTAGCCTGAATGAACACTTGCTGCTAGAACTTGAAACTGAACGTGATTCAATCAGTTTAGGAAGTTTCATTGAACACTAGTGTGTCATGCAAGAAAAACACTCTGCTTTTGAGAAACGGGCATTCATGCACTCTACTGTGTTTCCTATAGGGCCAGTACAGTGAACTAGCTCAGAACAAAAGAACTGTGCTTCCTACACAATAGGGGCATATCTAGTTCAACTCAGTATTGGAAACTAAGTAAAGCAGGAGCTTCTATTCAGTCCAATACACTGTACAGGCTGGGAACAGAAGCAAATGCTATTTGCACTGTGTATGGACAAAATAGCACAAGAGTGCTGTTCTTAGCCTGAATGAACACTTGCTGCTAGAACTTGAAACTGAACATGATTCAACTCCGTTTAGGAAGTTTCATTGAACCCTAGTGTGTTATGCAAGAAAAACTCTCTGCTTTTGAGAAACAGGCATTCTTGCACTCTACTGTGTTTTCTATAGGGCCAGACAAGTAGCTAGCTCAGAAAAAAAGAACTGTGCTTCCTACACAAACGGGGCATACCTAGTTAAACTCAGTATTGGAAACTAAGTAAAACAGGAGCGTCTCTTCAGTACATTACACTCTACTGGCTGGGAACAGACGCGAATGCTATTTGCAATCTGTATGGCCAGAATAGCACAAGAGTGCTGTTCTGAGCCTGAATGAACACTTGCTGCTAGAACTTGAACCTGAACGTGATTCAACTCTGTTTAGCAAGTTTCATTGAACTCTAGTGTGCCATGCAAGAAAAACACTCTGCTTTCGAGAAACAGGCATTCTTGCACTGTACTGTGTTTCCTATAGGGACAGTACAGTGAGCTAGCTCAGAAAAAAAGTACTGTGCTTCCTACACAAACGGGACATATTTAGTTCAACTCAGTATTGGAAACTGAGTAAAACAGGAGCTCCTCTTCAGTCCAATACACTGTACTTGCTGTGAAGAGACGCGAATGCTATTTGCATTGTGTATGGCCAGAATAGCACAAGAGTGCTGTTCTTAGCCTGAATGAACTCTTGCTGCTAGAACTTGAAACTGAACGTGATTCAACTCTGTTTAGGAAGTTTCATTGAACCCTAGTGTGCCATGCAAGAAAAACACTTTGCTTTTGAGAAAAGGGCATTCTTGCACTCTACTGTGTTTCCAATAGGGCCAGTACAGTGAGCTAGCTCAGAACAAAAGAACTGTGCTTCCTACACAAACGGGGCGTATCTAGTTCAACTCAGTATTGGAAACTAAGTTTAACAAGAACTTTTCTTCAGTCCATTACACTCAACTAGTGTGAACAGAGGCGATGCTATTTGTACTGTGTATGGCCAGAATAGCACAAGAGTGCTGTTCTTAGCCTGAATGAACACTTGCTGCTAGAACTTGAAACTGAACGTGATTCAACTCCGTTTATGAAGTTTCATTGAACCCTAGTGTTCCATGCAAGAAAAACACTCTGCTTTTGAGAAACGGGCACTCTTGTACTC